>NC_085843.1:193266094-193581094 GCF_035594765.1 Anolis carolinensis
TCAATGGAAATGGCTGAAAATGTTGTCTGAGTCTAGGTGTGATAAATGATCCATAGGAGCTGGAGGAGGAAGAAGACAAGAGTGGGACAGATGGAGGAAAACCTGTGAAAGACGTTGTGTACAAAACCATGAATATGCTGGTGAAATCAAACCAAAACAAACTGGAAAGTCTCAATACTTCCAGGTATTCCCCCCCTCCCCGACTTTTTTCTGGACTTGCCCTCTTGATTGGCATGTAGACACTGTCATGCATAGATGACACTCACTTTACTATTTTTGTTTTTTTTAGAGAGGCTGGAAGTCTCAATTTTCTAGTGATATCAATTTAAGTGCTCCTGGCCTGGCCGGAAAGCAGTCAAGGAGAATGGAAAGTGGTGTCAGATGTCAGAAGCAGTAAATCCAGTTTGGATGTGTCCTGCCAGTTTGCTTCTGGCACGTTAGGATTCACTATGCTGGCTAAATTTAAATTCCTCCAAATGTGGGATTTCCTTTAATTAAGTGAGATCTCTACTGAGATGCATGTTTTTTTTTTAATGCAACATGACCCCATTCATATATCCACTCAAAATAAATAATAATAATAATAATAATACGATTTTACCATTTATGTGTTTTAAATGCAATTTTTTATCCTGTATTTTTGTTTTAATTGATATATTGTATTACTGTTTTATCTTTTTATAGTGTGATCTGTATTATGTTGCCTATATTTTGTCCTGTGTTGTTTGGGCCTCTGCCCCATGTAAGCCTCCCCGAATCCCCACGGGGAGATGGTGGCGGGGTATAAATACAGTTTTATTATTATTATTATTATTATTATTATTATTATTATTATTATTATTATTATATATATATAAATGTAATGTGCGGTTTTACTGTGGAGTAAACAAGAAAACCACTGAACCCAATCGCACCATAAACAATAAACATAATCATCCAATCTATGTCTTTCAAATAAACAAACAAAAACTAGAAAAATAAAGTCCAAATTAGAAGATGTGGAAAAACTGTTTTCCCCCTGGCTGCCAGTCAGAAGGGTAGGCCCTTCCCCCTTTAGGCCCTACCCCCTTCGTCTCCTAGCAACCCACTCAGCCACAATGGCGACAGGCAGAGTTAGGCCTCACTTAAGCCTCTACCACACTGTTGATAAAATACAGATTATCTGATTTAAACTCGATGATATGGCATTGTAGACTGAAGGCCCTTCCACACATCTATATAACCCAGAATGCCAAGGCAGATATAATCCACAGTATCTGCTTTGAACTGGGTTATCTTGAGTCCACACTGACATTTAATCCAGTTCAGTGTGGATTTTATACAGTTGTGTAGAAGGGGCCCACATAATCCAGTTCTAAGCAGATAAGATTATAAATATAATATATAATAATTACTGTGGTATAATAATACAGAACAATATAATCCCTAAAATCAGGACAATAAATAAAGAGCAATACTCTGAAAACAGGGGAATTCCAGATAGGAAACAATCAGGGCCAGCTAACACCTCCCAACAAAGGATTCCCCCAGGCAGGAAGCAACCAGGCTTTGAAGCTGCAAAGCCATTAAATGCTAATCAAGGTGGCTAATTGCAGCATTCATACCTGCTACAACTGAGACTATTAATTGTTATTCAACCTGGCCAACCAAGGATTCCGCAAGGTAGAAAGTGGCCAGGCTTGCAAGCAGCAAGGCTACTCAGTGCTGTTCATCTTGGCCAACCAAGATTTCCCCTAGATAGAAAACCCCCAGGCTTTGAAGCCATGAGGTTATTCCATACCATTCAACCTGGCCAACAAAGGATGCCCTATGTAGAAAGCAGCCAGGCTTTTAAGCTGCAAGACTATTCAGTGCAATTCAAGCTGGCCAAACAATGATTTCCCTACAAAGGAAGTAGCCAGACTTCAAAGCAGCTCTTTGATTGAGGGTGCTACTCCAGCTCGCCAAACAAGGATTCCCCTAGGTATAACACAGCCAGGCATTGAAGCTGCAAGGCTATTCAGTGCCATTCAACCAGACCAAAAAATGATTAACCTTTGTAGAAGGTGGCCAGGCTTTGAAGCAGCGATACTACTATTGAAGCTGATCAACCAAATATTCCCCTAGGTAGCAAGCAGCCAGGCTTTGAAGCAGCTAGGCTATTCATTGCAATTCTAGCACCCCAAAAAACCATTCACCTAGAATGCAAATACCCAGCTTTCCAAGCAGCAAGCATATTCCATTGTATTCCAGCTCACCAAACAAGGATTCCCACCTGGGGAACAAATGATTCCCATAAGCCACAGCAATGTGTGGCCTGGCACAGCTAGTAATAATAATAATAGTTCTTCAATTGAGCTAATTTCATAATTGAAGCTAAGGACATACAGTAGAGTCTCACTTATCCAAGCTAAACGAGGCGGCAGAAGCTTGGATAAGCGAATATCTTGGATAATAAGGAGGAATTCAGGAAAAGCCTATTAAACATCAAATTAGGTTATGATTTTGCAAATTAAGCACCAAAACATCATGTTATACAACAAATTTGACAGAAAAAGTAGTTCAATACGCAGTAATGTTATGTTGTAATTACTGCATTTATGAATTTAGCACCAAAATATCACGATATATTGAAAACATTGACTACAAAAATGGCTTGGATAATCCAGAAGCTTGGATAAGCGAAGCTCGGATAAGTGAGACTCTACTGTAGTAATATGTTCTGTTTAAGTATTACATGGGCTTTATTGGTCTCTGTACTAGAGCTTGGAAAATTTTGATCAAACTTTATAATCTCTTTTGAAACAACTATTGTGGCAGAATTTTTCATAATTTGTATATTATGTTCCTTTTTAGGGGTTGGGTTGAGGAATCTATATTTAAAAAGTAATCCATCTTTAAAAAATCCCTTCAAAGCATAAATAAATATCAGTTCCTACACAAAACATACTTCAAATTATTACTTGCTTTGCAAAAGGAATATTGTTATGCATGTACAGATAACATCTCTGTAAAGCATTACTGCATGCTCTATTTCAGTCTCTCTCGGTCTCAACGAATAGGGCGAGTAAGAGCTCTAGTCCAACACATCTGGAACCCACTGAGTTGGGGGAGTTTTCGCTGTATTGCAATTCCAGCCAAAAATGACTGCTTTGCATCAGGGGATATTACCTGGAGATTTAAACAATTGAATTGGATAGCAAATAAATCTAGTAGCTAGCACAATGATACTCAAAGTATTTGCATTTATGGTAGCCAGGTGGAGACCTCCCTCTCCATGATATTTTTCTTGTTTTCTCAGTTGTCAAGGTAATTAAGAAACATGAAACAAAAGCTGCTTATTTCTCAAACAATGATTTCATTTTTGTGTTTGTTTTGCATCAGAACAGAGTAATGCTTTATAATATTTTAAACATCCTCCCACCCCCAGTTTTATAACTTGGTCGCCTTCATGTTATCTAAAATATTCTGGAAAATATGTGATGTGTAAAGCAAATAGGTTTTCTTCTGGTCCCCCCACCCCCACCCCATGTCAGGAGTGACTTGAGAAACTGCAAGTCGCTTCTGGTGTGAGACAATTGGCCATCTGCAAGGATTTTGGTGACAGATTTTAGGGTGATGACCTAAATTAGGTTTTGAGTCAGCCACAAATATTTAAGAATACAATAGGTGGTTCTTGAGATCATGGTTCATTCTTCAATAAGACCGAGAGCTTTAAAAGAGCAAAAACTGAAGAGTCTAGCTTAGTCAGAGACATACTGTAAATTGGAATCTTTAAGACTTTAGTACATTTTCTTTGGATGGAAGGCAGAAATCAAAATAGGTACAATGGCTTACCAGGGAGTTGAAATGAACCTGGGATCCTTTGTAGGGCAAGAGAGGAAGAAATGTTGGAGATGATGTCAACGAGAGCATCTGGCGGTTATGATGCAGCTGTAAAAAAAGTGCAGGGCCATCTGTGCTGTGTCTGGTTTGGTTGTACAAACGTTCCCCCTGCAATGTGTAGCTGATCACCGGGATCTTTATTGCAAACACAAATGTGAGCGTAAAAGCAAAAAGATAAAAACAAAATGAAGCCTGAGATAATAGGTACTGAGGGAATGTTTAAAGATGTAAAGGTAGGACTATCAAATTTAGGACTAGATACGTTTAATTCCCCAGTGATGATTTGAGAAGTTGTGTTGTCATCTTGTGCTGTATAAAAAGTATACACGTCATAAGAGGATGTGTTAGGGTTGTACTGTTCTGAACGTTAGTGCCTTAAACAAGAGACAACATCTGAATGGAATGAAGGAAACTCTTCTTGGATCTTGTCACTAAGCCCAAGTTGGAAGCAGGGAGATTACTTAGTTTTTGGGACTCTTTCCACCAGTTCTGGCTGACGCTCAAGATCTCTTTGGGCCAACTTTTGTTTTCAGCTGGAAACTATGCAAAGTGTCATGATTTCATAGTGTTGAGACCCAGTAAGCTGAGGTTTGGTGGCTTCAGTGAACATTTCCATTCCTTAGATTAGTAAAGGTTTATAGATGTGGATTGGACCCCCTCCCCATACAAATTGGAATGGAAAGTAAAAGTTCTTACCAAGCCTCAAAGTCACATATCAAGACTGTTGATACGTGAACAGCTTTAATTTTCAGCCACCACAAATAATTTCCATGAGGTTTAGATTCATGTGCAGGAAGCAGCTTTAAATATAAGGTTCTACTTTAGTTAAATGGGTCTTTCCTGGAAAATGGATATCTGTGGTCAGCTAATTCACTGAGCTAGAACTGAACATGTAAGTACAGTAGAGTCTCACTTATCCAACATAAACGGGCTGGCAGAACGTTGGATAAGCGGATATGTTGGATAATAAGGAGAGATTAAGAAAAAGCCTTAAACATCAAAATAGGTTATGATTTTACAAATTAAGCACCAAAACATCATGTTATACAACAAATTTGACAGAAAAAGTAGTTCATTCCACATTAATGCTATGTAGTAATTCCTGTATTTACGAATTTAGCACCAAAATATCACAATGCATTGAAAACATTGACTACAAAAATGTGTTGGATAATCCAGAACGTTGGATAAGTGAGACTTTACTGTATTAGTAGCTCAATGGAACTTACCTCTGAGTAAAAATACACTACTGAGTTGTTTTGTGAACCTATAAAAACACAATAATGACTTATAGTTTATTTTTTCCATGTCAGGAGCAACTTGAGAAACTGCAAGTCACTTCTGTTGTGAGAGAATTGGCTGTCTGTAAGGATATTGCCCAGGGGACACCCGGATGTTTTGATGTTTTTACCATCCTTGTGGGAGCCTTTTCTCATGTCCCACCTATAGTTGATGAATACAATTTTATTTAAAGTAAAATATTTAGAATTGTAAGCCGCCCCGAGTCCCCACGGGGAGATGGAGGCAGGATATAAGAATAAAATTATTATTATAAAAATTATTATAGAAGGGAGCCCTGGTGGCGAAGTGTGTTAAAGCGCTGAGCTGCTGAACTTGCGGACCAAAAAGTCCCAGTTTCAAATCCCAGGAGCGGAATGAGCGCCTGCTGTTAGTCCCAGTTCCTGCCAACCAAGCAGTTCGAAAACATGCAAATGTGAATAGATCAATAGGTACTGCTCCGGTGGGAAGGTAACAGCGCTCCATGCAGTCATGCCGGCCACATGACCTTAGAGGGGTCTACAGACAACACTGGCTCTTCAGATTAGAAATGGAGATGAGCACCACCCCTCAGAGTCAGACATGACGTCTGGACCTAACGTCAGGGGGAACTTTTACCTTTACCTAAAATATTTAGAAAAATGAGAATCTTCTAGGAATCACTGTGCAGTTTTGCTTATGGGTTTCAATGTAAGATTTATATTTTCCGTCAAACCCATGCCATATACAGACACCCCTCCACACTTGTTGTGATTAGGCAGAAAACCTGAAAACATGGGGGGGGGGGGACACAAAAAACTACTGTTTGTTTTTTTTAATCTGAGAGAATACCATTCTAGGAATCCATAGGTCCTCCAGCCCAACTTTATAGTCAACTTCTGCTGGAAGCTGGAGGACCTAGAGATTATTGTCAACTTTTACTAGAGGTTGGTGGTCTTATAGAGAGTGACTCTATACATCAGTGGTTCTCAACCTTCCTAATGCCACGACCCCTTAATACATTTCCTCATGTTGGGGTAACACCCGACCATAAAATTATCTTCGTTACTACTTCATAACTGTAATTTTGCTACTGCTATGAATCATAATGTAAATATCTGATATGCAGAATTTTCATTCACTGGACCAAATTTGGTACAAATACCCAATACGGCCAAATTTGAATACTGGTGGAATTGGGGAGAATTGATTTTGTCATTTTGGAGTTGTAGTTTCTGGGATTTATAGTTAATCTACAATCAAAGAGCATTCTGAACTCCAGCAACGATGGAACCAAACCAAATGTGGCACACAGAATTCCCAAGACAAATAGAAAATACTGGAAAGGTTTGGTGTGCATTGACTTTGTGTTTTGGAGTTGTAGTTCACCTACATCAAGAGAGCACTGTGGACTCAAACAATGATGTATCAGGACGAAACTTGATACAATATACTCAATATGCCCAAATGTGAATACTGGTAGAGTTTGGGAAAAAAAGACCTTGACATTTGGGAGTTGTAGTTGCTGGGATTTATAGTTCACCTACAATCAAAGAGCCCCTTGAACCCCACCAATGATAGAATTGGGCCAAACTTCCCACACAGAACCCTAATGCCCAACAGAAAATACTGGTCTTTGGCGACCCCTCTGACACCCCCATCATGGCCCCCAGGTTTAGAAACGCTGCTATACATAGTGTGATTCGATGGTCAAGTTGTACTAGAGAGCCTAGAAATTTCTCAGGAAAACATTGTACTCAAATCTATGAACAATCAAATCTACAAAAGGCAAACCTGCAAATGCAGAAGGTCAACTATATGTAGGACATGGCGGCGATACTAGCTCTTATAGATTGAAAAAAAAAATGTCTTTGTTGTACCTCTTGGTTTTAATCCCAATCACGTCAATGAGTGGAGAAATTGAATAGGTAAACTAAGCAGGGTTTGTTTCCTTTTTGTCTCATATGTTTCACCTCTAAGATACAAAAGTTGAGGTAAGCCTTATGTGTTGTCCATAAGAAAAATAACAAAATGTGTATATATGTATGGATTTTTTTTTGTGTAACAAGTTATCAAGTTTCATTTTAGTAGCAGTTTATCAAGGAAGAGAAAATTAATTTACTGGTGTAATGCGTATTGTTTTTGACTTCTTTTAAAATAATACTTGTAAGGCCATTATAAATGGATTATGACGGTACGTTCTCAAGTTTTGGGCTACTCTGTTATCATTTCTAAGGGTCCTTAGCCTCCCAAAAATAGTAATTGAAACTCAATGAGCCACAGTGTGAAAGCAAGAAAGGTTTTCTAAATATATATATAACATTGACAGGCACAGGATACTTTCTAAAAAGGGCAATGAATAACAAATCATTTTTGAAAAGTAATTTTCCAGGCTCTGATGCTACTGTGGGTTCATAAGACTAAAGCAAAACATTTAAAAAAGATTTTGTTATAGGTCATTCAGATATTAATTCCCGATTTCCTTTATCTCTTTTCACCCACAAGCTCCAAGGCATGACTAGCCCTGAAAGGGATCTCTAAGGCCCTTTCTACACTGCCCCATAAAATCCAGATTATCTGTTTTGAACTGGGTTATATGGCAGTGTAGACTCATATCCAGTTCAGAGCAGATAATCTGGATTATATGGCAGTGTAGAAGGGGCCTCAGTGCAGGAGAACCTGTCACACCAGGATTTCTATGGTTTACATAATTGTTGCTGCAAATATATAGTGCCTTCTTGGTATAGTCCAAAACATCTAGAGAATACTAGCCTAGTCTTTGGTAATTTGCTTATACAGTTTGAGTATCTCTTATCAGAAATGCTTGGGACCATAAGGTTTGGGATTTGGGATGTTTTTCAAAAGTATTTTGAAATATCTGATTTGCATATATGTACATTAGGAGATACCTTAGATAGGGGACCCAAGTCTAAATCAGAAATTTATGTATCTTTCATATAAACCTTATATAAATAGCCTGAATGTATTTTCATACATTTTGAATAGTTTTGTATACATTATTTTTAAGAAACTTTATTAACAGGTTTATACACATTGAACTATCAGAAATCAAAAGTGTTGCTATCCTAGCCACCCATGTGGACAATTTTGGAGTATGTTAAAGGATGAATGCATATGGACATTAGGTCCCTTTCACAGTATAGAATTGTAATATTTTGACTCCACCTAGAATCATAGAATCATATAGTTGGAAGAGACCTTGTGGGCCATCCAGTCCAACACCTTGCCAAGAAGCAGGAAGATCACATTCAAAGCACCCCCAACAGATGGCCATCCAGCCTCTGCTTAAAAGCCTCCAAAGAAGGAGCCTCCACCACACTCTGGAGCAGAGAGTTCCACTGCTAAACAGCTCTCACAGTTAGGAAGTTCTTCCTAATGTTCAGGTGGAATCTTAACTGCTGTGGTTCATCATGGAATTCATAGTTGGGGAGGTGCTAGAGCACTGGAGAATTCTGATTCCCCAAATTTCAAGTCCTAGGATTCCTTAGGATGGAAACATGGCAATTAAAGTGAAATATTTTTATAGTGTGAAAGTGTTTTCTAATCGTACCCCCTGGCTCTAATCCCAGGCAACTCCATTCCTTTGAAATAACAGATGAAGGCTGGAATAAAACAAAACATTCCTGCTCCTCCATTTCTGATGCCTCTTGGTGTTCAGGGAAGTAAGAGAATCATATTTTCCAGGAGCAAGTGCCTGGTTTCCTTTTTTAGAAGCTCTGGTTCTTGTCTTGTCGGTTGTGATGGGGGAATAGGTTGTGCTTACCGAAGAAGATTGTACACTGAATCTGGAAACTTTGCGTTTTGCTTTTGTTTCTTTTTTTGGAAATTGTTCCAAAAATCACTTTTGGGACCATATCAACCTAGAGCATATCAACCTAACTGGAACTTTCCAGTTATGGTTATAACAGCTGCCTGGGGTGAAATATTGGAAGAAATTCAGGTGATGAAACATATAAATATATACTGCTTTCTTGTCTCTTTGACTCATAGAACCATAGAATTCTAGAGTTGGAAGAGACCTCGTGGGCCATCCAATCCCCTGCCAAGAAGCAGGGAAATTTCATTCAAAGCACTCCTGACAGAAGGCCATCCAGCCTCTGTTTAAAGGCCTCCAAAGGAGCCTCCACCACACTCCATGGCAGAGAGTTCCATTGCTGAACAGCTCCCACAGTTAGGAAGATCTTCCTAATGTTCAGATGGAATCTACTTTCCTGTAACTTGTTGTTCCACATCGTAGTCTCCAGAGCAGCAGAAAACAAGCTTCCTCCTTTCTCCCTATGACTTGTCCTTACATATTTATACATGGCCATCATGTATACATGACTCATCCTCCTTCCTTCTGTCCCTCAAGGAACAAGGGAGCTGTGGTTGTGGTTTATCCTGTTTAATCCTTACCACAGTTCTGAGAGGCAGACAATGGCTATACAGACCTTTCATTGTACAGACCTTTTATTGTACAATACCTTTTAGTTAGGGACTAACTGGATGTGGATTTGAACCTAGATCTTGTGAGCACAAACCTAGCTCTTTTCTTCAATCCATCACACTTTCACTTGGTAAAGTACTTTCGTAAAGTACCACATTGAACTAGATTATATGGCAGTATGGACTCATAATCCAGTTCAAAGCAGATATTGTGGATTATCTGCCTTGATATTCTGGGTTATATGGCTGTGTGGAAGGGCCCTAAAGAGCCACTTTGACAAGAATGCAAATCCAGTCTCTTATGCACCCATTAGCCCTTTCACCCTGCAGACTGTTATCTGTAGGGTTCCACTTTAACTGCCATGCCTGCATCCTATGGCAAGATGGGATATGCAGTTTAGGGAAGTACTAAAGCTTTGTAGCTGAGAGTTCTACATTATTGTTGTTGGCCTAACCTATGGTGTCTCTAAGGCAAAGTTCTCAAAGAGTTTGTTAGAAGAGTTTTTCCATTGTTTCATCTGAGGTTGAGAGAGTGTGACTTGCCCAAGATCACTGGGTGAGTTTCATGGTGAAGGGAAGATTTGAGCCTTGTTCTCTGGAGTCATAATCCAACACTCAAACCACTATACCATGCTGCTTCTCTAGAGATCTAAACTCCCTTCCCTAAACTGCAGGTCCCAGATTTCCTTAGAGGTGCTCCAAAACTATTAGGATTGCAGCTAAAAAAAATCATAGCCCTATGATTGTGTAATGTGAAAGTTGTGATCTTAGGGGCCCTTCCTCACAACCATATAACCCAGAATATCAAGGCAGAAAATCCCACAATATCTGCTTTGAACTGGGTTATTTGAACCCACACTGCCATATATTCCAGTTCAAAGCAGAAAACGTGGGATTTTATTCAGCTGTGTGGGAAAGGCCACAGTCTGTGATGCTGTTAGCATACGACTATGTGTCACTCAAGCTTTAGAAGTTGCCAAAGCAAAATCTTCCTCTCATCGAGTTGCTTGCTTCAGTTAGCAGCAGCACTAGTACCTACGATCAACTCTCCAGGCATGGGCAAACTTCGGCCCTCCAGGTGTTTTGGATTTCAACTCCCACAATTCCTAACAGCAGGTAAGCTGGCTGGGATTTCTGGGAGTTGAAGTCCAAAACACCTGAAGGACTGAAGTTTGCCCATGACTGTCTTACTCTATCAGCATCAGGCAGCTTTGGGTGCATCATTCTACAGTGAATTAGTGCAGTTTGACACTATTTTAGCTAGTATATGGAATCCTGGAAGTTGTAGTATGGTAAGGTCTTTAGCCTTCTCTGTCAAAGACTGCTGGTGCCTCCCCAAAAAACGACAGCTCCCACATTTCCATAGTATTGAGCCATGGCAGTCAAAGTGGTGTCAAACTGCATTCATCCTGCAGTGTTGATGCACCCTTTGTTAGGAAAGAATGGAGATGAAACGTCCGTCAGGTTTGGGGCTTCCTCCTTGTGTTGTGTAAGAGACTAATTGCCAGGTCGAGTGGAAAAGCCTGCTGAAGATTCAAAACAGCCACCCCGTAGCCTGTCATGACTCAAAAAGTCCTGGAAAGCAGCGTTGGAGAGAGAGAGAGAGAGAGAGAGAGAGAGAGGAAGGAGGAGGCAGAGAGAATAATAATCACAACAGTGAAAAAAAGTGTTTTGGCTCCCTGGCATGTGCATGCTCTCTTTCTTACAGTATGCAAAGGGATCTTGTAGCACCTTGGAGCCTCACTGAGAGAAAAAAGTTGGTAGCATCTATGCTTTAGAATGAATGCACTATGACACTCTTTTTAAGCACCATGGCTCCGTGCTATGGAATCATACAGTCCCAGTATGGGAAAAGCATGGCTTCCTTGCATCTGGCACATTTTTTAATGTTTTCATGGATTTAATCTGAATTGTTTTTAATGTTAATGTTTAATTGTATTTTAATATTTGTATATTTTAAATTGTAGTGTAATGTTAGCCGCTTTGAGTCTCCTTATGGAGAAAAAAGCGGGATATCAATTATTATTATTATTATTATTATTAATAATAATAATAATAACTTTATTTATATACTGCCCTCTCTTCTCGAGAGGACTCAGGGCAGTTTCCAACATAGCAAAGAGACCATAGCACAAATTAAACATAATAAAGAATAATAAACATGAAACAAGAACATACAATTCAAAACCACATTTTTAAAAAAATAATAAACAGTTCCAAAACGCTCTGTCAGCAGGGCCAGATATAATGATCATGGCTTCAGAATGGGCAAAGCGAACTATTAAGTGCTAGGCAAGACAAGTGCAACAGAATATCATATGGCCGGGAAGTGGGTAAAAACCTTAACAATAATTTTTTTCATGTCAGGAGCGACTTGAGAAACTATAAATTGCTTCTGGTGTGAGAGAATTGGCAGTCTGCAAGGACCTTTCCCAGGGGACACCCAGATGTTTTACCATGCTGTGGGAGGCTTCTCTCATGTCCCCATATGGGAAGCTGGAACTGACAGACGGAAGCTCACCCCACTTCCCTGATTCAAAACACCGACCTTTCGGTCATCAGTCCTGCTGGCACAAGGGTTTAACCCATTGTGTCAACAGGGACTCCATAATAATAAATAATCATGGTATTTGTAAATTTAACAGTATCTTCAGCTAGGTAAAGGTAAAGGTTTTCTCCTGACATTAAGTCCAGTTGTGTCCGACTCTGGGGGTTGCTCATCTCCATTTCTAAGCCAAAGAGCCAGCATTGTTCGTAGACACCTCCAAGATCATGTGGCCGGCATGACTGCATAGAGCACCATTACCTTCCCAACGGAGCGGTACCAATTGATCTACTCACATTTGCATGTTTTCGAACTGCTAGGTTGGCAGAAGCTGGGGCTATCAGTAGATGCTCACTCTGCTCCTCGGATTTGAACCTGTGACCTTTCTGTCCACAAGTTCAGCAACTCAGCGCTTTAACACACTGAGCCACTGGAGGCTTACTGTCCTGGTTTTAGAGATTATATTGTTCTGTATTATTATACCACAGTAATTATTTCATATTATATTTATAATCTTACATTATCTGCTTAGAAGTGGATTATATGAGGCCCCTTCTACACAGCTGTATAAAACCCACACCGAAGTGGATTATATGGCAGTGTGGACTCAAGATAATCCAGTTCAAAGCAGAGAATATAAGATTATAAATCGGTAATATAGCTGTGTGGAAGGACCTTGAGTCTACACTTCTAGGTTGGCAGAAGCTCTGCTTCCAGGATTTGAACCTGTGACCTTTCAGTCCGCAAGTTCAGCAGCTCAGCTCTTTAACATGCTGTTAAAGCATGTTAAACATGGCTACACAGCCCAAAGTCCTCACAGGATATGAAAGCCTTGTAATTCCCAGGATCCCACAGCATTGAGCAAGTCAAAGGGATATCAAACTGCATCCCTCAGGCATGGGCAAAGTTCAGCTCTTCAGGTCTTTTGGACTCCAACTCCCAGAAATCCCAGCCAATTTACCAGCCGTTAGGAATTCTGGGAGTTGAAGTCCAAAACACCTGGAGGACCGAAGTTTGCCCATGACTGGAGATGCGCCTAAAAATTTACGGAATATAAGCACTTTCCCGCCCTGCGGTGGCCCTAGCAGCTTAGTGGTGTCCGTGTAGACTCCACACAAGGGGAAGCGGGCCAATACGAAGCCCAGGCGGCGACCAGTTCAGTAGCCCTTGGCTTTCTCTCTCTGCCGGGGTCTTGGGTTTTGAAGAAGGCGGGCGCGGAGAGGCGTGCCGCATTCCTTCCCTCCTCGGACGCCTTCGGAGCGCAACCGCCTGTTGGCTCGCTTGGCCTCAGAGGAGGGAGGGGCCTCTTCAAGCCAAAGAGTGCGCCGGCTGGTGCCTTCCTTTATTATTTCCCTCCCCAAATAGCCCTTTGGCCCTTTGTGTGCTCCACCACCACCACCCCCCTTCCCAGCAACAGCTTTGCTTCTCCAAGCGCCGCCGCCGCGCCAAGAGTTTGGGGCATTCTTTTGGCGGAGCGCAATTCTCTTCATGAGATTGGAGTTCTGGAAGGCAATCTTGGATGCGTCTGGGTTTAAACGAAGCGCCGCGATGGGGTCTGGAGTGTTTTGATTCTCAACTCGGAGGTCTTTTAACCTTCTCTGCCAAAGAGAACTGGGTAAGTGTGAATCATGTTGGATATGCGGCTGAGTAATGTTCAGGAGGGTCTTAAACAACATAGAAAGTAGTGTGACTGCATCTACAGTGTGGAATCAAGGCAGTTTGAGTCCTGCCCCAGATGGCGTAGTGGGTTAAAGCCTTGCGACTTGAAGGTTGGGTTTGCTGACCTGAAGGCTGCCAGGTTCGAATCCAACCCGGGGAGAGCGTGGATGAGCTCCCTCTATCAGCTCCAGCTCCATGCGGGGACATGAGAGAAACCTCCCACTAGGATGGTTTTTTTTTTTTCGTGTCAGGAGCAACCGGAGTTGCTTCTGGAGTGAGAGAATTGGCCGTCTGCAAGGACGTTACCCAGGGGACGCCCGGATGTTTTGATGTTTTTACCATCCTTGTGGGAGGCTTCTCTCATGTCCCCGCATGGAGCTGGTGCTGATAGAGGGAGCTCATCCACACTCTCCCCAGGTGGGATTCGAACCTGGCAGCTTTCAGGTCAGCAACCCAACCTTCAAGTCACTTAGTCCACTACGCCATCTAAAAACATCAAAACATCCGGGCGTCCCCTGGGCAACGTCCTTGCAGACGGCCAATTCTCTCATTCCTGAAGCGACTTGTAGTTTCTCACACCAGACGCTTTCTGACTTGCAGTTTCTCAAGTTTGTTTGTTTATTTATTTATTTACAGTACAGTAGCGTCTCACTTATCCAACATAAACGGGCCGGCAGAATGTTGGATAAGCGAATATGTTGGATAATAAGGAGGGATTATAGGAGCCCCTGTGGCAAAGTGTGTTAAAGCACTGATCCGCTGAACTTGTGGACTGAAAGGCTCCAGGTTCAAACCCCGGGAGCGGCGGGAGCAGTTGCTGTTAGCTCTAGCTTCTGCCAACCTAGCAGTTCGAAAACATGCCAATGTGAGTAGATCAATAGGTACCGCTCCGGCGGGAAGGTAACGGCGCTCCATGCAGTCATGCTGGCCACATGATCTTGGAGGTGTCTACGGATAACGTCGGCTCTTCGGCTTAGAAATGGAGATGAGCACCAACCCCCAGAGTCAGACATGACTGGACTTAATGTCAGGGGAAAACCTTTACCTTAAGGAGGGATTAAGGAAAAGCCTATTACACATCAAATTAGGTTATGATTTTACAAATTAAGCACCAAAACTTCATGTTATACAACACATTTGACAGAAAAAGTAGTTCAATACGCAGTAATGCTATGTAGTAATTACTGTATTTACGAATTTAGCACCAAAATATCACGATGTATTGAAAACATTGACTACAAAAATGCATTGGATAATCCAGAACCTTGGATAAGTGAGACTCTACTGTATTTATATTCCGCCCTTCTCACCCCGAAGGGGACTCAGGCCGGATCAAATTATATACATATAGGGCAAACATTCAATGCCCATATACACATAGAACCGAGACAGAGACAGACGCAGAGGCAATTTAACCTTCTCCTGAGGGGATGTTCGATTCTGGCCACAGGGGGGAGCAGCTGTTTCATCATCCACTGTGACGGCACTTCCTCGTTCCAACGTCGTAAATTAGTTAAATTTGCCTCCCTACTTTATAAGTGGTACCTTATTTCCTATTTGATAGATGCAACTATCTTGCAGTGGCTATTTTTTATTTTTTAATTGACGGGTGCTCACCCCGCCATGGGCTGGCCTCGAACTCATGACCTCATGGTCAGAGTGATTTATTGCAGCAAGCTGCCCACCAGCCTGCACCACAGCCCGGCCCCAGTTGCTCCTGACACGAAAAAAAAAGTTTGAGTACTGTACTTTTGCAAGATCTTTTGCAAAGATCTCATGATTCCATAGCTCTTAAAAGTAGTGCCAAACTGCCTTCGTTCTACAGTGTAGATGCACCTAGAGAAGGCTAAGAACTTTATATGGTTCCATAGCATTGAGCCATGGGTACAGTAGAATCTCACTTATCCAGCATAAACGGCAGGCAGAATGTCGGATAAGCGAAAATGTTGGATAATAAGGAGGGATTAAGGAAAAGCCTATTAAATGTCAAAATACATTACGATTTTACAAATTAATCACCAAAACATCATGTTTGTTAACAAATTGACATAAAAAGTAGTTCAATACATGGCGATGTTATATAGTAATTACTTTATTTATGAATTTAGCACCAAAACATCGCAATGTATTGAAAAGATTGATTACAAAAACATTGATTACTAAAAGGCAGACTGTGTTGGATAATACAAAAGGTTGGATAAGCGAAGGTTGGATAAGCAAGACTCTACTGTAGTTAAAGTTGAGCCATATTGCACTCATTGTACAGTGTAGATGGACCAAGAGAGGGGTTAGGACTTTATAGGATTCCATAGTATTGAGCTATGGGAATGATGGCATATATTGATATATTCCATCATTGCCATTCCTTGATGGACTGTATGGATTGGATTTGTAATTTTGTATCTGTTTTTTCATAGAATTGTTTTGGTTTTGTCTTATGATGTTGTTTGTTATGTTGATTATGTTGAACTTTGTTGTGTGGGGTTTTTTTTTTTTTGGACAATTGAATGTTTTTTATGTTCAGCTTGGAAACCACCCCGAGTCCTCTCGAGGAGATGGTGCGGTATATAAATAAAGTTTTATATTTTTACTAGCTGTGCCCGGCCAAGTGTTGCTGTGGTGTAGTCCTAAGTGGGGTTTTCTATGTAGCATTCAAGGTGGCCTAGAAAGGATTCCCTAGTTATGAAGCAGCCAGGCTTTGAAGCTGCAAGGCTATTCAATGGTATTCAAGTTGGCCAACAATGGCGGCCCCTAGGTATGAAGCAGCTAGGCTTTGAAGCTGCAAGGGTATTCAGTGGTATTCAAGTTGGGTAACAATGGAATCCCCTAGGTATGAAGCAGCCAGGCTTTGAAGCTGCAAAGTCACTCCTTGGAAAGGGATGAGTATTGTGGCCAAATTTGGTGTGATTTGGCCCAGTTTTGTTGTTAACTCGGTCCTAATTATTATTATGTTTATATACAGATTATTATTATTATTATTATTATTATTATTATTATTATTATTATTAAAGTGGTGTCAAGCTGCATTCATTCTACAGTGTAGATGCACCCAAAGAGAAGGCTAAGGACTTTATATGATTCCACAGCATTGAGCCATGGCAATTAAAGTGGTGCCAAGTTACCTTCATTCTACAGTGGAGATGCACCGAGAGAAGGCTAAGGACTTTATAGGATTCCATAGCATTGAGCCATGGTGATTAAAGTGGTGCCAAGCTGCATTCATTCTACAATGTACATCAGTGGTTCTCAACCTTCCTACTGCCCTGACCCCTTAATACAGTTCCTCATGTTTTGATGACCCCCGACCATAAAATTATTTTCATTGCTACTTCATAATTGTAATTTTGCTACTGTTACAAATCGTAATGTAAATATCTGATATGCAGGATGTATTTTCATTCACTGGACCAAATTTGGCACAAAAACCTGATACGCCCAAATCTGAATATTGCTGGGGTTGCAGAGGGATTGATTTTGTCATTTGGGAGTTGTAGTTGCTGGGATTTATAGTTCACCTACAGTCAAAGAGCATTTTGAACTCCTCCAGCGATGGGATTGAACCAAACTTGGCACACAGAACTCCCATGATCAACAGAAAATACTGGAAAGGTTTGGTGGGCACTGGGCATTGACCTTGAGGTTAGGAGTTGCAGTTCACCTATACCCAGAGAGCACTGTGGACTCAAACAATGATGGATCTGGACCAAACTTGGCACAAATACTCAATATGCCCAAATGTGAACTCTGGTGGAGTTTGGGGAAAATAGACCTTGACATTTGGGAGTTGTAGTTGCTGGGATTTATAGTTCACCTACAATCAAAGAGCCCCTTGAACTCCACCAACGATAGAATTGGGCCAAACTTCCCACACAGAACCCCCATGACCAACAGAAAATACTGGAGGGATTTAGGAGGAACTGACTTAGGGGAGATGTAGTTCACCTACCTCCAGAGAGTACTGTGAACCCAAATGACTATGGATCTGGACCAAATTTGGCACAAATACCTGATATGCCAAAATTTGAATACTGGTACGATTGGGGGGGGGGGGGGTGGATTTGGAAGTTTTAGGTGCTGGAATTTATAGTTCACCTACAATCAAAGAGCATTCTGAACTCCGCCAATGATGGAATTGTAACAAACTTAGCACACAGAATTCCCATGACCAACCGAAAATACTGGAAGAGTTTGGTGGACGTTGACCTTGGGTTTTGGAGTTGTAGTTCACCTGCATCCAGCTTTCTCTGCCAAAGGGATTCCTAAGATGATCAGAAATATGTGTTTTTATGGGTTTTGGCAACCTATCAGACACCCCCTCGCAACCCCCCCCCCCCCGGGGTTCCGACCCCCAGGCTGAGAAACGCTGGATGTAGAGAAGGCTAAGGACTTTATTTGATTCCATAGCATTGAGCCATGGTAGTTTATTTATTTATTTATTACAATATTTATATCCCGCCCTTCTCACCCAACAGGGGACTCAGGGCGGCTTACAATAAAACAGACATATAAAAACAGTACAATACACTATAAATCAGTTAAAAATTAACTTACATAAACATTCATAAAATGCATTTATAAAATATAGATAGGCGTGTACAAGTTTAAAAGACTGGGTAGTTAAAGTGGTGCCAAGCTGCATTCATTCTATATTGTAGATGCATCAAAAGAGAAGGCTAAGAACTTTATATGATTCTATAGCATTAAGTCACAGCAGTTAAAGTAGTGCCAAGCTGCATTCATTCTCCAGTGTAAATGCACCCCCTCTCCAAACTTTTCAGCCTTTATGTACTTGATTCCTGTACCACAAATTAAAGGGTCTTTATTTGCCTTGTAGCTGGAGGCTGTTGTGCACATTGCCGGAAAATGTGCCTGCCTTTCTCAGGCTCCTGGGATGTGTTTACCACTTCCATGGAGACGTAAGCCGGTCGGTTGTGTGGCGCAAGGAAACTTCTGGCTTTGGGGTTTTACAAGCTGTAAATTGGAGGCTGTGCACAAAAATTGAAAGCGCGCCAGTCAAAGCACAAGGAAGAACAAGTGCTTTCCCTGCTTCTGGTAATGAACAGATAGATTTGACATTTACAAGGGCTTTCTGTTTTGTCTTGATAGGAATGGCGGGGAGGGTGTGTGTGTGTGTGTCAATGCATGAGGCTAACTGTGAGCTGATTGTAACTTTTCATGTGATATCCTTGAGTGAAATTGTGAGTTTTGTCATATTCATCTTTCCATGAATATCATTTCGTATATGATGAGGTTAACAGTCCAGATCTTAAGTACATTCACTTTGCAGTCCTAGCCATGTGTGCGTTTATACGGTCGAGTTAATGCAGCTTGACATCCCTTTTAATTGCCATGGTACAATGCTACTATATCCTGGGATTTGTAGTTTGGCAAGACATCAGCACTGTGTGGAAGAGAAAGCTAAAGGCCTTGTTAAAATTACAGCTCTCATAATCCCATACTATTGAGCCATGGCAGTTAAAGTGGTGTCAAATTTGATAGGTATACTCCATGCGTACTTGGAGGTGAATCCTTTGACCTGATCAAAGTACAGGTACAAACATATGACTTATAAATGACTCATAGTTAAGAATGGGGATGAGACAACAGGAAGTGAGAAAATTTACCCCTAGAAAGAGTTATCATGGGGAAAACGTGTCTCCACTGAAGTTTTCTCCTCAATCCCTGTTTCCATAACAAAGCTATTTTTTAAAAAAATCCAGTGATCACAGGGAGAGAAAGTGAGGTAAAATTTTCTGAACTGGGGCACAGACAGAAAAACAAACACCATAGGGGTGTTAACCTTTCCCTGTGCTATCCAAAGCTAAATATACCTGGGGATTGCCTGTATATAGCATTATACCTGTTGGATGCAATCCTATATACATGCACTTGTAAGCGTATGTATGTGCCTTTCAATTTATGTCAACTCCATGATTTTTTAGGATTTTCGTAGGCTATTATTGTTCAGAGGTGGTTTTCCCAGTTCTTTCCTTTGGCATATATCTTACATCACCTGGTATTTGTTGATTGTCTTTCATCCAAGTACTAAACAGGGCTAACCCTGATTAGATTCCAAGATTAGATGAGATCTGGTGCTTTTAGAGTATTTTGGCCATGCACTTGTGAATACATCTCATAAATTCATCAGAACCTATTTCCACATACATATGCATAAGATTGGGTTTTTATGTGACATTGTATTATGCTTTAATCAATGGTAATGTGATTTAATTGTTGCTTCCTTAGGCAAAATTTATAGCATACTCGGAATAAGTGTCCCATCCACTCAGCAGATGTAACTTTCATGTGAGTTGGCTGTAGGTGCGTTTTCAAAGATAAGGCCAAATCTGATTTATAGTGTCACCTTGCAGTTTCATGACATATGTTTGTTTTGTGAAGGTAGAAGAGAAAAACAAACAGGGTCTTTAGTTTCAACATGTTCTTATCTTATGTTCTCATCCAAACAATCCCATCATGATGTGAGCTGAACTCCGATACAGTCACCATTGTTGAATTAAGTAACATTTTTGATGAGAATCCTTATGGTCAGAGCTAAGACTTTAGCTACAACCGCACCATATTGATATAACTGATGTTGGAATGTCCTGGCTGGTTACAATTTTGTGCCTTTCTGTCAGTCCTAATTTTGTCAAATCATGGTGCTTGTGAGTAGTAGATGAGCTTCAACTTTGTGGCTTACATATAAGCTTGGGGATTTCCATGGCCAGACCTACCAGTATGCAGAGAATATGAGGTGGCACGTATAGGATGCTCCTATTTCAGCTTGCTGCCTTTCCTATGGTGGAGGATATCATCCCACCCAATGTTAATCCAATACGTGAATGCAGGAGAAGACATCATGATTTGGAGGCTTAAGAATCCCACTGGATGAAGTTGTGACAACCATACTTTTGGAAGGACAAGTTCAAAAAAAATGAAAGATGCCAATTGATTTGTAAAACATAGTGATTAAGCATTCCTTTAGTGGTGAATTTCATAAGACTACTTGTAAGTTTTCAAATATTTTACTATTTATTTATTGTGTCAGAAGCGAACCGAGGGTACAGTCATAATGTATTTAAAAACACAAACAAAGTTAAAAACTTGGCATTATACTAAATGTCCTTTGACCAGTAGCTGGCCACTTGGAGTGCCTGTGGTGTTGCTGTAAGAAGGTCCTCCATTGTTCATGTGGCAGAGCTCAGATGCATTGTAATAGATTATAGGTAATAGGTTGGCTCTGTATCTTATGGTGCCAGAGCGCAGTCTGTTCAGTGCCTTCCAAGTCACCCAGTCTTCTGTATGCCCAGGAGGGAGTCTCTCATTCGGTATCAGCCATGGCTTGAGGTTCTGGGTTTTAGCCTGCCACTTTTGGACTCTTGTTTGCTGAGATGTTCCTGAAATATTTTACTGGAAACATTGATTCCCCCCTGAAACGAAGTGTGATTTTTTTAGTTTACAGATGTCATGTTTAATTGCATTTTAAAAGGGTCAATATTTCAGTTACTTTGCACTCATGAGTTGGTTGCCATGGAGAAGTGGGTGGAGCCAACTGCCGTTTTGGTGGAGAAGTGCAGGTTTGAAAAAGAAGCAGTTAGTCTGTGCCCTGATGAGGTACAGTGAAGACTGACCCTCAGTTGAAAGGATCAGGGAGACTCAAATGCTTATTTTTGAGTCAATTTAAAATAAGTTTGGTGACTTATTTTAAAGTAGTCTGTCTCCTAATGAGGAACAGATAATATGTGATTGTAATTCATAGGGTGACTGCAGTTTAGAGCAGTAAAGAAAGAAGTGACATTTTAAGAAGTTTGAAACACCTCATTCTAGCTTTGCAACTGTTAACCAAAGTGCCTCTAAAGAGAAAGTTATTGTAACCATTAAGCTCTGTGCCAGAATAAATGTGTTATTGTTCTTTTAAACATCTCAGCTTCTGTCATATATATATTATCATCAAAAACAAACAAGAAGAAAGAAGAAAAACAAAAATTAAAAGGTCTCTTCTCTAAGTAGCTAGTGGCTATATCTTCCCACAGTGGTGGCAAGCATGGATAATCCCCTTTACATCTAGTGGCCGCATTATAAACATCTTTACAAGTGGTGGCAGCAGTTATAATATAATAATATAAATTAAATAAACATTCCGACGTCTCTTCACCGCACCTCCCCCCCCAAAAAAAATCCTTAACTGAAACTCAAACAGAACAGTTTCAACCATGACCCATTTCACACTGCATGTGCATCTTCTTTATTCCCTTTATTGGAGCCCCCAGATGGCATAGTGGACTAAGTGACTTGAAGGTTGGGTTGCTGACCTGAAAGCTGCCAGGTTCGAATCCCACCTGGGGAGAGTGTGGATGAGCTCCCTCTATCAGCTCCAGCTCCATGCGGGGACATGAGAGAAGCCTCCCACAAGGATGGTAAAAACATCAAAAACATCCGGGCGTCCCCTGGGCAACGTCCTTGCAGACGGCCAATTCTCTCACTCCAGAAGCAACTCCGGTTGCTCCTGACACGAAAAAAAAATTCCCTTTATTGTGTAGTGACTTGAGTATTGACATACAATTCTTAAGACCAGGGTATGAATCTCTGCTGGCCCATGAAAACCCAGTAGGGCTGGCCTGGATAAGTCCATTTTAAGTCCTGTGTTCTACAGAATCATGGGATTTGCAGCTTAGGAAGGTCTATTTACAATTTTCAGCCAAAGAACTATGGTGCCTCAGTGAACATTCATAGGATGATACTTTGGCAATTTAAGTGGAATCATAATTCTCTAACTGTATTGGGTGAATGTGTCTCATTTTGCATTATGTATCCGTGCAGTCAGTCCTTCATATTTACTGAACTTAAGACCATAGAGACCCCATTAAAGTGAGGGAAAAAACATGACTAAAGAAATTGCTATTTTCCAACATGACTCTACAGCAGTGATTGTCGACCTGTGGGTTCCCGGATGTTTTGGCCTTCAACTCCCAGAAATCCTAACAGCTGTTAAACTGGCTGAAATTTCTGGTAGTTGTAGGCCAAAACACATGGGTACACACAGGTTGACCGCCACTGCTCTACAATCCCCATCTGCTGTAAGTGGACCATAGAATTGCATTTGAGGGCCTTGAGATTTTTGGAGAAGTATTCTCTCTAGAAATCTGTTGTCCTCCAGCATGACTGGAGGAAGTTGATCCATAGAGTCACACTGGAGGATCCAGAGTTTAGTCAAATCTGCAAAACTCAAAACCATATATGTGGAGTGACAACTATATTCCATTCCATACTTCAATCTTTTCTTTTACATTCAAGTGACTCAACTTGAGATTCTGCTCCCTCCATCCTTGTCCCCCATGGTAATAACTTGTTGTGGGATGATTAAGTCCTTAACAATTTAAGGTGTGTGCATGGAATGGGTAGGAAGAGGGTGGAGATTTGGCCCCAAGTTATGTATTTTCTGACTAATCTCATCGTCTGGCACAATATCTTTGTAGCTTGCCAAGATTCCAGAGGGGTGCTATAAAAAAGATTGCATTTTCATTTGCTTGTTCTACTGCTACTTTCATTCCAATTACGTGTGTTGTTGTTACATGGCAAAGAGGCACTGTGGAGCTTCCTATCCTATTATGTTTTACTAATCAGGTTCTTTATGATAACCTTTTCTTTTCTTTTCTACTTCAAAGCCAGGGTTATAGAAAATGTGTTGGAAACTGAATATGATGTCATAGTTATAGCCTATCTGGGTGTCTAGGCACAGTGTTTGCTTTTATCTCACTAGGAACGAAAACGTAAGTTGGAATCATAACAGAGGGAATAGGAAGAAATGACTTCTGTCTTTGTTGTTGTTAACTGCCATCAAGTTGCCTTCAACTTGTAGTGAATGAATGGGAGACCTCCAAGTCATCCTATTCGCAACATCCCTGCTGTATCTTACAACTGTTACCTTTTTCGTTAGTTTCTTCTTTATTCCCTTTATTGTGTAGTGACTTGAGTATTGACATACAATTCTTAAGACCAGGGTATGAATCTCTGCTGGCCCATGAAAACCCAGTAGGGCTGGCCTGGATAAGTCACACACTCTCAGTCCCAGTAAACCTGTGACAAGTTCACCTTAGGGTCACCATATGTCAGAAATGCTTTGATGCACTCGGCAACAGATTAGGAATGGGAAGTTTTTTCTGGATAGGATCCCAACCTTTCTTTATCAGCCATACCTCTCTGTCTGTAAGTCTGATGTGTACATAACAGATGTAGTTGATGTCATGTTAAAAGCCTTCATGTATCTCTTAATTCACAGTAGCAGAACATTTCTCTCTCTCACTTTTAAAAGGAGCCTTGATTTGGAAAGCTGTAAAAATCATCCTATGTAAATATACTTCATACCCATACATATTCTTCTTCTTAGTCCCATAAACATACTTCAGAATATCCTTTCTGTAAGAAGTATCAGGGTGATGTTTTCTGTGTGCCTTGGAGAGTAGCAGCAATGTATGCTAATTCCATCTCTGTTTATATGGAATGAGAAAGGACAAGAGGAAGGAAGGGAAGGAGGGAAAAGGCAGGGAGGAAGGAGCTGATGCTTCTCTTGGACTGTCAGTTTGAGTCATAGCCTCATTTTCTTGGACAAGGCACTGAACTCATGAGAAATATTGTTTTTCACCTGTTTTAAAATAGCAGCAGTAGAGATGGTTAGAATATATTATCATACTTTCCTAGTTCACAAAGTGTATTTTTGGGAGTAGGTTATTCTGTTTTGTAACCCTGGAGGTACAGTGAATTAAACTGCTGAGCTTCTGAACTTGCTGACCGAAAGATTGGTGGTTTGAAACTGTGGAATGTGGTGAGCTCCCACTGTTAGCCCCAGCTTCTGCCAACCTAGCAGTTCGAAAACATGCAAATGTGAGTAAATCAACAGGTACTGCTCCGGCAGAAAGGTAACTGCGCTCCAAGCAGTCATGTCGGCCATATGATCTTGGAGGTGTCTACAAACAACGCCGGCTCTTCCACTTAATAATAATAATAATAATAATAATAATAATACAGTAGAGTCTCACTTATCCAACACTCGCTTATCCAATGTTCTGAATTATCCAACATATTTTTGTAGTCAATGTTTTCAATATATTGTGATATTTTGGTGCTAAATTTGTAAATGCAGTAATTACTACTTAGCATTACTGCATATTGAATTACTTTTTCTGTCAAATTTGTTGTATAACATGATGTTTTGGTGCTTAATTTGTAAAATCATGACCTAATTTGATGTGTATTCGGCTTTTCCTTAATCCCCTCTTATTATCCAAGGTATTCGCTTATCCAAGCTTCTGCCGGCCTGTTTAGCTTGGATAAGTGAGACTCTACTGTAATAACAACTTTATTTTTGTATCCCGCTTCCATCTCTCCAAGGGGACTCGGAGCAGCTTACATGGGAACGAGCCCGGTCAACATTGTAAAATATAAACACATTAAAATACATACACAATATCATAAAACATAATAAAACAGCAACAATTATAACAACATAGCAGTTGCGACAAAATAAAAACAATCTTGAACTAGCAGGCAATGAGCCTGAAATAAAGCCCATGTCTAGGCATGGATGGGCGGGCTGGTGCAACTGACTTTTGAAAACAGGGCTAATTGATAAAGTGCATGAGTCCGATGAGTAGTGGTGTTCAGTGTAAGACTGGTAATAATATCTTTGGGTAGAGGACAATAATAAAGTGCAAGGACAAGATTTGATGTCCTAATTGGAGCCAGGTTATTTAAGGGATTATCTCGTCAAATGCACAGCAGAACATCCATGTTTTTAGTTCTTTATGGAAGATGGACAGGGTGGGTGCTAACCTGTTCTCCTTGGGGAGGGAGTTCCAGAGCTGGGGCCCACTCCCATCCCCACTAGTTGTGCCTGTGATGGGGCAGGAGTGAGAGAAGAACCTCCCCAGAAGATCTTAGATATCACACAGGTTCGTAGATGCGGTCGCAAAGATTGGCCGGTCCTGAACCTCTTAGAAATGGTAATGAACACCAACCCCCAGAGTCAGACATGACTAGTCTCAATGTCAGGAGAAAACCTTTACCTTTACCTTTAACCATGTTCTTAGGGATAAATTGCAATGATGACATGAAAATACCAACAATGGCTATAAGTTCTTGGTTTTCACTATGAGTAATCAATGATGAATGTGATAATGAATCTCATACAAGTGTTCCTTGTGTGCTTTTGTATTCAGATGTTTCCCCTAAGATTGAAATTGTAGTTTTTACTCAACAACTTAGTTGAATGTTAATTGAGCTGGCTGTGTAAATGCATAGTTCATGTTATACCTACTGTGATTGTGTTCTTCCCTTGCTTAGACATTTTTGGGACACATCTCAAATGCTACCTTAAATTAATCACATTCACTAACTTTTTATTTATGTGCCTCCATGCTGTTGTTGTTTTCACCAGCTTCAAATGCTAAAAATGTACCATATTTCCTATTCCTTTCAACAGAGCTGTTCCAGATATTTAAAATAAAACTTCAGATGCATGCTCTCTCCAAGTTTGACCCAGATACCTGCAAACTTGAGACGGGAGCTTGCAGTTGTTGATCAAAGTATTGACTTAATTTGCAGACTGAATCCATGGGTCTTTTGAATGTATTTACTGTTTGCTACTTGCAGCTGTTGTTAAGCAGCTGGCAGCTAAACTGTGGAGTATTTTCTTTTGAGTGTTTCATGCACTGAAAACGCACAGTCTTGGACGCAACTTGGAAGTAGTTTTTATCCTTCCACTGTGTTCCCCAAGAATCTGTAGAGTGGATTGGAAAGGGCTTCTTAATAATCTCTTCTAAACCAGTTTAGATTGTTTTGTTCAGATAATTCTGATGGCACAGAATTGAGTGAGAGGACATAGAGCTGTCAAGTTGAAAATACATATTTTGTACTTCTTCATCTGAATATTTAAAATGAAGTTCAAATTTGATATATTTCTCAAATCCACTTAATTCGTTTATGAGTTTCAAAATGTTTTTAAATTTTTTAAATACTCCAGGGCTCTTCCTGCTGTGTCCATGAGTTTTTAATTAGTTTGTTTGTTTACTCCCAAGGAACTAAAGAATGTGGGGATCCATTCCAAGGGTACATAGTGCTTGTACCAATCACATTTATGAGTTGTTATGAGGGTAAAAGTGATGAGGAGAACCATGTGTGCATCTTTTGGTGGATAAACAATTAGAAGTCTATCAGAAATGCTTTAAAGTCCACATCCCCACTGAGAATTTCTGAGACAGATTTCTTTCACTACTTCCACAGTACACCTTGGCTTATTACGAGGGCTATCCAGAACAAAGGTTACGTTTTGGAATTAAAAATGAACAAAGTATAGGAGAAAACATTTACCATATGCAGTTGAAAGCCACACCCAAATACCACATCCCGCGTAGTCGCCATTCAAATCTAGGCACTTACCATAGCGATGAATAAGCTTTGCAACTCCTTCCCCACTAAATTCTGCCGCTTGCATCCTCAACCAGCCGGTCATCCCTTCTCGCAACTGCGCAGCATCGCCAAAACACTGCGTTGCTAGCCACACCCCCATTGTTGGAAACAAGTGGTTGAGGAAGCAAGCAGCAGAATTTAGTGGGGAAGGAGTTGCAAAGCTCATTCATCGCTATGGTAAGTGCCTAGATTTGAACGGCGATTACATGAGATGTGGTATTTGGGTGTGGCTTTCAACTGCATATGGTAAATGTTTTCTCCTATACTTTGTTCATTTTTAATTCCAAAGTGTAACCTACTTTCTGGATAGCCCTCGTATATCAATTTAGTCCTTCTTCTCATGGTCAGAGAGTAACCTCCTCCCAAAGTAATTCTTCTATTCATTTTGAAGCCATTATTAATATATTTTTAAATGGACTTCATGGATCGAGGGACTGAGATGGGATTTTCCTCTCCTGAGCTGGCAACACTGCCAAAGGTTTGAGAAAGGAACATGCATCATTGTTTTGAAGTTACTCTTGCAAATAATGGAGCTCAGATCAATGTTTATATTAGACACAGCTGAAGGAATAATTCCTTAATATATTTCCTATCTCATTTATGCAGTTCCTCTGCTCCAACTGATGTCATCCAATCACCATCTGCTGTAGATTCTTCCAAAGAGCCATTAAACACTCATCTTTCTGATGGATTTGAAACTACTGTAGGCTCTGCTGAGCTGACTGCAACAAGGTATAGTTGACTAGCCATGATTGTTGTGGTTCTACCCATTGCCCCATAAACTGTTCCAATATCTCAATGGCAGTGCCCTTTTTTACAGACTATCAAATGAAAAAAAAAAAGCCCAAACAGCAATGAGTAGGGGGGTTTCCCTGGAATGAAGTGAAGATATATATTACATCTGTCTATTCAGTTCCTTTGTGCTGGTAGAATCCAGAGATGAAGTGGCCATGAATTTGGAGTGCAATCTTAGGAAAGCACTTCTCATGAAAGTTGCATTTGAGCCGAATTGGTCTGAATGATCCTGGTATTAGCTAGTAAATAAAAGGAAAGAACTACGATTTTTGCATCCCATGGGAGAGAAGAGATAAATTAGCTACATGCTGGTTAGACCTTTTTGATCTTTCTTGGTAGATCCTTTAAAAGTAAGCTGTGTGTAGATTCAGAACCATAGTGTTTGTTACATTTAACAATGAATGCTGATTAGTTGTTGCTTTTATTTGGTTGTTTTTTTACAGTTGGCTGCGAGCAGAAGACAGATCTCATTTCAGATTGGTTCTTTATTTTTCTTTTTGTCAAGCTTTGGTTTTGTGTTGTCTTGATTGATAGCAAGAGACTAAGGGTGCTTCCGCACAGCCCTATATCCCAGAATATCAAGGCAGAAAATTCCACAATATCTGCTTTAAACTGGGTTATCTGAGTCCACACTCAGATAATGTGGGATTTTCTGCCTTGATATTCTGGGATATAGGGCTGTGTGGAAAGGCCTCCAGATACTGAGAAGAAAATATACCTGCACTACATTGTTATATCAGTTTCATACCATTTTAATTGTCATGGCTCACTCTTAAAGATTCCTGAAATTTGTATTATAGTCAGGAATTTTTGGCTTTACAGCTTTACTCCACTCCACCAAAATGAAAATCTCAAGGTATACTGAGACCCTTTGTGATTACAGAATTAAACTGTAAGCAGAATTAATTATCAGAGTACTTGTTTAAGTGTCTTATCAAACTGCATGAAGCCATATTACCCCAAAGTAGTTAGGATAAGTAATACTTAGAATTTCAGAAAATTTTACTTTTTCTAGCACTACCGTATATACTCGAGTATAAGCCAAGTTTTTCAGCCCCTTATAGGATTTAAAAAGCCCCTTTTGGCTTATATTCGAGTGAGGGTCCTGGCCGGCTTATATTTGGGTCGGCTTATACTCGAGCATATAGGTCAGTGGATCTCAACCTGTGGGTCGCCATATATTTTGGCCATTAACTCCCAGAAATCCTAACAGCTGGTAAACTGGCTGGGATTTCTGGGAGTTGAAGGCCAAAACACCTGGGGACCCACAGGTTGAGAACCACTGATATAGGTAATCAGAGTTGACAATCTTATCTTATTAAAGTGTTATTATTATCTTAAATTAACGTTTTATGTAAATATTCAAAAACATTTAACCTACTGATGGCTCAATTAATGTAATTTTATTGGTATCTATTGTTATTTTATTTTTTGAAATTTACCAGTAGCTGCTGCATTTTCCACCCACGTCTTATACTCGAGTAGATAAGTTTTTCCAGTTTTTTGTGGTAAAATTAGATGCCTTGGCTTATATTCTGCTCATCTGATACTTGATTATGTATGATACTTGCATTTCTAGAATAGTTTGCTTTTTTCTAGCTTAATAGAATTACAGAGTGGTGAATTTAAGATGTATTTTAACAAGGCTAAATGTAAACACATTATTTTATCACTTCCTGCCTGCTATACTTTTTGGAGAAAGGTTAACAAAAATGCTGCAATGTGCTGTTTGTTATAATGAAATCTGGCAATAGGTTAGGAATATTGCTTTTAGAAAACATATAGAAGAAGCTTAAAACTGTATCATGTAGTACCTGTCACTGAATTATGAAAGGCTGGAAGAAGCCAATGGAATATGGGGGAGGACTCTTTTTTCCCCCTGAAGATTGCAATAGAAACTTTGAAGAACCTGCTTTTAAGTAATCACTCATAATGGAGTGATTAATGAAATTCAGTCTGTTCCCAAGTTATGAACAATATAAGTTTTGTAGGTTTGTTCTTAAGTTGAATTTGTTTTTAAGTCGGGACAAGTACATTTTTTAAAAGTACATTTAAGTCGGGACAGGTACATTTTTTAAAAGCAATAGATACACACACACACACACACACACGGCTTTGGATAGCATCGGGAAGGGTTAACACCCCTGTGGCATTTGTTTTGCTGTCTGTGGCCCTATTCAGAAGATTTCACCTTACTTTCTGTGGTAATTGGATTTTGAAAAATTTTGCTTGTTGTGGAAGCAAGGATTGGTGATAAAGCTTCAGTCGAGATACCCTTTCCCCATGATAACTCTTCCAGGGGTGAATTTTCTTTCCGAGGGGTAGGTTTATCTCACTTCCTGTTGTCTCACCCCTATTCTTAACTACAAGTCGTTTATAAGTTGGATGTTTGTAACTCTGAAACTTCCTGTACTTCTCAAAGTAGTACATTGTAGAATTGTTATAACCAGTTCACTCTGCTGTAAATCTCTGAGTTACAAGATTGAAAAACAGGCAATGTTAAAGAGGACACAACTGCTCTTGTGTTGGAACAGGCTTCTAAAAGTCACATATTTGGTGTGGAAAAGTGATTCCAAATATTATAGTACATAAGAAATCAAATTCAACATGAGAGCAAGGCTTTTGTGGAAGGCAAAGATTGCATTTTCCTATTTGTCTGTAGCATCTGCTCAGGAGTCCCAAGGGTCACAGTCTCACCATTGTCCCTTTTCCATCCTGAATGTAACTGTATCTTTTGAAAATGGAGGAAAAGCAATAAATCTCTCAGTTGTCTGTCTTGGAGCCTAATAGAGAGAATCCGTTATCAAGAATAGACCTATTTCTGCCATTGTGACATTATACCAACTATTAGGTCATGTTGCTGTTAAGCTTCCCCTTATGAGTGGAGAAAAGATGGAACAATTTGGGAACTATGCACATGGCTAATCCTGTAAAATGAATACAATTTCAGTATCAGATTTGTGGGCTATGATTCCTTTTTTGCATCTGTATGAAAATGAGGTGTTAAGTTTGCTTCTCAAGTGTGGACATAGTGCTCTTTGATACATTTTATGCATTCAAATTTGTTTTCTAAAGCAGAATTTCTTAAACTCATGACCTTTCTGCTTGAGAAATTTGTCCATAACCCCAAGTATAGAGGTATAAAAATAGGTATAAAAATCAAGCATTTACTGATAATAAATCAGTATTTGCAAGGCTTGCTAAACAGGCAGATTTTCCTTTTTATGAAGTACAGCTGAAGCATTTTTTGCAGAGTCTTCTGTAAACAAAGCACATTGTTGCTAAAAGATTTGTGGAAAAGTTTCAAATATTTACTGTTTTGTGACCCCAAAAGTGAGCTAAGAGGATCCTACTTGGGGCAGGAACCCATAGTTTAACTCTGAAGATATCTCTGGTCTTATGCATTATCTGTTTTGCCAATTAAGAATGTTTTCTGATGGCGAAGAAATACAACCGACCCTTTGTATCCACGGATTCTGTATCTATGGAGTTAATCATCCACAGCTTGAAATATCTGCCCACTCCCGCAAGAAAAATCCAAACGCAAACCTTGATTTTCCTGTCTTATATAAGGAATACAATTTTACTGTGTCATTGTATATAATATAGCTTGAGCATCCACTGATCTTAGTATCCATTGGGGGAGGAAGTTGTCCTGAAATGAAACAGCAGTAAATACCAAGGATCTGCTGTACTAAATGAGTTGTGGAAGTAGAGGGATAATTGTGAATGGGTCAGCTCCCTACTTATCCTAATTTGTCAGTCATCAAGCTGAGCAATATTGTAGTTCCAGATGGGTATTTTGAAAGCACCCTTAGCAGATGGTGAATGTAGGGAGTTACATAATGCCATCCCACTAAATACACTTCTGTTAGAATGACAAAGAATGGAAGGAGTTGGTGACTTCCAAACTGCTAGATTTGGTTTGAACTTTTGGAGTTGCAGAATATTTTTTTGAAGAACAAACCAACATTTATCTTAACGGAGGATGAGTTATTAGTATAGATAAATCATATGTCCCCATATTTTGAACATGCAGTAAAAGAGATGTATGTAAATGGATTGTTATTGTTGCGTAGAGAAATCCGTGTAAGAAAACTACACTGTGTAATATCAACATGTACATAATTGAAATTGCAAGCAGGACCAATTCATCTGAGAGGGCAAGGAGATAGTTATGGGAAATTTGATTTTGGCAAACACAAGAATGCAGTCTTTCAAATACAAAGTGGAAATTTATTTTGTTGGAAAGATTATGAAGCCTTATCGTCTGCATTTGCATTGCTTTATTTTTCTAGTTATACAAAAGTATCCAACAGCTATTTTGGGACAGTGTGTTTAGAATCTGGAATACTTTTTACATGCAGTGCTTCCTTTGCATTTCTACCTCTTGGATTTGCCTGATTGTATTGTATTAAGACTGTTAGCCATCTGTATCAGACCAATGGATTCTTCAACTATCTCTGATTTTACCCTTAAAATTCATTCCAAGCCTTGCTTTGCAACACCTTTAGTTAGCTTATCTTGCTGTTGGATAATGCTTGTCCATAAAGAATGACCTGTAATTCTGATTATGTGTGTGTAAGTAAAAAATGGGTCATTTAGTGCCAAATGTCTTCCAGATGGCAGTGTGTAATAGGAGCTCAGTTTCTGTCCCTCCATCTGTCCAGTCAAGATACTATATCTTTGTTATGGTCTCTCAAGGGCAGCTGTCTCAAGCCTATTACTTCATCCCCCAGCACTGGTTGGTGTGATGGAGGGCTCTACCATGTCATCTTTTTCGTTTTCTGATTTATGGTTTGTGGAATTTTGTTGGAGGCTAGGGAGAACAATTCATACCTCCAGAGACTCCCATAACTGTGGTACACATTCAATTTGATTCAGTTTCATTGTTGTCACTCCTGGTTTTGATTAAACTTCATTTTTGTTCAGGTTTCTTTTTTCTGTATGGGAAGGAAACTGGGAACCATAAGTGAGTAAAGCTAAATTGCAATGGGTTGGTGTCATTTGTGGAAGTTTGATGGTGATTTAAGGATTCCCCCCCCCCCTAAATATTAGGCTCATTTGGAGGCTTTATGAATGTCATAGGAGCTTACTGTTATGTATCTTCAAGATGATTCTGAGTTATGACAAAGGGTTTTCATGGCAAGATTTCTTCAGAGGATGGATGTCTTTACAGCTCCACTGGCTGCCGATAAGTTTCCGCTCCCAATTCAAGGTGCTGGTTATCACTTATAAAGCCTTAAACAGTTCAGGTCCGGCTAATCTTTGTGATCGCATTTCCTACTATGAGCCTGTGTGGTCTTTGAGGTCTGCTGGGGAGGCCCTCATCTCGCTTCCAATGCCGTCTCAAACACGGGGATGAGCAGCGGTGGCCCCCCGGCTCTGGAACTCCCTCCCAAGAAACATTAGACTAGCCCCCACCCTGGCCACATTCCGTAAACATCTGAAAATCTGGCTATTTAAATGTGTGTTTGATTAAATGGGCATAAATTGACGACTGTCCCTTACCTCCACCTAGACCCAGCTACTGCTCTCTTTCCGGTCCATTCAGTAGAGGTTTATAAGATACTAGCTTTGCTCAGCCATGTGTTGCTGTGGCTTATGGGAATCATTTGTTGGCCAGGTGGTGTAGCAGTGAATAACCTTGCAGCCTCAAAGCCTGGCCGTTTTCTGGAGTAACACCCTAAAAGAGCCGCTGTGAAGCCTGGCTCTCTCCTTTGTGGGGGAATCACTGTTTGGCCAGATTAAATTGTCTTGCAGCTTAAAAGCCTGGCTGCTTTCTATTTAGGGCACCCTTGCTAGGCCAGGTTGAATGGGACGGAGTAGCCTCGTGGCTTCAAAGCCTGGGGATTTTTCACCTAGGGGAAATCTTGGTTGGCCAGGTTGAAAAGCACTGAATAGCTTTGCTGCTTGCGAGTCTGGCCGCTTTCTACCATGCGGAATCCTTGGTTGGCCAGTTTGAATAGCAAGTAATAGTCTCAGTGTGGCAGGTATGAATGCTGCAATTAGCCACCTTGATTAGCATTTAATGGCCTTGCAGCTTCAAAGCCTGGCTGCTTCCTGCCTGGGGGAATCCTTTGTTGGGAAGTGTTAGCTGGCCCTGATTGTTTCCTTTCTGGAATTCCCAATTTCCCTGCTTTCAGAGTGTTGCTCTTTATTTACTGTCCTGGTTTTAGAGATTATATTGTTCTGTATTATTATACCACAGTAATTAAAAGGTAAAGGTAAAGGATTCCCCTGACGTTAAGTCCAGTCATGTCCGACTCTGGGGGTTGGTGCTCATCTCAATTTCTAAGCCGAAGAGCCGGCATTGTCCACAGACACCTCCAAGGTCATGTGGCTAGCATAACTGCATGGAGCGCCGTTACCTTCCCACTGAAGCAGTACCTATTGATCTACTCACATTTGCATGTTTTCAAACTACTAGTTAGCAGAAGCTGGCATGACAGCATGGAACGCCATTACATTCCCGCCGGAGCGGTACCTATTGATCTACTCACATTTGCATGTTTTCGAACTGCTAGGTTGGCAGGAGCTGGAGCTAACAGCGGGCGCTCATTTGGCTCTCCGGATTTGAACCTGGGACCTTTTCGTCTGCAAGTTCAGCAGCTCAGCGCTTTAACACACTGAGCCACCGGAGGCTTACTGTCCTGGTTTTAGAGATTATATTGTTCTGTATTATTATACCACAGTAATTATTTCATATTATATTTATAATCTTACATTTTCTGCTTAGAAGTGGATTATATGAGGCCCCTTCTATACAGCTGTATAAAATCTACACTGAACTGGATTATATGGCAGTGTGGACTCAAGATAATCCAGTTCAAAGCAGATAATATAAGATTATAAATGGGTAATATCGGGGTGTGGAAGGACCTTGAGTCTACACTGCCATATAATCCAGTTCAAATCAGATAATCTGTATTTTATAGGTAGTGTGGATCAGGCCTAAGTGCACTCTGCCTGTGCCCTGGGTGACATTTTGGCTGAGGGAGTTGCTAGGATACAAAGGGGGCGGGGTCTAAAGGCAGCGGAGGGGGCGGGCTAAAGGCAGCAGAGCCTACCTTTCTAACTGGCAGTTAGGGGGAGAAAGGCTCTTCTTCATCTTCTGTAATCTGCACTATTTTTCTAGGGTTTTTTTTTTTATTGAAATACATATTTTGGATGACTGTCTTTTGTAGCCAAATTTTGTGTTATTTGGTTCAGTGGTTTTGTTGTTTACTCCATAGTAAAACTAACATTACATTTATTTATATATATATATATATATATATATATATAGAGAGAGAGAGAGAGAGAGAGAGAGAGATTGCACACAGACAACATTTGCCTTGCCCCCAATGGAATATTTTCACTGCGCCTGACTATAGCTATTGCTTGAGTATGTTTTAATGTATTCTGTGTTTTATGATTTTATGTTTTAAATGTATTTATGTGATAGTATTTTATTGTGTATTGCTGGGCTTAGTACCCATGTGAGCTGCCTTGAGTCCCTTTGGGGAGATGGAGCAGGATATAAGAATAAAGTTATTATTATTATTGTTGTTATTATTATTATTATTTATTTGCCTTCTCTGAGGCTGAGAAAGTGTGACGTGTTTCTCCACAGATTTGAATACTGATTTCCCAGAGTTCTTGATACAGGTAGATCATTACACCACACTGGTTCTCTGTTCTGGGATCTTGAGGGTCACAAAAAAGAGGTTTGAAGACTGTACTTTGCCCACAAGCTATACCTTGTACCACTTCAGGTATACACAGATATCCATATCTGGCAACCTGAGAGCCCATCATATGTTGAGGACAAAGCTACTCTTCAGCCATGATTACTTGAACATGTTTACACTACTTCCATGCTTTATCAAGGCTTTTGCTCTGTCACTAACATTCTGCCAGATGCTGAATGTCCTTTACAGAGTTTTGTGCTACGTGCACAAAAGTGTCTAGCACTGCTGGGGTAATTTGGGAACCAGACTTGCATTTCTTTCTATGTCCCCATCACTGATCTAGCCCTTCATGCATTCAGGATAATGCCGAAAGGAGGCTTTACATAGTTTACAATCAGACCTGACAGGAAGGAGTGGAGGCATTCATTCAAGTGTTGAGAACTTCACCAGAGTTCACCACTGTTTCCCTAAATATAGAATATAGACCAGTGATTTCCAGCTGCCATGGATCATTGACTCACATTAGTAAATGGCAACAGCATAAACATGGATGTATCTACATTACATCACTGCCATTTTATAAGCTGGCGGATATCCGAACAGCTTTTCAGATATCAACCAGCATGCCAATGCCTTAAATCAAGAAACAGCTTCCTAAGGTCCACAGAGATACTCGCAGAAACACCTCAGCAAGTGGGAGTCCAAAAGTGGCAGCTAAAATCTGAAACCTCAATTCACGGCTGATACTAGATGAGAAACAACCCCCCTGGACACAAAAGACTGGGTGACTTGGAAGGCGCTGAACAGACTGCGCTTTGACACCACGAGATGCAGAGCCAACCTTAAGAAATGGGGCTACAGAGTGGAGTCGATGACATGCAAGTATAGGGAAGAGCAAACCACAGACCACCTATTACAATGCAGCCTGAGCCCTGCCACATGCACAATGGAGGACCTTCTCATAGCAACACCAGAGACACTACAAGTGGCTATCTTCTGGTCAAAGGAAATCTGTTGCAATGCCAAGTTTTTTAAAACTTTGTTTGTCTTTTAAAATACATTATAATTGTATCCTCAGTTTGCTTCTGACACAATAATTAAATATTTAATGTTTATTTATTTATTTACAGTATATTTATATTCCACCCTTCTCACCCCGAAGGGGACTTAGGGTGGATCACATTGTACACATATAAGGCAAACATTCAATGCCATAAAACATAGAACAGAGACAGACACAGAGACAATTTAAACCTTCTCCAGCTTCCAGCTTCCTGAGGGTATGCTTGATTCGGGCCACAGGGGAAGCAGCTACTTCATCATCCACTGTGACGGCAACTTCCTCATTCCAACGGTGGCTGGGTGATTTTTATGGTGTCATAAATTAGCCTTCCCACATATAAGTGGTACCTAAATTTCCTACTTGATAGATGCAACTATCTTTTAGGTTGCTTAAGTCAACAATGAGCAGGGGCTATTTTTTAAATTTTAATTGTTGGGTGCTCACCTCGACATGGGCTGGCCTCGAACCCATGATCTCGGTCAGGTTGATTTATTGCAGCTGGCTGCTAACCAGCCTGAGCCACAGCCCGGCATCCCCCCCCCCCCCCCCGGTCGTGTGTCACATAACTGAACCCTTGTGGATACAGTGGGCTTACTGTACTCTTTAAAAATCTTATATTCAAAAATAACTTTGTAAAGGGAAATTACTAGCTTGTCCATTTATTTTTTTAAAATGCAGGGGCACAAGGACTAAAAATGAAGTGAACTCTTTCCTTAGTTGGGGAGAGAATCCTCTTGGGAGAGTTGCTTTCATGCATTTTCCCCCAAGGCAGTTGGAATTCCCAAACCAATGGTGCTATTCTTAATATGAATCTCCTTGGACAAATAACATCCTCCACTCCCACCCATCCTGACGTCATAGAGTCAAAATAGACATGACATTGCACACATATTTGAATCCAGCACTTTGGGATCGCCTTCTTATTTTAATTAAGAGCAGATGGATGCATGTATGTACTAGAAGAGCATGGTATGCAGGGTTAATGTCTTTCCAGAGAGTGTTTTTCCAGGGAAATTCCCCCAGCACTGTCTGCGCAATTTGAAGCTATTTGCTATTTGTTATTGCTATTTGCTATTTGAAGCTATTTCCTATTTGCTACGGATTATATGCTTGATAAATTGATTCAGACTGATTGCCCACAAGTGGCACACTCAGGTAACCAGTCGTGTTGGCACATGTGGTTCAGCAGCAAAGAGTTGGAGGAGAGCAAATAGCTCTTAAGAGATCTTGCTAAGCAAACTCTGTGGTAGGGTCACCTCAGAGTTGTCATGCATTTGAAACAGACTGAAGCAACACAATAACAAATAACTCAAAACTCCCTCCAAAGGAAGCACCTCTATGGTTCGAGTCCATAAAATGTAACATTAAAAGCAGTAGATTCATACACTGAGAGAGTAATGAAAAAGATAGCCCTTGTGGTCCCTTCCTTTAAGAAAATAGAATTTCCAGAAGGACATTCTCAAGCTACATTTTCAAATAAGGGTGAATGCACATCCTGTTGCAGCCTGCAGGTGAGATATAGGTAAAGGTAAAGGTTTTCCCCTGACATTAAGTCCAGTCATGTCCGACTATGGGGGTTGGTGCTCATCTCCATTTCTAAGCCAAAGAGCCGACATTGTTCATAGACACCTCCAAGTTAATGTGGCTGGCATGACTGCATGGAGCACCATTACCTTCCTGCCAGAGCTGTACCTATTGATCTACTCACATTTGCATGCTTTCGAATTGCTAAGTTGGCAGAAGCTGGGGCTAACAGCAGGTGCTTACTCCGTTCCCTGGATTCGAACCTGCGACCTTTTGGTCAGCAAGTTAAGCAGCTCAGCGCTTTAACACGCTGAGCTACCAGGGGTTCTGCAGGTGAGATATAATGTTACATTTTAAGGTTACATTTAAGTATGACCACCCTTATCCATGGACTCAATATCCACAGTTTCACTTCTCGATTCTCCAAAAAATATTTCCTTCTATTAGTATTTGAGTCTAGATCCTCTAATGCTGTTGTATGGCGTGCTTCCAATGATAGTTATAATATAGGGTTGGCTATTATCCACATTTTCAGATATCCCAATGTGTAGACAAAGAATCGTATTGTACATTTAAAAACAAAGCAAATTATATGAGAAGATACTCCACCAGATTTATAAAATTCCTTCTCTAAGAACATGGATGAACTGCTAGCATCTCTGGCATTCTGGATTGGTACTAACTATTCAAGCACTTTAGGACTTTACCAGCTCATTCTGTTAACATTCTGTAAACTTAGCTTAAGATATGCAATGCTGTCTTGGCTCAAACCAGTGTGAAGAATGTTAGGCATGCCTACATGCTGTTGAAATGAATGGGCAGTGACATTTGAATTTTGGCATGTTTATTCAGAAGTAAACCTTGTCTGTTCCTATATAAATTATACTTGTTAACTATGCATAGGATTTTACCTAAGTAGCATAATTTTATGTTTGTCTACTCAGAAGTAGTTTTATGGAGATTTTAGTCAAGTAAGAAATGCATATGATTGCAGCTTCAAGTTTATTTTATGATTGTAGAGTAAATTTTGATGTTATACTTAAGGCCAACTCAAAGTTAAAAGTTACAAGTCGGTTGGCTTGGTAGGGTGAGAGCTGCATTGAAACATAGTAAATTGAAAATGGTGAAGTTTGCAGTGTGCCATTTTCTATGACGTATGATAGATATGGGAGAGCCACCAATGGTGTAGCGGGTTAAACCACTGAGCTGCTGAACTTGCTGACCAAAAGGTCAATGGTTCGAATCCAGGTAGCGGAGTGAGCTCCCACTTTTCGCCCCAGCTTCTGCCAACCTAGCAGTTCAAAAACATGCGAATGTGAATAGATCAATAGGTACCGCTCTGGCGGGAAGGTAACAGCGCTCCATGTAGTCATGTTGAAGGTGTCTGCGGACAACACTGGCTCTTCGTCTTAGAAATGGAGATGAGCACCAACCCCCAGAGTCGGACATGGCTAGACTTAATGTTGGGGAAAAACCTTTACCTTTTTAATAGATATGGTCCTATTTTTGTGAAGCGAGTCATTGTGTCCTCTGAAGTGGGTACATCCTTGAATAAAAGACAGTTTTATATGACAAGGCATCTTTGTAATTTCAATATTGATTAGACATTGTGAAGAGTTATAGTAGGTCAATGCTAGAGTTGCTAAATATAAACACTCTGTTGTAACCTCTGGATAAGAAGGCAGGCTAGAAGCCAGAAAAACCTCATCTCAAATAACATAAGAGAGATGAGGGATATTTCTCAAAGCTGTGAACAATGTGAGCAGAGGATTAATGTTTCTTAATGTCCTTCATGACCTAGACTTGATATATCTCACAGTGCCACCCCCCCCCCATGTGTATTCTGGTCCATCAAAATCTGTGAATGTTTCCCCTTTCCTCTCCTCACACCGCTATACTCTTACCTGATTTGGAACTGTAATTGATTAAGTTAACGAACCCAAAGGGTTCTCACCAGTGCTTACTCTTCATCCTGGAAAGAAGTGACAAGTGGAGTGCCATAAGCAGGGTTCTGTCCTGAGCCCGCTTCTGTTCAGCATCTTTATTAATGACTTAGATAAAGGGTTAGAAGGCATAATCATCAAGTTTGTAGACGACACCAAAACTGGAAGGGGTAGCCAATACTCCAGAAGACAGGAGCAGAGTTCAAAACGATCTTAATAGATAATAGAGATGGTCCGAAACTAACAAAATGAAATTCATCAGTGACAAATGCAAGATACTCCACTTAGGCAGAAAAAATAAAATGCAACAATACAGAATGGGGGACGCCTGGCTAGCCAGCAGTAGGTGTGAAAAAAATCTTGGAGTTCTCGTAGGCAAGTTAAACATGAGCCAACAATGTCATGCAGCAGCTAAAAAAGCCAATGGGATTTTGGACTGCATAAATAGGAGTAAAGTGTCTAGATCCAGGGACGTCATGCTACCCCATCTATTCTGCCTTGGTCAGACCACAACTGGAATACTGTGTCCAATTCTGGGCATCGCAATTGAAGGGAAATGTTGACAGGCTGGAATGTGTCCAGAGACCGGCGACTAAAATCATCAAGGGTCTGGAGAACAAGCCCTATGCATAGTGGCCTAAAGAACTGGGCATGTTTAGCCTGCAGAATAGAAGGCTGAGAGGCGACATGATGAGGGCCATGTATAAATATGTGAGAGGAAGTCATAGGAAGGAGGGAGCAAGCTTGTTTTCTGCTGGAGACTAGGATGCAGAACAATGGCTTCAAAGTACAGGAAAAGAGATTTCACCTGAACATGAGGAAGAACTTCCTAACTGTGAGATCTGTTTGGCAGTGGAACTTTCTGTCCTGGAGTGTGGTGGAGGCACCTTCTTTGGAGGCTTTTAAACATAAGCTGGATGGCCATCTGTTGGGGGTGCTTTGAAGACAATTTTCCTGCTTCTTGGCAGGGGGTTGGACTGGATGGCTCATGAGGTCTCTTCCAATTCTATGATTCTATGATTTGAGCTCTACTAACTTGGGTGTACTTGCCTGACTTGAATGAAAGGGAGGAAGAAGTAGATCCTGGAATTCATAGGTCTGCTTACTCCTCTCCATTTCCATCAGCAGGCTTACTGGGCCAACCGTTCTATCCATAGGCATATATATTATCCTTCCTAATTGTTCCAGACTTTCAAAACTCAGTCATTGAACAGTTTGATTCAAATCTACTAAGCCTCACAAGATCTAATGGTGTTTATTCCAATTTAATTGAGATGCTAGACTAGTAGGGATCCAGTCCTGCTCCCTTCTGGCCACATTCTTGAGGTCTAGATGCCTTGAAATAGATCTCATCTCGGCAGTCTTATTTATCCTTGCTTTTAATTCAGTTTTTTTAAACGCAATGACAACTTTGCCTTTGTTCGTTCTCCCAAATTTATGCTTTGTTCTTATTATGAAACTTTTTTGGACAACATTATTTTGGTGTTTTGGTTTAGATTGTTCTTTTATGTATCCCACATTGTGTTTTGACAAATAGTTGCGAAAGAAAAATGTTTCCAAGTTCGTGTAGTTCATTTGTGTTTATCTATTATAAATGATGATGATGATGATGATAATAATAATAATAATAATACAATATGAATAAAGACAAAGTTACAGTTAAAACAAACATAGTGTTTTTTAAATAACATAAACAGTTTACATTCCAAAGGTTCATCTGATTAATCATGTCTTTGCCTGAAGAACAACAGAAAAGGAGCCAGCCTGGCCTCCTGTAACAACAAGCTTCAGAACCTAGAAATAGACACTAACAAATCTCTTTTCGTGTTACCACCAAATGTGTTTCCGATGGAGGTAAAACCATCATGAGATTTTAAATCTAGAATACCTCATAGGTGTGAAACATTCCTGGAAACTTTTCCAAGATATCCCATGTAAATTATTTTATAATGGTCCAAGTCAAAAGTAACAAAGACATGTATTACTGTGTCTGTGTTCAACATCTCTAGAGGCAGGAACAACTGGTACACTAGCTATAGTTGTAAATACACAAATGGCTGCTGACACTGAAAAATATTGACCATCCTAGTTTTAGGCTAGATCCAAGACTATACCACAAATGAATTTTCAAGAAGAGATTGATCCCATCAAGGACAGGACGAATCCCTGATCTCAGTGGAGATCTGACATTGGAAAGTGTTGTTCTATACATACATGCAAGTTTCCTTCAGGTCTCCTATATAAATTCATCCCAGTTGATACAGGGGCTGGGCTAACACAGTGGGTTAAAACGCTTACTATAGAAGATCCTGCTGACCGGAAGGTTGGCAGTTCAAACCTGGGTCGAGGTGAGCTCCCGCTGTCAGCCCAGCTTCTGCTCACCTAGCAGTTTGAAAACAACCATGTAAATGGCGGGGAGAGAAAAGGTGCCCTGAAAAACGTGCCGGAAAAATCCAACCAGGAAAGGTGTCCATGGACGACAGGCTCCTTGGTGTGGAAAATGAAACAACAGCACCTTCCTATGGCCGAGTCAAGCACATTCAGATGCCGGAGATGAAAAGAGGGAAGCCTTGCCTCTGTTTGTGTAATGTCTGTCTCTGGCAATTGTATGAGGCCATTGCATGTTCGCCATATATGTACCTGTAATCTGCTCTGAGTCCCTTTGGGGAAATAGCGCAAAATATAAATAAAGTATTTTATTCTAGATGGCCACTTTTCCTTCCATAGACCAATGGGGTGTTTGGAAGCCAATGCAAAAGGGCTGTTTTCAAGACCATTTCTATTTTCTGAAATGGGAAACAGTTGGAGAACAACCAACATTCTGATAACTCTTTTCAAATGACCAATCTGTCTTTTCGCATATCTCTTTCTGCTCTCTGCAGTTGTTGTTTTGTCTTTTGTTTTAGCAGATTTTTGGTCTATACACTGCTTCTGTATTTGCATTAGCAATTTTTTTAGTAACCTTTTGAAAAAGAATGTAAATGTGTACATGGCAGCCCTTCTTTCTTTCTGTTTTATGCTTTGACACTACCCAGCTGTTAGGATTTCTGGGAGTTGAAGGCCAAAACATCTGGGGACCCACAGGTTGAGAACCACTACTGTACTGGATTGTATTTCTCTAATGGCTTTGAAACAAACAAGCAAGCAAGATGTTAAAGACAGAGTACCTAAACATCAAAACTGAGTTAAATAGCAAGGAAGATCTGGGCAACAAAGGGTGTCTGCTTTAGAGTCCTGTTGAATAAATGCCTCTACCCATCCTCCATGTCAGCACAACAACAACTGTTCTGAAGTGGATCTCATGTGTCTTTGAGTATGTGAGTATATACACTGCATTCCTTTCTCTGCCCACACTCTCTTCCAGGCCAGACTTAAAGGCATTTAGATGACAGTGGCAAACTGTCATGACTCAAATTTAAAATGAATCTTGCTAGCATTTGTCTGATAAACTTTCAGATCAACTACATTTTTAAGATTGCCCAAAACTGCTTATCCCAGGCCTTCCTCATTTTCCCTGTCCTCTTGGCATAAGGATATGGTGGCCTGCTGCATCCTTATGCCAAAACAATGGAGGAGGAAGGCACATAGCAGCTAAGAGCCCTTTGGAGCAGCTCTCAGCCACCATGTATTTCACTCTCCTGGCATAAGGACAATGTGAGCGACCCCATCCTTATGCTGGGAGGACGGCTCAAGGTAGGCACGTGGTGGCTGAGAGCCCTCTGGAGCACACTTTGCTGCCGCCTGTCTCACCCTCCTCCCTGCATAATGCCAGGAGGACAGCCCGAGGATTGGGGGAGAAGGATGGGAAGGAGAATCAGGACAGTTGCCGTATGTCCTGCTTTTCTTCCAGCATAAGGATGGGACAAGCAGCCCTGTCCTTATGCTCGGAGGACAACCTGAGGATAATCCAGGCACTGTCCTGCCCTCTCCTGGCCCCATCCTTACCCAGACCCTCCCCACCTAGTGTGTGCTTGGCCCTCCTCCCTCCTGGCCTGACCCTCGTGTCCAGGCTCACAAAGTTTGCCCATGCCTGGTGTAGACCCATATAATGCAGTTTAACTGCATTGGACTGCATTATATGAGCCTACATTGAGTATATAATGCAGTTTCAAACTGCATTATATCCAGCCTTGTTCTACCATACCAGAATAAGCAGAAATCCCTTGTAGATCAAAGGTTAGCAGTCTGAACCAGTTTGGGACTTTGCACTCACAGAAGCAAGCTGATGCTGCAATCCTGAGCTTGAGCTATATACAATATAAAAAAGTGTTTTGGTTTCCCCTGACTTCAATTCCCCCCTCTTAAAAAATGATTCCAGATGATTAGCACTTTGAAAGGGAACATTAAATTCCTTTCTAATGCTGCCAAACAGGTGGTTGTCCAGATTCCACCTTTTTTTTTTTTACATGTTTACATGAATGTCACTCATTGGAATGTGTTAAGCATGCTTTCTTGAATCAGATTCCTAATATTGACTATTGCTTACAGAATTCGTTCTGTACCCTCACTTGCAAATTTAGAAACCGAATCTCTACCATGTTTACATCCTGGGTGAAAACATTAATTTGCATCCTTTTTTAAGATTTCTTTTTAAAGCCACCTCTCATCTCCTTTTATTAACAGCTCCAAAATGAGCAGGACCTAGTTGTTGATAGAATATACGAATATGAACTAAACTGCAACTTTAGAAGCTGACGGCTGGTGTAGAAGCCAAACTGGCTCCAATGTTACTGTGCAGTAATAGCTCCACCTTCCATCTTGTTGAGAAAAGGTCACAGCAAATATGTTGATCTTTATTAATACCTTTATTGTTTTCTTCACAAATGTTTTTTCCCTTTTATTTGAAACTGAGATTCTCTTTCTAAAGAAACATATCAATAATAAATGTGCCACTCAGTTTCATTTGCAGGGATACAAACTTGGGTTTGTGGTGTCATCCTTTTTCTCACAGATTGTATTCTGCAGTGTTTAATTTTAGAAGTTTGTATCTTTTGCCTGAAATTACTCTAATGTTGCTGCTGCATAGCTGGCATACAGCCATTTGCTGTATATTTCACATTACCTTATAAGGTCAGTGGAAAATTATCCAAGAAAAAAAAAACCTACACTCCAGAGAACCTAAGAAACATGCAGTGGGTAAAGTTGTAAGGAAAATAATTGTGTTTCTATGCTTACAGTGTGTACATTAGCTAATCATTGGGCCTGATTTCAAAAATAGCTTTAAGGTCTTATCATGGGTCTGGGTAATACCTGGAGAACAAATGTTCTTGGGATCACATGTCGGTTCAGTAAAGGTTAGTGAGAGCAATAATATATTTTAGGTCCTTAACCAGGAGCCAAACTACTTCCTTTATGGAAATTCCTCTTTATTTCAAAGGATATAAGAAGAAAATTTTGTTTTCCTTACATGAATGAGCTGCATTGAACAATCAGTTTACAAATTTCCCCATCACTTTTCACAAGCTTCCACTTTTCATTTGCCATCTATATAAAGTATATGAGAGGATGCTATTAAATCAATTAGGACCTGTTATTAAACCCCAGCTTATGCCACAACAAGCATGTTTCAGACCAGGGAAAAACTGTACAGCCCAAATTCTTAATCTGTCTGAGTACATCAAGGAAGCATATGAGAAAGGTTGCATTATGGGAACAGTTTTTGTGGACCTTATAGCAGACTATGACACGGTGTAACATAGGAAAATGCTTCATGAAGTATTCCATATCATTCAGGACTATGATTTTACAAAAACTGTCCAGACCCTCCTAGAAAATCACAGCTTCTGTGGAGTTTCAAGTCAGGAAAAGTAGATGGAGGAGGAAAAGAATGGTTTACCCCAAGGCAGCATTCTTTCACCGACCTTGTTTAACAATTTTACTAATGATCAGCCACAAACACAACTCACAAAGAGCTTTATATATGCTGATGATCTTGGCCTAACAACACAAGTAAAAGAATTTGAAACAGTCGAAATCTAACTTACTAATGCCTTGAAAGATTTCTCCAGCTACTACAAAGAGAACCACCTGAAGCCTAACCTTGCCAAGACACAAGTGTGTGCTTTCCATTTACGTAATTGTGAAGCCAATAGGAAATGGAAAGTTACCTGGGAAGGCCAAAAGCTTGAACACTATTTCCATCCTAAATAACTTGGTGTCATCTTTGTCAAACACTGACATATAGGAAACACTGCATGAACACCAAGCACAAATGCTGATAAACTCTACAAGCTAGCTGGCATTGCCCCCCCACCCACCCACCCCCACCCCGATTTGCAATGGGAAGTTCCTACTGACTGTGAGAGAAATAAGGTTGAACACTGTGAAAGTCATCCACTGCATGGCTGTCGGCCTCCTCCCAGTAGACTCAAACAAGGAAAAGCTTCATGAGGACCACCATTCCTCTTGATGTTCCCTCAGCAACAGCGAGGGCATCCCTCTGGGCAGCTAAGCCAGGAAATCCCAGTTGGTTGGCCCCCCATGAAGGTCTGTCTCCAGGGGCAAACCAAGAATGGGCAACTTGGAAGTCCCTGAACAGCCTCAGAAGTGGACTGGGCAGATCAAAAGACAACCTGGCAAAATGGCACTACCTACCGTGTTTCCCCGAAAATAAGACAGTGTCTTATATTAATTTTTGCTCCCAAAGATGCTCTAGGTCTTATTTTTCAGGGGGTGTCTTATTTTTCCATTCACATTTATTATTGAACAAAAAAAATGAACATTTATTATATACTGTACAGTAGTTGTCATCACAAACCAGCATAACCAGACAAACTGTGAATCCTATCAAGAATTTCTTGTTACTACCATTATTTCCATGTACAACGCTCTATGGTACGTACATTTACTGATCCTGCATGCTCTGTTATTCTGTTCAGCCGGCATGCTTCCAAACAAAAACTTTGCTAGGTCTTACTTTCGGGGGAGGCCTTGTATTTAGCAATTCAGCAAAACCTCTACTAGGTTTTATTTTTTGGGGATGTCTTATTTTAGGGGAAACAGGGTAAAAGAATCCTCCACCTTGTGTGAGTGTGGAGCAGAGCAGATTACTCCACATCTGTACGCTTGTTTGCAATGTCCTGCCTCATGTACAGAAGAAGAATTGTTTGAGGCTACAGACAATGCGATTGCTGTTGTCCGTTTTTGGTCAAAAGATATTTAGCCACTTGTGCTCCTTCTATTTTTATCAGTTTTATACTAATTTATGCAATGCTTTTGATAAGAGATAAAAATAACTTTTCATTTTAAATTATAGTCAGTCCTCCACATGTGTGGGTTTGACTTTTGCAGATTGGAGTAACTTTTACAGATTTGTGTCTAGGAATCTCTTAAGCCCTTCAGTGAATTTTGTGGTCAATATCTGTTTAAGGCTGACCACAAAGTTTGCTGGAAGGTCTAGAGATTCATGTAGGGGTGTTGCCAGAGGTTTTTAAAAATCATAGTTTTCTCACTTTCATGATGGTTTTACACCCTCAGCCTTAGCAAATGTGGAGGGCTGAGTCACAGTTCCCAGGTATTTTCAGATCTGGAAACACTGAAAAATTCTATTCTATACAATGAACAAGTTAATAAATCATGGTTAGATGATCTCTTGCTTAAACCTTGCAGAATTCATAAAGTTTAGATATAATAGGAAAATATGGGTAGTTTTATTTAAAACTAAAATATTTAGTGCCAGAATTCAATTGGGTATATCTGTATTGGAAAAGCTCTTAACAGCGGACCAAGTAGGAAGTGATTTCTCTTTATCCCAACCTAGCACTCTCAAGATATGCTCTGTATGGCTGGGAAACCCTTGAGATGTCAGAAGAAGAGGGAAATTGCTTGTTGTGTGGGGGGGGGGGGGGGGACATGGCCATCTCTTTTGATTGAACTTCTTTATCTGTGCGGTCTGGTTTCAGACAGATCATTACTCTGTGTGTGTACGTCTTCAAGTTGGCTATTGAGTTACGGTGATCCCGTCAGTTCCATCCGGTTTTCTTAGGTGAGCAATATTCAAGTACTAAACAGAACTGATCCAGCTTAGATTCCAAGATTAAATGGGATCTGGTGTCATTCCTTCCAGTCACATATATATATCAGAATGAGGAAAAGTATGCCATCTTTGATAATACTGATTACATTGTGAATAATAAAGATATAGTAGATAGAAATCTTTTGTCTTTTCATTTGGGAAATTGATATTGTTTTCTAGCTTATAAGGCTTGCCTTCTACTTTGCCATTTTCCATTTTGTCTGTCTCACTTAAAAAGGTAATCCTATACTTTCAGACGTGAAACAACAAGTATATATATGGTGCATCTATTTGAAAGAGATGGATAGAAGCCTTGGCAATGTAACTGTGGCAGGAATTGCATTTTTCTCAGCGCTGCATTTGCAGACACTGCTTATTCTGGGAGATGAGAGAAAAAGTGTGTGTGTGTGTGTGTGTGTGTGTGTGTGTGTGTGTGTGTGTGGAGGGGGATTTTATAGAAGGAAGGAGTTCTTGTCCTGTTAGACCAGCGTTTCTCAACCTGGGAGTCGGGACCTCTAGGGAGGTCACGAGTGGGGTGTCAGAGGGGTCACCAAAGACCACCAGAAACCCCTTTGGCAGAGATGGCTGAAGTGCTCTCCTAAATCACTGTTAATCCTCCCAAATCCCTCCTGCATTTTCTGTTGGTTGTGGGGGTTCTGTGTAGGACATTTAACCCAATTCTGTCTTTGGTAGAGTTCATGGGGCTCTTTGATTGAAGGTGAACTATAAATCCCAGTAACTACAACTCCCAAATTTCAAGGTCTATTTTCCCCAAACTTCACTGGTGTTCACATTTGGGCATATGGAGTATTAATGCCATGTTTGGTCCAGATCCATCATTGTTTGAGTCCACATTGCTCTCTGGATGTAAGTGAACTACAACTCCAAAATTCAAGGTCAATTCCCACCAAACCCTTCCAGTACTTTTTGTTGGTCATGGGAGTTCTTTGTGCCAAGATTGGTTCAATTCCATTGTTGGTGGAGTTCAGAATGTTCTTTGATTGTAGGTGAACTATAAATCCTAGTAATTCCAACTCCCAAATGACAAAATCAATCTCTCCCACACCACCAGTATTCATATTTGGGCGTATCGGGTATTTGTGTCAAATTTGGTCCAGTGAATACATCCTGCATATCAGATATTTACATTATGATTCATAACAGTAGCAAAATTACAGTTATGAATGAAGATAATTTTATGGTTTGGGGTCACCACAACATGCGGAACTGTATTACACGGTTGTGGCTTTAGGAAGGTTGAAAACCACTGTGTTAGACAGAAGAGAGCAAAATTGTTTGCAGACTTAGTGGGAGAATACAAATCAGGATGCCAATATACTGAAGATGAAATATTAAGTAAACCCTTGTTAGTTTTCTATTGAAATTATTTTTGCAAGCACAGTCACTCTGGGATTGTGAGTAATTATTAGGATGAGAGCAAAATAAGCACATTTTTTCTCTATTGTCTGATTCTATCTGCCATACATACGAGTATGGTAGTTTGAAAATTTAAAAGGCACTTTATAAGCTTCTTCATATGTCAGCTCCAGCACATAAATCATGGTGCTGACAGTATGAGTCCTGTGAAGAATTAACTGGCCTTCTTCCCGTGCCCCTTTCTTCCTTATTTCGAATTCCTGAAAGATTTGTAATGAGAAGCAAGCAATGATTGCCTAGGCCTGCTCATTCCATTAAAAAAAACTCCATATTTGGCCTCTAAGGTGCCACAATATTCTCATTCATTCTTTCCTGGCTGCTGCAAAATGCACCCATGTTTAAAAACTGTATTTATCATTACAGCATACTCTCAGGTCAGAGGGTAGGGACAGTTGTTTTGGACCTCATGTGGAGGGGGGCACATCAGCCTTGGTTTGGCTAAATTGTTGCTCACCCATTTCTTTAAGAATCTCACAGATTTGAGTTCCATAAACATAATGGAAAATAGTGGCAGCAGGAAGAGACATCAAATTAATCTTCAGTCCTGGCCTTCTCCGGACTTTTCCGTATCTTAAAAAGGCCTGGGTATATTCCTTTTAACATTGTTTGCTCTAGAAGTAGATAGAGAAGTATTATTCCACATGCAGTCTGAGTTCTTTTTTCATTTAACTTTGTGGAGTACAAGGGGAAACATTACAGTTGTATTATCCAAGTGCCATTTGCTCTCTGATCAATAGGGGGCACTCCAATAACAAAAATGTATACATTGATTTACCTTCTCTCTTCACCTATTCAGTGACTTACGCTAAAAATGTTTTCATACACTTAGAAACCATAAGCTGAAATGTCAAAATGTAATTAGAGCACAGCACTTGCAGAATTTGCAGGCTTGGTAACCACCACAAGAAATAGTGTGAAAGCAAAGAAATGCAGTATTTTTGTGTTTACATTATACCAGAACTCTGAACATGTTTGATTCCTGTGTTTGAGATTAGTAGCATGGAACTAGAACTCCACAGTTTGAATATTTACCGTAGAACCCAAATCACATAGAATCACCAGAGCTTTCCAAACTTTTCATGTTGGTGCCGTGCTTTCTAGGCAGCCATCCTTTCACGACACAGTATTTCATTTTTACTAGCAAGCCAGAGGTTAAACCAACCACTAAAAAGAGTTGTGTGTGTGTGTGTGTGTGTTCATTCCTTTACACTTTATGCTATGTAATTGATTCCTGCGTAGTTTCCTCTATAGCTGCTCCATGTGGTTCATCACTAACATTTTTTTCTTGTCTTAATTAGATACTTATTTATTTTAGTGGTAATTACTGCAACTCAATCAACAAACTGTGCAAATTGTAAAAGTTATAGCAGTACCTGCACTTGAACAGCCCCAGCATTCCACTTCTGTAGTGATTGAAGCTTTATGGAGGTTTTAAAAGGAGACTGGATGGTGGTCTGTTGGGAGGCCTTTGACTGTGTCTTCCTTAATGGCAAAAGGAGTTGGACTAGATGTCCTTTGGGGATCCCTTCCAACTCTAGTGAAGTACAGTCTACCTGGAATCTAGTAGAGTCTTCATCCCTGGATGTTCTTCAACTGAGGCTGGATGGCCATCTGTCATGGGTTTTTTTTTACTGTGTCTGTGACACCACCCACAATATCAGAGGTTGGGAGTTATAGTTCATCCACATCAACAGAGCAGTGTGTGCCCAACTGATGGATTTGGCCCAAACTTGGCACAAATAACCAATATGACCAGCTTTGCATATTGATGGGATTTGAGGGATGCGGACTGACCCAACATGATGGTAATTGTAGTTCTCCCTGCATCCAGAAAACCCTGTGACCCCCACCGATGATGAATCTGAACCAATGTGGCCAACTGTAAATACAGGCCGGGTTTGGGGGTGATTGACCTTGGCATATTGGAGTTGTAGTTCACCTGCATCCAAAGAGCATTGAACCTATCTGACAAAGGATCTGGGCCAAACTTGGCACTACCTACATGGCCAGCTGAGAGACCGGTGAATCACAGCAAGAGAGCTTTTGGTGGGAGGATATGCTGTCTATTTCCAAAAAGGAAGAGAAGGACAGGCGGAGAGATCTTCAACTTTTGTATCTTTTACAGCTTCAAAATGGATTTGGCCTCAGTCACTTATGCACAGAGTTTGAGAAAGTACTTTTTTTGGATGACAGCTCATAGAATTCCCTTGGCTACATGGCCAGAGGGATTCTCAGAGCTGTCAGCCAAAATGACAAGATTTCTAATTTTCACTTGTGCATTAATCACATTCTAATCAGAATACTGCCATGTTTTACACATGGGCTTGCTTTCTAAAAGACATATCAAACTTCCCTTAGTATGTGATATGTAGCTATCAGTTTGTCAGTAGAATGACAAGTGGAATACAGTCATACTAAAATATTGTTAAGAAATCCTCTCAGTGAAAAAACTCTCATTTTATAAAGGCTTCCAGTCTACACATTGCATTCTCTTGTTTAAAAACCACTACTTGTAAGTGTCCCATATTGTATGTCAATGAAGCTCTGCAACTGGTTTGGATATTTCCATTTCTAATGCCAGATTTGTGTCCTATTATTTTGTTATAAAGTGTAGAGAGGGATTGCTGACATTAAGTGATGTATACTGTGCCCAATTCTGGGCACCGTAATTTAAGGGGACATGTTGACAAGCTGGATTGTGTCCCGACAAGGGCGACTAAAATGATCAAGGGTCTGAAGAACAAGCCCTATGAGGAGAGACTTAAGAGCTGGGCATGTTTAGCCTGCAGAAGAGAAGGCTGAGAGGAGACATGATAGCCATGGATAAATATGAGGAGAAGTCATAGGGAGGAGGGAGCAAGCTTGTTTTCTGCTGCCTGGAGACTAGGATGCAGAACAATGGCTTTAAACTATAGGAAAGGAGATTCCACCTGAACATTGGGAAGAACTTCCTAACGGTGAGAGCTGTTCAGCTGTGGAACTCTCTGCCTCGGAGTGTAGTGGATGTTCTTTCTTTGGAGGCTTTTAATCAGAGGCTGGATGTCATCTGTAGGGGGTGCTTCGAATGTGATTTTCTTGCTTCTTGGCAGGGGGTTGGACTAGATGACCCACAAGGTCTCTTCCAATTCTATGATTTTGTGATTGTATGATTCTATATTACATTGGATGAAGAATAAGCAAATACACCTCTGATATTGTGGCTGGTGTCACTGGTTCGTACAATATTACTCCCAGAGTAGATGTGGAAACAAAGTTGCCATCTGGGTGGCAAAGTCTTGTCCTGTATTACAAGCCACGTTATGTATCCTGTTGTTGGTGAATAGTTTTTTTTAACATCGGGAGACTGTGAAACAGTAAAGGCATACCTCACAAAGCCTATAAAAAGTCTATGTTATTCTCTAGAATTAGTTGTAACCCATGAATGACACATTTAAATGGTGTTGGCTTGGGGCCGTATGCGACAATTAGTAGTGAGGAATCACTTTCTAGTTTTGATGTGTTATGTAGTAGATTGTTTCTGGATACGTAGTCTTGCCTTATTCATGTATTTTTGGAAATCCAATAATTTTTGAGCCACCGACCTGTGGGTCTCATCAGATGTAAACAACAGATTTGATAGTGTGTTTTGGGTGGAAGCTGGAAGTATGTAAGCAAGTGTAGTGGGTTTGTGTGTGTGTGTGTGTGTGTGTGTGTGTCAGGAGCAACTTGAGAAACTGCAAGTCGCTTCTGGTGTGAGAAAATTGGCCATCTGCAAGGAGGTTGCCCAGGGGGCGCTTGGATAAGTGTAGTCAATTTTTAGACGATTTTCAATACAACCATGTGCTTAGAAATCCATTGTACAGTGGTGTCAAGAAAGTGAATTTGTGGTGTGAATTATGGATGGTGAAAGAAAAAAAAAAAACCAAAGCAAACTTCTGTGAATTTTGGAAGAAGCCTTCAAGTCATTTGCAGAAGGCTCAAAATGTTTTTGTTTATTTATAAAAAGCTCACTTGATCTTACTGATTCATTTCACATGTGGATATTGTTACGTTTGAATATGTTAATTGCTCTTCATTTTTGTCACGTACCCCTATTCCTTCAATACTATTTTTGATGCTGGTACCAAATTATCTATTAAAGAAGTAATGTTCAGGAATATATATCATTTTAACAGATAAATACTTCTGTTTGTACATCTCTGCCAGTATACATTTCTGATTGGGTTGGGTTTAAGTATTACTGCTAATCTTTAAGGTTATTAATGATCTGGTAACCTGATGTCTAAAGGCCTTCTTTTAGCCACATGCACCAACTTTGGAGGTTGATTATTCCCTGATTTGTCCCTAATGGATATTTTGTCTGTGGGTACCAAGTTTTTTAGCAGTGGTGTAAAAGCTCTGTCATGATCTGTTTGGTCAATTCTGCACCTGCTTATCTTCAGCAGTGGTATAGCACGGTGTGTAGATGTTTACTTGGTACAATTTGTGTGGCCAACAATTATGTACCCCAGCTTTCCCCAACCTAATGTCTTTGTTATGTTTTGGACTGTATGTCCCAGGATCCCTTTCCACTGTTCATTCTGGATGAAGGTGATGAGGACAGAAGCCCTAACATCTACAGGGCACCAGGAAGGAGAAAGCTGGTCTAGAACCTGTACAGTAATATGCTACACATAAAACATGTGTACTTATCTTATTTTACAGATACAGTATTATTTTTTTATAACAGTGACAAATTATTTTGCAGTGTTTCTGAGTCTGGTGATTGCCAACATGCTGAGAATAGTGTCCCACCTACTCCTGACTTGAGATCTCTGACACCTCAACCATCTACGGAGAAAGAGCAACCTGACCAGGAGAAGAAGACACTGACACTTGAAATAAAGAGGTACTGTGCATATCAGTTGTTAAAAGAAACCTTAGTGCTTCATATTATTTTGGTTTCAGTAGAATTATTTTGTTCCCCCGTGTTTCAAACATTTGCTTGTTGTTATACTATGTAGCATGACTTTAGTTTCAGGTTATAAATGTCATGTCCTAATTCTATCATAAAACATGGGAAATGTGTATGAAACTGCAAAAACTTTGTTTTTGCGGGTCAACCTGCAGAACAATTTGCTATAGTTTTTCAATGAATATTTCAATAGAGTCTCAACCAATTCAACATAGTTTGCGGCAGTCACAGAAACGAAGTTTCTGGAGTATAACAACTACTTTCAAAGTAAGTACCACACAATTAAACAGGAAATAACACTTTCAAACCAGGAACAGATTTTTTCCAAATTTTATTAAGTCAGTTGGATGCGGAGGAATAGATTCCTCTTCTCTCAAGGTGGAGGTTTATGCCCAGAAAGGTAAATTGCAGCTGATATAGCCTTGAGATAATTTTTAACCAGTAGGACTCAGAATGAAGCAAACATTGAGCTGGTTTCACAAATGCACTGGCTCCTTCTTTTTCCTCCCATCCAATTTGATGAAAAAATGAAGGTGAGCTTACTGTGGGTCATGAAGGTACTTTTCTGTTCCATTGAAGTGAAATCAGTTATCTTGTTAGGAGTCACAATAGCGCAATGGGTTAATAAACCTTTGTGCCAGCTGAACTGCTGACCGGTTGGCGGTTGGAATCCATGAGATGGGGTGAGCTCCTATCTGTCAGCTCTAGCTTCCCATGCAGGGACATGAGAGAAGCCCTTCACAGGATGGTAACACATCTGGGCATCCCTTGGGCAATGTCTTTGAAGACAGACGATTCTCTCGCACTAGAAGCAACTTGCCTAAATTCGCTTCTGAAATGATAAAAAATATCTTATTAACATTACATGATGCATTACACTGATGGGAACTCTTTTTTGAAGGTGTTTATGTAATAAAAATGTTTCATATATTAAAGTAGTTTAAAAAATACTTTCTTATTCTTTCCGTTTTACAAATGAAGGTAAAAAATTTCCTTTCTTTAATATGGTCCAGGAGACAGTGAAAACCAATTATGATTTGGTCAAGTAAAGTCAAAATCTTGTCTAACAACCCTATTCATAATATATCATCACACTTTAGCAAAAAAAAAATCCTCTACCTTTTTTTACTACATCATCCAGATATCAGCATACAGGCTGGGAAATTCTGGGAACTATAGAGAAACTCTTTTCTAAGCTCTGCATATCATAGAGATAATATGAGATGGTTTACATTACTTCATTTGAAGCCAGTATCATTGAAAGGCTTCTCTTCCCCTAAATCACCTTCACCAACAGAGTTCTACAAATAAGGCCCAACCCACACACAACTTGAAAGTTACATATCATGCTAACTGCAGGCATGGCCATTCATTTTGTTCCCATGAAACCATGCTGGATGTTTTTGTGATCACAAAAGTCAGATATAAATCAAAAGATTTTTTAATTCGGCACCAAAGGGATTTGCCTTGGCTGTAGTCTTTCCCTCCCCACCCCTCCAGTCTGTAATTCTGCTGAAATGAGATGCATGCTCACGTCTATGCCGGGTGCAAAAAAGGGAGAGGGCTCTGTTTTGATTCTGATTAATGGCTCATATGACTTATGATTTTGCACCCCCGTTAATGGAAAGGTCATACTGTGGAACTGAGAATATTGAACCATGCGTTCCCTGGGGGACTTGTTTTCCTCCACCCCACCAATTCGATCTGGCAGCTTGTGACAATTGCTCTGTGCCTTACCAGAATTCACAAGAAGTGCAGGCATCTATCATGCATCAATTAACACAAATTGAAATGGCAAAAAATGTGATACATATGTTGTTATTCCTTCCACTTCAGCGGATAACAGTAGGAGGTCAGATGTCTCAGGGTTGCAGGAATTATATAGAATGTGTGAAGCATGCATTGAACTGTTTTCTGAAATGTACTGTATTACAGGAGACCTAAAGCATCAGTAACTTGTTTTGAGTGTTAGACTGAATACTGTTCTACATTAGCAGAAAGAATGCAGCATGGGAGTTCTCTCATAAATTGTCATTTTTCTAAAGGGAAATTGATTATTGTTTCCCAAGCACTTAATAGTAATGCAGCATGACCCCCTTATCCATGGATGTAATGTCAAGGTCGAAAAAAATATTTTCCCCAGAAGTGTTTCTCAGTTTCAGTACGATTCTGTGGTATTCTCCTGTCCCATTGTAGTCCAGATATAAGATCTGCTACCGTATTATTTCAAGTTTCAGGTATCCACATTGTGTCTTGGATTATATCTCTCATAGAAGTGCATTTCTGAGAACTTTTCTTTGCGTCAGTTGTGATTTCTTTTTCTTCGTGTTCCCAAGTATATAAACAGGAAGCAAAAAAGATGTTTTTGATTAATTCAGGAAGTGACAGAATGAAACATTTAATCATGCTTTTGCAGGGATTGCTGTCATTTAGATACATTGTATTATATATATATTCAACTACTATTTTGAATATAATAATAATAATAATAATAATAATAATAATAATAATAATAAAAACAACAACTGGTGGGATCACAAACCTGCAAAGGTAATGGAAAACGAATACTCAAAAATACTGTGGGACTTCCGTATCCAGACTAACAAAGTTCTGGAACACAACACACCAGTTGTGGAAAAGAAAAAGGTTTGGATCATTGATGTTGCCATCCCAGGTGACAGTTGAATTGATGAAAAACAACAGGAAAAACTCAGCCACTATCAGGACCTCAAGATTGAACTTCAAAGACTCTGGCAGAAACCAGTACAGGTGGTCCCAGTGGTGATCGGCACATTGGGTGCCGTTCCAAAATATCTCAACCAGCATTTGGAAACAATAGACATTGACAATTATGATCTGCCAACTGCAAAAGGCCACCCTACTGGGATCTGCGCGCATCATCCGAAAATACATCACACAGTCCTAAACGCTTGGGAAGTGTTCGACTTGTGATTTTGTGATAGGAAATCCAGCATAGCTATCTTGTTTGCTGTGCTATACTATGTCGTTGTGTCAGTAATAATAATAGTATTTTAATTTTATCTCACCCTATATCCTCATGGGGACTCAGGGCAGCTTCCATCAAACCAGCAAACATTCAGAAAAAAACAACACTAAACATTGTACAACAGAAAGTTAAAATGAGCAATTTACAATGGATAATAACAATTTTAAAAGCCACCTTAGCCAGAGTGTCATACTAGTTCCATTCCGCTTATTGATTTTATACCTCCTCCTCATTATATGCTTGTGAGCATAAAAAGTTTTAAGCAGTTTTTTAAAAGAAAGTAAGGAGGGAGCCATTTTGATGTCCTTGGGGAACGAGTTCCAAAGTTGAGGGGCAACCATGGAGATGGTCTCCCTCTTGTTCCCACCAGCTGTACTTGAGACGGGGTGGGACTGAGATCAGGGCCTCCTCCACTGGTCAAAGTGCTCAGGAAGGCTTGTACAATGAGATATGGTTTGCTAAATGGCCCGAACCATTTAGGGCTTTAAAGGTAATCACCAGCACTTTGCATTTAGCCTGTAAGCAAGCTAGCAGCCAATGGAGCTGCCACAGCAGGGGAATTATTCACTCCCTGTATGGCACTCCAGTTAGTAATCTGGCTACATATCTCAGTAGCAGTTGAAGCTTCCGAACTGTCTTCAAAGGCGCCCCACATAGAGTGTGTTGCAGTAATCTAAATGGGATGTGACTAAGGTGTGGACTACCATGGCCAGATCTGGTGTCTCAAGGTATGGGCGCAGCTGGTGCACAAGTTTTAATTGTGCAAAGGTGCTCCTGGGATCCACACCTGAGACTCCAGGGTCAACAGTGAGTCCAGGATCATACCCAAGCTGAGAACCTATGTCTTCAGGAGGAGTGTAACCCCATCCAACACAGGCTGTAACCCTATACCCTGATCTGCATTCCAGCTGACCAGGAGCACCTCTGTCTTGTCAGAATCAATTTCAATGACAAGCACCGGTTTAGTGTCATGACAGCATCCTTTGGCTTTTGGTGAAAAGGAGTAATAGCTTTGGGTATCGTCTGCATAAATATGAAATCAAATTCTGAAACTCCGAAGCACATTTCTGCTTGCAAGCATGCATTCTAAGAAAGACTAAAATAGAAAATTGTTTGGAACAGGAAAAGACACAAGACTATTTAAACAAAGAAGTACAGGCAGTCCCCAAGTCATGAACATCTTACTTACAAATTATTCATGTAGAACAGGGGTGAGACAACAGGAAGTGAAAGAAATCTACCCCGAGGAAGGGAAGTTCAGTCCTGAAAGTGTTATCATGGGGGAAGATGTCTCCACTGAAGGTTTCTCACCAATCCTTGTTTTTATGACAAGCCGGAGTCCCTGGTAGTGCAATAGGTTACACCCTTGTGCAGGCAGGACTGCTGACCGATAGGTCAGTGGTTCGAATCCAGGGAGAGCGGGTGAGCTCCTTCTGTCAACTCCAGCTACCCATGCGGGAACATGAGAGAAGCCTCCCATAGGATGGTGAAACATCAATCATCTGGACGTCCCCTGGGCAACGTCCTTGCAGACAGTCAGTTTTCTCACACTAGAAGTGACTTCACTTCATTTCACTTCACTTTATTTCTTAATTAGTTGCTCTCCACCAGAGTGCTGCGAGCGACTTACAATTTAAAATATCATTCCACAATATAAAACATTCAACATAAAAACATTCAACAGTGACTATTTGGCAAATTAGATCTGATTTACTTAAATGCACAATCAAACAGCCAAGTCTTGAGTGCTTTGACAAAAGGTCGCAACTCCGACATTGCTCTAATATATGGAGGCAATGAGTTCCACAGAATTGGAGCATAGGTCGAAAAGGCTCTACGCCTTGTAGCTTCCACGTGTACCTCCCTAGGGCCCGGTACGTATAGGAGATTTTCCTGGGAGAATCGAGGTGACCACTGATGGAAAAAAGGAATGAGGCGGTCCACAAGATATAATGGTCCTTGGCCATTTCAAGCTCTAAATGTCAGGATCAGTATCTTGTAAGAGATCCAATGACTTGCAGTTTTTCAAGTTGCTCTTGACACACACACAAAATGACAAGCCAAAATCCACTTGTCACAGGAACAGCAAGTGAAGTGAAATCTTCTGAACAGGGGCACAGATAGCAAAACAAACACCACAGGGGTGTTAACCCTTTCCTATGTTGTCCAAAGCTAGAAAAAATAGATAGATAGATAGATAGATAGATAGATAGATAGATAGATAGATAGATAGAGACTGGAGTTACACTTTAAAAATCTCCCTCTTCCAGCCTAAGAACAAACCTTCAGAACCCATCTTGTCCATAACTTGGGGAATGCCTGCATAAGACTATAGTCCTACACTTACTATGCAGTGTTATCCATTCCACTCAATTAGGCTGGCTTCTGGGTCAGCATGTATGGCATTACACTGCACAGATAGTTGCAATGAAAAGATGAGAAGGGAGAGAAACAGGCAGAAATCTCTGTTGAAGGAGTCTTTGGTATAAGGAACAGCAGAGAGATAATATGAAATAGGCTGTTGAAAGAGCAGAGTAATATTAGCAGAATGAAGAGTCGAGGCTGCAACTGTGAAAAGAGATTAGGCTGAGTGAGATCATGGAGAGATAAGTAAGTATCTGCTTAAACATAATATGGAGTGTCATGTATAGAAAACCTTTAGAAAACCAAATAAAAGGCAGAAGGAACTCTAAACAAGATTACTCAAATTGGTTGATAAGTCGAAATCAGAAATAAATGTAATCTATTTATTATATTTACTTCCTGGATTATCTTGCAGACTTGGGGTGGCATTTGTGTCTTCAACGTGTGTGTCTTTCCCTCATAAGGTTTGGGTAGCATTAGGAAATAATGGACTGTTGAACATAAAGGAATTTTTTTATAAGAATCAAATTTTGTGTTTTTATACATAGTGTGAAATGGAAAACTAGAAAACGAACCAATAAAATATTGCAGTAATCAATACCAGCAAAATCTCATCAAAATCAATACCAGCAATCTCATTTAAAGTTTCTGAGATCTTCAACATGAGTCCCTTCTGGCACTGTTTGACAATTTACTTGTTGAGCAGCCAAAAGCTTGGGCTATAAGAGTTTAATAAAACAACTTTCTAAGCAAGTAAGGAAGATCTTGTCATCTGGGAGTTGTAGTTGCTTGGATTTATAGTTCACTTCCAAACAAAGAGCACTCTGAACTCCACCAATGATGGAATTGAACCAAACTTGGTACACAGAACTCCCATGACCAACAGAATCTACTGGAACGTTTTGGTGGGCATTGACCTTGAGTTTTGGAGTTGTAGTTCACCTATATCCAGAGAGCACTGTGGACTCAAACAATGATGGATTTTAACCAAACTTTGCATGAATACTCAATATTCCCAAATGTGAACACTGGTGGAGTTTGGGGGAAAATAGACATTGACATTTGGGAGTTGTAGTTACAGGGATTTATAGTTCACCTACAAGCAAAGAGCCCCTCGAACCCCACTAATGGTAGAACTGGGCCAAACTCGTGGAGAAATCTTCAGCGTTCTCTGCAAAAGGGGTTCCTAAGACCATCAGAAAAATATGTGTTTCAATGGTCTTTGGCGACCCCTCTGACACCCCCTTGCGACCCCCCCCCCAGGGTCCCAACCCCGAGGTTGAGAAATGCTGTTCTAGATGTACGGTATCTCATGACTTGACAATTCAGGGATCAGCAGGAACCTTGGTTTCATTTGGCAGTGGTTAGTTTTTCTTGTTTAATTTGTCTCCTCCCAACCAGTGGACAATACATTTAGCATATTTTGCATGCCAAATGCAAGAATATCACCCGTGTTTCTTGCATTTAGCATGTTTTGTTTATGATTGTTCCTTGGCAGACAAAAATAAGTGTAATTGCTAAGGCATGTGTCTCAGAGAAAATAATGATGTGGTACTGTTAAATGTAGAGAAGATGAATGTGTAGTTTGACAACCACACAAATAAACAAGGATTGTGGTTTCTTTCTTGATTTGTTCAGTGGGAATATACCACAGAACGGTAGTTGTCTGCTCCCAGGTTAACACAATAAACTAGCAACAGAGCTCCATAGATTGTTTATCAAGTACAATTGAAAAACAAGTATGATCATACTGTTTGCTACAGATCAGCTGGAGTTCTTGTAGAAACCTTGCTTGTCACTGTAGTGTCTCTTTGTGTACATATCAGAAAGAGACACATCTCGATTGCAGTGCAATAAGGGCCAAATCAGGAATAATCAGCCCTGAATAAACAAAACAATTGTCCCACATTCTTCCTTGAACCAAACCATTACTAGTGAGAATGAAATGCAGTCCGGGCAGAGAAAGAGAGAGAGAAACCATAAGATGTACAATATTTCCCATTAGGTTTCTCAACAGAACAAAAATAACAACATATTGTGAAAAGCAAACATATTGCAGTCTAATGATTATTTGCCATTGCAATCGAAGTTGCTGTGTAAAGAGTTGTAAGAAAAATGTGAAAATATATCACCTGCTATCAAATAAGCAATACAAAGCAATTGCATACAAAATAGATGGTTGGCATTCAGACATATCAGAAGGCTAACCTTTTATAAAGTGTTTTGAATTCTGCAGAGAAAATCACCGTGGGATTTCATTCCCATTCTTTATCTATAGGGGTAGCAGTTTTTCAGGCAGGTTTAGGACAGCATCTGTATGCTTAAAGAGCTTTGGCAGTGTTGTGAATTTGATTTACACCCATTGTTCATTAATGTCCCTTGAAATAATAACCTTTTGCTTTTAGCAATGGATGGCAGTTATGGGTTAGGAGTAGGCTATGCTGATCATGCCACCCTTTATTCTCTTTGTTTACTTATTACATTCAGATCCTGTTGTTCCTCCAAGGACTTTACACTGGTATTAGTTGTCTGTCTTCTCTCATTATAGCAGTTTGGCTTTATGTTGATTAGGCTGAGACTTAGACGTGATCGGGGGCCGTAGTAGTGCAGCGGGTTAAATCGCTAAGTTGCAGAACTTGCTGACCGGAATGTCAGCGGTTTGAATCCTGTTGTGAGCTCCCGTTGTTAGCCCCACCTTCTACCAACCTAGCAATTAAAATTATGCAAATGTGAATAGATCAATAGGTACTGCTTCGGCAGGAAAGTAAAGGTGCTCCATGCAGTCATGCCAGCCACATGACCTTGGAGACATCTACGGACAACGCTGGCTCTTCACCTTAAAAATAGAGATGAGCAACACCACCCAGAGTCTGACTTGACTAGACTTAATGTCAAGAAGAAGCCTTTACATTAGTTTTACATAGTTCTCCAGGGTATATTTGTGCTTACCTTATAATTGCATGCTAATAAAAATGAAGGCATTGATGCTTTTATGGGGCAATTGTAGAATGGTATTTGGCAAACACATTTTAAACATCCATTGTCAGATGGCACATTTTAGGAAGCATAGTCCACAAAATAGTCACATCAAATCTCCACCGCCTTTCTGCAGATGAACTCCATGATAAATGGGCATGTTGGGCTAATAACCATAGCAGAAGATCTGGTGTCAGGAAATTATCCACTCTTCTGGGAAATTGGTGTTGTAAAGTCCAGTCATTTCTTTTTTCATAGAAATATAGCATAAGTGGGGAAGCTATTGGAATGATCATATTTCCCTTTGAAATGCAGAGCCTCTGATACCCATAAAAAGAGTCTCAGACAGCTTGGGAACAATTCCCCAAATCCCCAATCTTCTCTGTTCTAATTTCATGAAACAATAAAGAAAAAAATCCATCTTGTTCTGCATGGCGCATCTCAAAATGCAGCTGGGCAATCTTGTTAGCAATCAAGAAGGAATTTTTTCACTGTTTAGTATTAATTGCATAGTATTAGTGTTTTGTCCGGTTGTTGTTACTCAGATTGCAACCTGGTATATGTAATCTGGGAATGAATCTGTCGGCCTTAATTTATAGTAAACATGGATAATTTGCATTGTTACACTCACAATTTTAACCATTTCTTGTTTGTTTTTTGTCTTGAGACTTAAATCTTGAAGCTACTTCAGAGTTATGGCTTTCTGTAAACTAAAGTATGGATGGAATCATAGGTGACTGGGGCATCCGAGAAAGTATGCATGTATCAAGTCTTTTTTGCAAACAAGAGCAGCTCTTTTACACTACACAATTGTATCACTGTGACTTCACTGCAAACCCATAGCGGCATCCTTTGGAATCCTGGAGCTTGTAGATTGTGAGGCATTAGAGGTTTCTGCTGGGAATTATAAATATACCTCCTTAAATTACAAATCTCAGGATTCCATAGGATGGCACTATGTCAGTTAAAGTAGTATGGAAGGACCCCATTTTCTTTTCTTTTTTAAAATAGTTTTTTAATTGAGTCTTTTATGAACATCATGATAAGATAAAGTATAGAAAGATATGGATTGGGGAGTGGGGTGATGGAGGGACTAATGTTACAAAAAGAGAAAACAAAAACAAAACAAAAAAAGAGAACATCTATCCATAACCCGATTATCTAAGAGGGTTTGGAAGTAGAGATAGTGTATTCAGCAACAACAGCAACATTAGCAGCAGCAGCAACAACAACAACATCAACAACAAGATGACAGCGACAAAAGGGGCCCAGTTCTTGGATGCTTCAGAGTGTATGGGATGCACTCCAATCTTCTCCGTTGTGGTTTTCTTCTTTCTTTTAATTTCTCTTTCTCTACTGTCCCCCCCCCCTTTTTTTTCCTTTTAGTTACCATATAGATATTTTCCTGATTCTTATTTTGGTTTTATTATCAACTCCATCTTTTCTTATCTTAAGTAATTACATAGTGGTGACCGGTCTGTACTTTTCCTTCCTTGTCCCTTAGAATGTTTGGATAATAGATGGGTTAGTTTATCCATGCTCATAGTAAAGGTAAAGGTTTTCTCCTGATGTTAAGTCCAGTCATGACCAACTCTGGAGGTTGGTGCTCATCTCCATTTCTAAGCTGAAAAACCAGCGTTGTCCGTAGACACCTCCAAGGTCACGTGGCCAGCATGACTGCATGGAGCGCCGTTACCTTCCCGCCAGAGCGGTACCTATTGATCTACTCACATTTGCATGTTTTTGAACTGCTAGGTTGGCAGGAGCTGGGGCTAACAGCGGGCACTCATTCCGCTCCCGGGATTTGAACCTGGGACCTTTTGGTCCGCAAGTTCAGCAGCTCAGCGCTTTAACACACTGTGCCACCAGGGGCATTATCCATGCTCATAATATCTATTAATTTGGATATCCACTCTTCCTTTTCCAACTACAGTAGAGTCTCACTTATCCAACATAAACGGGCCAGCAGAACATTGGATAAGCGAATATCTTGGATAATAAGGAGGGATTAAGGAAAAGCCTATTAAACATCAAATTAAGTTATGATTTTACAAATTAAGCACCAAAACATCATGTTAGACAACAAATTTGAGAGAAAAAATAGTTCAATGCGCAGTAATGCTATGTAATAATTACTGTATTTACGAATTTAGCACCACAATATCACGATGTATTGAAAACATTGAGTACAAAAATGCGTTGGATAATCCAGAACGTTGGATAAGTGAGTGTTGGATAAGTGAGACTCTATTGTACATAGAATTACGGTGGGAGGCCCTTATTTATTTATTTACCATATTTATATCCCACCCTTCTCATCCTGTAAGGGACTCAGGGCGGCTCATATATATAGGCAGCAATTTGATTATATCAGAACATATATCAATAAAATAAACATATTTATTAAAACAATCATTAAAAGCATATCAAACATTAAAAACCACTTTTTAAAATTACACAGTCCAATATCGTAGTCCATTCCCATTCCAGATCGTCATTGCACAATTCCTTATTGTATTAATAGATTCCTAACTGAACCCTTGGTCCTACATCCAAGTTTTTAACTTTTTCCTGAAGGTCAGGAGGGAGGGGGCTGATCTAATTTCACTAGCCAAGGGGCCACCACTGAGAAGGCCCTGTCTCTCATCCCCACCAACCACACTTGCGAAGGAGGTGGGACTGAAAGCACGGTCTCCCCAGAAGATCTTAACCTCCTAGCTGGTTCATGGAGGGAGATACGTTTGGACATGTAAATTGGCCCAGAACTGTTTAGGACAATATATGCTAAAGCCAGCACTTTGAATTGTGCTTGCAGATATTACTTTCTGTTCCATCATTTCCCTTTCTCAGCTTTTGCTAACAGAGTGGGGAAAAGCCTTTGGACGACTGAATTCACGGGTGTGATGTACAACACATCATTTTCATGTGGCACATTTGTTTACTTTGCAGTGAAGTTAAAGCATAGGGAATTGCAACACCTAAATTTCATACACAGTTTTAAAAATTAATGGATCTTTCACTTGAATTGGATTCAGTTTGCGGTCTCTGGAGACAGACAATAAGGATTTCTCTCCAGAGATTTGAAGAATGTAATGTAGAGGAATTACTGCTCCTTCTGTTCACACTCGTCAATAGTTAACAGGCTTTATAGAGGATTGTTTTGCTGTGAACTCGGTTTGATCTGAGATTGCAAATGGAAGAGAGAAATTAATTTCAGCAAACTTTTTAGCGAAAACAAACATGAATATGTGAAATGAAACAGCCAAGGTAAGCTTTGCATAAGTAAACAAAGCGTTTTGAATCTTATAGAGTCCATTTGAAGCCGCATCTAAAAGACATCAATTCCCAGGATTATTGTTTTCTTTCCGTTTTCTCCACTTTTCTTAAGATTTCCATTTTGGGATGAAATTTTTTCAGTACGTCAGACAACTGGTGAAGCCGGAAAATCTGCTTTTCTCTTTTATTTCATTTTCTTCTCCACACATGTTCAATAAGTGATTCTGGAAGCATTTGTTTACCTTGCCTGTTGTAAGGAAGCACACATAGCAACAGTATGATCATCTAAAGCAGAAGCCTCTTCTTTTCCAGGTCAGCTTTTCTTTCATTGTGTATTATAGACATTTTTCAGCAATCTAACACTGAAAGCCTGCCTTCCTACAGCCCTCCTTCACCATCCTCCCAGTACCAATGCTTCTCAAAAGAAAACCAAAAACCCTCCAGCTAGATAGAAAATAAGAAAAAGGTGATTGAGCTGAGCTTGGCTTCCCTCAAAATACTTTGAAAAAGAAGCTTTATCAGAGGCTTTTAAAGATGAGATATGCCTATAATAAGCAAACTGTTGGTTCACTTATGCCAGCAGTATTGTATTTTTTTGCCTCAAATATTGATGTATTTGTTCATTCTGATAAGTGCTAGAGAGAATACACACAGAATATGAGCATTTTGCAAATGTGCTCAACTAAAAAGGCAGATAGTCAGGAAATGAATAAATATGTATGTAATAAATATTTTAAAGGTATAATAATAAATATTTCAAACCATCAGTAGTCTACAAAAAAATTAAAACAATTTAGTAGCAATAAATGTGTGAAGGCTTGTTGAGCATGAATCCACAAGCAGAGAAAGACTGATGATCTTACATCTTAATGGTCCTTCAGGAAAGGCCACAATGTTTTGTCTTTTTCTTCTTCATTGATCAAAATGAAAGTGCTTACAATTTTCCAGTTCTTCCCGCCAGGCTAAGCCAAGCACATCAGTGTAAAATTCCTTATAGAATAAGAGTAAACATGCCTTTTGCCTCCATAGCTCAAATAAAGCCTCATCTAAAAACCTTACCTAAATAATTAAGCCATACATTTCAAGAATGCCCAAGTTCTCATAAATGAAAAATGCATTTATTAAAATACAGTCAGTCTTCCACATTTATGGGTATAGCTTTTGCAGATTTGATTATTCGCTGATTTGATTAAAATATTGTTTCTAGGAATCTTTAGATCCTCCAGTGTCACTCTGTGGTTAAACCCCTATTGGAAATTTTGGAGGACCTAGAGCAGGCATGGGGAAACCCAGACCCATGGGCCGGATGCCGCCCTTTGGGCTCTTGGCCCCAGTCCCCATCTGCTTTGGCTTCCCCTTCAATATGTGAATGCATTGGGCCACCATGTCCCCAGGCTGAGAGGAGGGCTAAGGCAGAGACACGCCTCTTCCAAGCGCTCTCTGGAGAGCACTCAGCAGCTGCATGTTTCTCTCGCCTCTCTGGGGCCAAGGAATGCAGGCCACTGCCTTCCCGAGGCCCAGAAGAGCCGGGGAGAGAAACATGCCACTTCCAAGCATGCTTGACAGTGGTGTGTTTCTCTCCCTTCTCTGGGCATTAAGTAAGTAAAACTTTATTTATATACCGCCCTCTCTCCCTGAAGGGACTCAGGGCGGTTTACAAGCATAAAAACAGCATCATACATTACAAGCAACACAGTACACACATTATTAAACAAAATTAAAGACCTATACAACTCGTAAAGCAGTGAAGAACAAAAGAAACAATCACAACAACCAGAAAGAACAAGAATATATAATCAGGTGGGTTGACATGGACTGTTAGATGATCCTTGTACAGCATGTTTACAGGCCAGGGGTCGGTGGTACACCAGAGGACTTTATTCAAAGACCCGCTGAAACCACCAGGTTTTCAACTCCTAGCGAAAGGAGGACAGAGTAGGGGCTTGCTTAATCTCCTTTTGCAGGAGATTCCAGAGCCAGGGGGCCACTACCGAGAAGGCCTGCTTCCTCGTCCCCACCAGTCGTGCCTGGGACGAAGGTGGGAGCGAGAGGAGGGCCTCCTTGAACGATCTCAGGGCCCGCACTGGTTCATAGGGGGAGATGCGATTACGGAGATAGGCAAGGCCCGAGCCGTATAGGACTGCTGCCTTTTTGGGGCCCAGAGAAGAGCTGGGGAGAGAAATTCTGCTGCCGCTTGGCAGTGATGTGTTTGTCTCCCTCTTCTGGGCCGGGGAATGCAGGCCGCTGTCTTCCTGGAGCCCAGAAGAGCTGGGGAGAGAAACACGCCACTGCCAAACATGCATGACAGTGGTGTGTTTCTCTCCCTTCTCTGGGCCTGTGGAAGGTGGGCCACTGCCTTCCCAGGGCCCAGAGAAGAGCTGGGGAGAGAAATATGCTGTGGTTGTCTCTGGAGACAGACTCACCCCTTCAATCTCCTGGCCCCAGCCTGCCCCTTCCAGCCCCGGCCCCACCCCCTCCGGCTTCGCCCCTTCCGGCCCACGACTCTGCCTCTTCTGGCCCCACCTACGCTCCCTCCCAGTCCAGCCCTTGCATCAGGGCCCACAAGGTGTCCCAAGGCCAAAAATTATGCCCATGCCTGACCTAGAGTCATGGTGGAGGACCTAAAGATTTCTAGATGTTCTCTCAACTTAAAAAAAATAGCATTTAATTCCCAGTTTTCTGTCTTTCAATAGGTCCTGCACCCCCAACACTAGTAAATATGGTTTTCCAGATGTTTTAACTATGAGTCAGCTAGGGGTTCTGGGAGTTGAAGTCCAAAACACCTGGGGAACAAAGTTTGGGAATCATTGCAGTAGAGACTGGAGGCCCCTATCTACTTCTCTGATAAAATTTCTACTTCATGTTGACAATTGTAAAGGTAATAATTCTTTGCAAGTTTGAATGCATTTTAATTTTTTTTTAAAAAGGGTGCACTTCAGCTAGGCCTTTTTGTTAAATCACTACTGTATTCTTTCACTTTCTGTTCTCTCCACACCAAGTTTCACTATATTCATTCGTGCCTCAGTAGTGCAGCGTGCTCTGGAGATCACTAAGCAATAGCTTGAACAATGGAATTAAATGAGCATCACTTAATGTGTGTGTTTAATAGCATTTTGTTGCTTGGTATTGGCTCTGATATTTAGCTAGTCTGATATCTATCAATATCTGTTTTACCTATAAAGCCTCTGATCAACCAAATATTGCAACATGGAAACTGGAGTGGCATCTTCCCTTCTGAGTTCCCAGCTGAAATTCCTTGCAGACGCAAGGAAATGATGAAAAGTCAAGTTCTCAGCGAAATAAATCTGTATTCTTAATATCCCCTGCTGTCATTGACTTCTGATTCTCTAGCTGGTTAATGCACTAGATAAGGAGAAAAATGCACCCCTTTTCTTCTCAGCTTGCCCCAATCAGCTTGCCGCCTTGCCTTTACGCAAGGTAATGTATAATAATATCTCAGTACCAAGTGGCTCCCCTGTTTATTCACACATTGCCATGTTTACCTTGGCTCTTCATGACATTCTCCCTACTTTCCTTTTGGAAGATTCCATTCCTGAAAGAGGGATGAACTCTTTTGTTTGAAAAGGGGGAAAGGGATAGACCGGAGAGAAGCGGGGCTTTAAAAACCTCCCTGTATATTAATCTCCTCTATTGTTTACTGCTCTGAAATGTATGCAGGGCATGCTGTCAAAATAAAGAGCACATGCGGAGGGACATGGTATATGCAAATCTATTTGCATTTCAAATCAGCTGAGTCAACACAATGCAATGGTCCTGCCTGGGGGTCTTCAGGGATCCACAGTAGCTGACAATGTGTGCTTAAAGGGAGGGTCTTAATTTTTCCCGTCCATCCTCCCCCCATCCCAAAGCCACTTGGAATAGCCAGCAGACCTTGCAAAGGCACTTCCTTGCCTGGTACCTAGACTCGCTGCTGCTGGCTGTCACAGAATCTGACACAATAGCCAGCACGGTGATTGGGTTTAAATCCATTTTAATTCGAGTGAAAGGGAAGGAAACCAAGTGGGGAGGGGGACTGGGGCGGGTGGTTGGGAAAAGAGCCTGGCAACAGTTCAGAGCAGAGAGAGAGGCTGCCGACAAAAGTGTCTCGGCTGTTGCTGCCCCTGATGCGAGCAGCTGTTTTCATCTGCACTGCAGTATTGCAGCTTTTCCATCCCATCTCGCTGGGCTCCTGGCTGCTGGAATTAACAGGGGGAAGCTGGCCCGGCTCAGTGTTGCTTGTTCCTGCACCAGGGCTCTCTGAGGATGGGAGGGTCGCAGTCTCTGCAGCAGGCACAGACCAGCGGCCTGATTCGGGAACCATCCGAGGCCATGTAAGTACGGGATTGCTTTACTCCTTTCCCCCCCTTGTGCACAGAGAGAGGATGGAAACAGTGGTGTGGAGGAAGCTGGAGGGTCCCTTTAGAGAAGCTGACGTATGTGACAGCCTTTGTGTACCATTCACTGTGGCCGGTTCAAGGCACACTTAAGATTTCATCAAACACACTGATTTTTTTGTAAATATTTTCATCGCATGTGTGAATTTTCTTCGGAGAAGGAATTTTCACCCTTTTGTATCTTTCAAGGCAGTAACTGTGTGAACCATTTAGTATTGTGTGTGTGTGTTTTCACATGTTCTGTAGACATAATCAATCAAGGCCATCAACCATCTTCTGTGATTCTGTTTAAAATGCACAGCATGTAAATTGATTTCACTGTCTTTCCTCTTGCTGCCTGCTTGCTTTGCTTGCTTTGCTTCCCCCTCCTCCCTTTTTCTGCCTGTTCACAAGCCACTTATCTCCATCAAGTGCTCTTATATAGATGGCTTTAAAAAATAAATAGTAACATTTTTGTCCATCCTTTCAAGAGGATACTTTATTCTGGCTGAACGTCAACAAAATGGAACATTTTCTTTGGGATGTTCAATATATTAGCTGCTCAGAATGTATAATAAATGATTTGTTATCCTTCGTCCAAAGTGTGCTTAACATCCATTTGTTCATTCATTAGGCCAAGTGTCTTTCTTCTGAGGTACAGTAGAGTCTCACTTATCCAAGACTCGCTTAACCAAGGTTCTGGATTATCCAAGGCATTTTTGTAGTCAATGTTTTCAATCTATCGTGATATTTTGGTGTTAAATTCGTAAATACAGTAATTACAACATAACATTACTGCGTATTGAACTACTTTTTCTGTCAAATTTGTTGTATAACATGATGTTTTGGTGCTTAATTTGTAAAATCATAACCTAATTTGATGTTTAATAGGCTTTTCCTTAATCCCTCCTTATTATCCAAGATATTCGCTTATCCAAGGTTCTGCCGTCCTGTTTAGCTTGAATAAGTGAGACTCTACTGTACTTGGAAACTGCTAACCAAATATATACTAACATATATACTACTACATTTTTTTACCTAAGTTTCTTTGAATGTCCTTTTTTCATGTTTCAGGCAGGCATAAGTTATTTAGCATATACCTATATAGCAATTGGGATATATTCAAGAAGCATGGTTTGGGATTTCTTTTACCCATGTGTGTCTGTAGATGTCTTAAAAGTCACCCACCCAGAATTTAAATCAATAATCAAAGACAAGTTTAATCAATTTGATTTTAATTTTGATTTGATAGTCCTTTCTTTATATATAACATTTAAAGCTGTTCATAAAAGTTTTTTTTTCACCGTTTATTTGCTAATAATCTGTTTAGACTGAAGGGTGAATAGTTAGTCTTAACAGGAAAAGCCACTGCACAACCAATATACCATTTTCCCTCCACACTGGCAGGTAAAGCAGTCAAAGATTTGATTATTTGCGGATTCATGTATTTGTTGCCTCATCTGCTCCTGCCCTACAGACAACCAAAATATAGCTATTTCTAGGTTCTCCAGCATGATTTTGTAGAGGTTGACCATAGAATGGTGTCGTTAGACCTAGAAATGCCCAGAAAAATATTCACTCAGGTGTTTGTCCCCCCCCCCCCCCCCAGTATTACGGGGATCCTAGGGCCCTTCTCTCCTGCCAACCTAGCAGTTCGAAAACATGCAAATGTGAGTAGATCAATAGGTACCACTCTGGCGGGAAGGTAACGGCACTCCATGCAGTCATGCCGGCCACATGACTGTGGAGGTGTCTACGGACAACGCTGGCTCTTCGTCTTAGAAATGGAGATGAGCACCAACCCCCAGAGTCAGTCACAACTGGACTTAGCGTCAGGGGAAAACCTTTACCTTTACCTAGGACCCTTCTAGACAGACCCTTTATCCCAGGATCTCATCCCAGGTTTTCTGTTTATCCCAGATTATCTGGCAGTACAGACTCATATAATCCAGTTGAAAGTTAAAAAAAAAACAAAAACCTGGGATCAGATCCTGGGATAAAGGGTCTGTCTAGAAGAGCCCCTGTACTACTAATCCTTGTATATTTTGATGGATTATAATAGGCTGAACCACGTTTGCGAGGTTGGCTTTTGCAGATATTATTCATGAGATTGATGAAAATATTTTCTCTGGGAATCTCTAGGTCTTCTAGTGCAACTCTGTGGTCAATTTCTGCTAAAGTTGATCGTAGGGTCATGTTAAACACATCTCTAGAAATCTATAGATCCTCCATTGTGATTCTGTGGTTGATTTCCAGCAGAAGTCATGCTGATCAACCTAAAGTCATGCTGGTCAACCTAAATATTCTAGATAAATGTTTTCTTAGGTAAATTCATTCACAGGGTTTTTTTTATTTCTTGGGGTTCCTTATGTCTAACCACAGAGAATATGGAGGGCTGGCTTTACTGTATTATCTGTTCAATAAGTTTCTTCCTGCTGAAAAAGTTGGCTTTGTCACTAATACAATAATGAAATGGGTGGTGATAGTAAAAAAAAAATCCATATAGCTTCTTTCTTTTATAGTTCACTATACTAAACATTACTTGATGTTAATTCGTAATTAATTGACATTCCATCATCTTGAAAATAGCGGATTACTTTAAAAAAATCGTTGTTTCCATTTCTAGTCATTCTTGAGCATACTAAATCATGGTCATTTTAATCTCATCTTTACCAATATTTTTGGCCGTTTTGCATGAGAAGCTCTTCTGTAAGTATTGATTGAAGGAGGCTTTCTGTGTAATTATACATACACATTAAAATCCTAATATTTACTATCCTTTTAGAATAGGAACCATGCTGTTAATATTTGCATAGATGTTCTAGAGGAGAATACCTTACCCCATTACAATAGGCACCTGGCTTGTTATATATTGAAAACAAAGACATGTGCTGATGACACTCTTTCAGCTTCATAATAAAAGACCATTTTTATGATAACTATAGTTTGTAATGCTAAAGCAAGATTTGTTATTGGACGAATTAAGGATTGTCTATTCCAAACTTGGATGTGTTTAGTCTTGTATCAAAAGCAGGGACCTTTATTAGATGCTTTTCCATGGAAGCAACATGCATTTTGATTGAACAAAAGCACATGGATTATTGAATTGATTTATCTGACCTCCATTTTGGGGATATATATTTCACTTAGGGATGCTCTCTTTCTGAATACAACTTCATGTCCGCACTAGAATAGGGAGCTTTAGTTCATTATTTTAGGTTAACCCCAATATGAAATTGTCTTATTTCACCACCTACAGAAAGCTTGTGTTTTTGTTTTTAAAATCATGTAGAATTACATATGCTTCAGTCAAGCTGCTCTGCTAATTTTCAATAGGATAAAAAGGGAACTAGTTCATTCAGTGTGTGTGTGTGTGTGTGTGTAGAATTGTCAATACGGATTAGTGATACAAATAAATTAGGAACACAAGAACAGTCTTTCATGGAGTCAATGGAATATGCTCCATTATAAAGTGTATGTGTTCTCTTCCTTTACACCAGTGGTTCCCAACCTTTTTTTTGACCAGGGACCACTTTGACCAGGGACCATTCTCCAACATTAGTACCAAAAGGGTTACAAGTTAGCTTTTGGTCAACTTTAAATTTGGTTTGGTCATTTGGGGTGCTGATTCAGAAAATTGCATTAGCTAGACCACATCAGCTCTAGTTTCTGATACAGAACATATGCCATCCAGTAGTTGCCATTTGTTTGCCCACAGAAAACCATATTTAATAGTCTAGAGCTGATGTGGTCTATCCAATGTAATTTTCTTAATCAGCATGCCAAATAACCCCAGGAACAGGCCTAAAAATGAAGACACCAAGAAAATTTTTTTTGGTTGGGCTGTGTTATTATCTGTAGTAGTAATGGTGAGGCCACAGACCATATTTTAGTTCTTGTGGACCACTGGTGGTCCACGGGCCACTGCTTTACATCAATATTTCTTTATATAGAGCAAGTGCGAATACATATCCACCTTCCCAAGCCTTCCCTAGGATACATGCTTAAGATTCTTAATTGAAGTGGATAAGAAAGATTTTCCAACTTTACATTCATCTTTGATTGGTTGTGCAAGTTGGAAAAGAGTGGTTTTTCCTCCTTAGGGACTTTATCATTACATTGTACCATTGTCATTAGGTCACCTTACACAATAAGGACTGTATACCTGATTTTACAGTATGCAAATTCCTGGAGCACGTGGCTACTTAGTAGAGAAATGAGGGGCATTGTCATCTAGGACATTCTCTTTTCTGAGATTCATGTCAATGAATTGGTGCTGAGTTAGAGAAGTTTTCAGAAGTTTGTGCCACAGTCAGTGGGGATCTTTGTGTATATGAATACATGACTACAACTTGGGGGTGTGTGTATGAAGAAACGAGAAATGATAATAGGTGTAGATAAATTGTCAATATTTATCTAGTAGTTTGGCACTCCTGAGGGTCGTCTAGATACAATTTTGTAATTTTGGCTTCCCTACATGCACAAGTCATTCCTATTTATACATACATATTTTCTTCTCACAGAAAACAATAGAATATTTTTGGATGCTGTGTAATTGTCATTGTTATTGTGGTACTCAGCCTACAAATTAGTGACCCCGTGCCCATGATTGCTCTCAAAGAAAGCTTAATTCTATCTTTTAAAGGTTTGAACAATAGTACATTACTGGTATCAATCATTGTACCTGCTGTGAGGCAAGCCATTTTCTCTCGATAAAGCTATTTAGAGAAAAAGAGGAAAAATGTGATGCAAAAAGTGTTAAAAAAACAAAAAATGTTTACACTAATGTACTAAAATCATCAGCATGGTGGAAAGGTACGGTTGATAGTTTGTTCTTGTGTGCTTCCAATTGTTTCCAATTTATGGGATCCCTAAGATGAACTTAATACAGGGATTTCTTGGCAAGATTTGTTCAAAAGAGGGTTGCCTTTTCCTTCCTCTGAGGCTGTGTGTGTGTATGTCCATTTGTCTTTCATCTCCAATCCATTAATTTGTAACAGATGCTAGATATCCTCCATCTAGCAGCTGATTAGCCTCTAATGACAGCCAATTGTTAAGGAACTCCCCCATTTTCCCCTTAGACAATGGACAGCGATAGCATCATTTTATTAAAAAGGCCAAGGTCATCCAGTGGGTTTCCATGGCCGAGCAAGGTTTTGAATCCTAGTTTCCAGAGTCATCGTCCAGTGCTCAAAACCATAACACCATGCTGAGCCATGTTATGGGATGCAAAATTCATATTACATGTTGTCACCTCCAATTCTTGAAGTGTCGGAAGTGTTAGATTGGCTTTGGACAAAGTACACCTATCTTGTCCAAATTCTCCCTCCCTTGCAATATTTGTGGTAATGTAGGAGTAATCTCCACACACCCCATTGCCTCTCACTGATGTTCAGATCCTTGGGAGAGAGGATTTGGGATTTGAACAAAGGCTCATGTGCATCATCATAACCCAATTTCCTTTCCTCTAATCACTTTTTATTAAGAAAAAGGGTAATCCCCTTTTTCTACAGAAATGATAACATCAGAGAAAAATAATGATTTCAAAGCTCCTGAGTTGTCCTTTTCAGTATAATGTCTTCCATATATATCCTGCTTGGCCATTTCCTCAGGCTAGGGCAGCAAGCAGAAAGGAAATCTTGATAATCAAAACAAAGTCTTCGTGGTCCCACCTTCACTTCTGTTTTGCTCCCCGGGATGGGCCAGAATTCAGATTATCTGCTGACTTTGGTTAATACAGGTCAAAGCCATGTTAAGATGGTCTTGTGTTATCCTAGATCAGCTTTGTACGGCAATTGACTACCACAGAATTGGTCTGGAACTCTTCCACAGTATGTGATCATAGAATCATAGAATCATAGAATAGTAGAGTTGGAAGAGACCTCATGGGCCATCTAGTCCAATCCCCCGCTAAGAAGCAGGAAATCGCATTCAAAGCACCCCCGACAGATGGCCATCCAGCCTCTGCTTAAAAGCCTCCAAAGAAGGAGCCTCCACCACAGTCTGGGGGAGAGAGTTCCACTGCCGAACAGCCCTCACAGTGAGGAAGTTCTTCCTGATGTTCAGGTGGAATCTCCTTTCCTGTAGTTTGAAGCCATTGTTCAGTGTTGATGTGCTGTGTATCTACTTCCTCAATATTGGCATGAGGAGCCTCATTTTACAGCTAGAAGCCTGAGAGGTAGTAGCTGATAAAGAAACTAGATCATCCTTCCACAACGTCGTGCCCTCCACATGGTTTAGACCAGGGGTCCTCAAACTTTTGAATCAGAGGGCCGGTCCACAATCCTTTCAGACTGTTGAGGGGCCAAATTATCATTTGGAGAAAAAAAAACGAACAAATTCCTATGCACACTGCACATGTCTTATTTTTTGTAGTGCAAAACAGCAACAACAACAATGAAAGAATACAATATTTTAAAATGAAAACAATTTTAACCAACATAAACCTATCAGGATTTCAATGGAAAATGTGGGCCTGCTTCTGGCCAATGAGATAGTCAAGTTAATTAGGATTGTTGTTGTTGTGTGCCTTCAAGTCATTTCAGACTTTGGCCGAGCCTAAGTCTAAAATTAATTATTTATTTACTGCATTTATTTACTACATTTATATCCCACCCTTCTCACCCTGAAGGGGACTCAGAGCAGCTGTATGTACATACAATATATTATATTATTAGCATAGCACAATAGTAGCATTATATAATTCTATATTGAACTACACCACTATACTGTAATATTATATGTAATATATTACATATAATTAATATTATTTGGTATTATTATTAGTATTATATTGTATAACATAATATTAGTATCAATATTATATATATACAATATGTTATATTATTAAAACTGATATAAAAATATTTTATAAAACTGAGGGCAGGGGCCAGGTAAATGACCTAGGAGGGCCGCATCCGGCCCCCGGGCCTTAGTTTGGGGACCCCTGGTTTAGACTATACCTTCCATCAGCCCTAGCTAACACAAAGAATGATGAAGGTTTGTGGAAGTAGAAGTCCAAAACATCTGGAGAACCTTGAATTGAGGAAGGTTGAGTTTGTCAATCATTTTGCAGATGGTCAAGATCAGTGATTCTCAACCTGGGTTCCCGAGATATTTTTGGCCTTCAATTCCCAGAAATCCTAACAGCTTGGGATTTCTGGGAGTTGTAGACTAAAAACATCTGAGGACCCCAGGTTGAGAACCACTGGTCTAGATCATTACTATCTCATTCTCTGCAGTTGATTTAATTCATTAGTTCCTCTCACAGCAATCCACATAATGATTCTTGTACTCATGGGGTTCAGAGAGCCTTTAAGTAAGTTCTCATTGTTTATATTTGTCATAGTGATGTGATTTGTTCAGATGTTTCTCTTCTGCCTATGTTTATAACTATTATGGTTGATGGGCATTGTTAATAGAACTATAGAATTCACATACATTTTAGTTAGATTTCAGAGATCAAAATTAGAAACTCTTTGAGGAAACTGCATTTTTGTTCTCAGATTATTTTTATTTTATGTTGGTACAATAGAGTCCCACTTATCCAACATTCGCTTATCCAACATTCTAGATTATCCAATGCAGTCTGCCTTTTAGTAGTCAATGTTTTTGTAGTCAATCTTTTCAATACATTGTGATGTTTTGGTGCTAAATTCGTAAATACAGTAATTACTACATAACATTGCTGTATATTGAACTGCATTTTCTGTCAAATTTGTTGTCAAACATGATGTTTTGGTGCTTAGTTTGTAAAATCATAACCTAATTTGATATTTAATAGGCTTTTCCTTAATATCTCCTTATTATCCATCATATTCGCTTATCCAACGTTCTGCCGGCCCGTTTATGTTAGATAACTGAGACTCTACTGTAATTCAAAGTTTTTAGAAAACATCTAAAAAGTGTTGATTCTACAAAGCAAGATTTATTGAGCATGAGTTCTATAGCAGGGGTAGTGAACTTTGGGATCACTTATAGTCGATTGTTTGTACTACAGCTCCCATAATTGACAAGACTAGATAGAACTTCTAGACATTTTAAAATATCATTGGGGCCAAAGATTGACCATCCCTATTCTACAGAATTACCAGTATATATGATATTTTAGAGTATAATATAAGGGACCTCTTGGCAACCATAACAATAAGACACATCTTTCACCATTTTAAGCTTCTCCGCGATTAAAAAAAAATCAATAATGAATTCTAAAAATGGAAATATTCCCTGCTGTGGGAGCTTTAAGCTTCTGTAACAGCATGACAGGACTTCTAGCAGTAAATACAATAAGGTTTAGTTTGAAATTCAAAAGTAGTTAGCTTCAAAGAAAGCCCTTGCTTGTGGGCTTTTATCTTCTCCAGCTAAAACAGCAGCTATTATTAAGCTTACTAATTATTTTGTTACACCAGGCCTAGTTGAGAGGCATTGGTAAATAAATTGGAATGTTTTCTATGCAGGAAACAATCTGTAGATGTTGCTTCTTACATTCTATGAAGCATCACTTGTGGATTGAGATTACATTTTTCGTGATCATAAGAGATGCAAAAGGTTGCATTTCTGTGCTTTTTTATAAGCAAAACTTGACATTTTCCACAAGTGAAAAATGATCAGTATCAGCTAACCTTAAGAAACGCTTTTATTGGGCATATGTGTGTGCTGGATTTTCCACAGAAATGTATAAGAAATATTTACTGAAATCTTTAAAAGTTTGAGACCTAAACAATCTACAGATATTCATAAATAAATAAGTAGGAAATTCAGGTTTGCACTTCCATTTGCTACAGTCATCTTTGTGGGAATGAAACCCTTTTTTCATCTTCATGATGTGGTTTTCATTTCTGATAGCAGTCATGATGTTGCCTGCCTTGTCTCTCCATGTGCTCGCCACTGATATCTAACTGGTACAGTTGGGGGTAGAATAACAGATGTTCATATTAGGGTCATCTTCTGCTCTAAAACAACATCACTCCATTATTCTGGCTTTTAATATGTGACAAGTGGGCCATTCATTTGATTTCACCAACATGCATTAATATGGAACTGAAACTGTATGTATCATAGAGCTGGAAACTACAAGGGCCATCCAGTCCAATCCTTTCGCGCAGGAATCAAAGCATTCCTGATAGATGGTCCCTGTTTAAAAATCTCCCCAAAAATGAGACACCTCCACCCAGTGAGGAAACATATTCCATTGTTGAACAGGTTTTACCATAATGAAATTTGTCCTAATGTTGAGGTGGAATTTCTTTTCCTGTCATTGGAATCCATTGCTACATGGCCTCGTTTGTGAAGCAGCAGAAAACAAGCTTATTCACCTTCTATATGGCATCCTTTCAAATATTTAAACATAGCTAATGTGTCACTTCTTAACCTTCTCAAGCTATGCATACCCAACTTTGGAAGCTACTCCTCTGTGGGCACAGTTTCCAGACTTTTGATCATTTTGGCTGCCCTTCTCTGGACATGTGCTTGTGAATATCCTTCTGACTTGTGTGTCCAGAATTGGACACGGTATTCCAGGTGAGATCTTATCAAAGCAAAACTGAGAGGTACTACTTCCCTCGATCTAGACACCATACCTATATTAATATAGCCTAGAATTTGATTGGCTTTTTTAGTTGCTGCATGAGCTACTTCTACCTTCAGTTTCTGATCCAAACTCTGGCCAAGACACTATAGTCAATGAAAATCATATTGTTCAGATGATGTGGAAAACAGAGATCTATTCATACTGAGGCATTTGCACAAGAGCTCTCTGCCAAAATCAGGGTGTCCTCTTATATGTCAAAATTTCATGTTTATAGAGCTGAACAAATGCGTGGGCAACAGGGAAACATGTCCACAATGGCATTGTGGAGTATAGGCAAAGCATGCCCCAAGGGAAGACAGTAGGTGTAGGCTGCACAGTCCTGTAGCTTCCTTCATGTGTTTTTGAAATCAGGGTGAGGAAAGCCAAGCTTATGGATCATATTCAGCACACAAAGCCCAGTTTTTTAGCCCTCAATGATGCCAGGGAGGGGCCCTTGGTGGCACAGTGTGTTAAAGCGCTGAGCTGCTGAACTTGTGGACCAACTGGTCCCAGGTTCAAATTCCGGGAGCGGAATGAGCACCCACTGTTAGCCCCAGCTCCTGCCATCCTAGCAATTTGAAAACATGCAAATGGGAGTAGATCAATAGGTACTGCTCCGGCGGGAAGGTAATGGTGTTCCATGCAGTCATGCTGGCCACATGACTTTGGAGGTGTCTATGGACAACGCCGGCTCTTTGGCTTAGAAATGGAGATGAGCACCAACCCCCAGAGTTGGTCACGACTGGACTTAACATCAGGGGAAACCTTTACCTTTACTTAAAGATGCCTGGTACTTCCTGAAAATTCTGAAATCCTATATGTGATTTGGGGGTCCTTTTTTTAAAACCATAGAATCACTCAGAGATGAGCAACCTAGTTCTTCCCTGAATATTACTCTCACCAAATCCTGTAATTTTGAACAGAATAGGCCAAATATGATAGGCCAAATATGATGGAAGTTATGTAGCATCACTTTTGTTGTGCCACAACATTCTTGCAAAATGGGCCCTGTCATATGGCGTTGACGTATCCTACTTTAAATTTATGGAGGAGGTGACTGCCCCCAAGTTAAGGAAATAAGGCAGAAACTTTGGACAGATTTAAGAGACTACACAAACATTCTGAATGATCATGGAGAATATCTATTTCAATGGTTCTCAACCTGTGGATCCCCGGGTGTTTGACCTACAACTCCCAGAAATCCCAGCCGGTTTGCCAGCTGTTAGGATTTCTGTGAGTTGAAGGCCAAAACATCTGGGGACCCACAAGTTGAGAACCACTTATCTATTTGATCTTTATGGAAGTCAACTTGTGTCATAAGTTTACTTATCACAATCAGTATTAAAAATACATAGTGGGTATATTTTTGGTTTTAGTACAGGTTGAGTATCCCTTATCCAAAATGCTTGGAATCTGACGTTTTTTGGATTTCGGGTTTTGAACATTATTATTATTATTATTATGGAATACGGTACCTTTTTTGCATATATGTACATAAAGAGATATCTTGGAGATTGAACCCAAGTGTAAACTGGAAATTAATTTATGTGTCATGTACATCTTTTACACACAACCTGAATTTTATAAAATATTTTCAGTACTTTTGTTCATGAAGGGAAGTTTGTGTAACACTCAACCATGAGAAAGATATGATGTCATTATCAGCTACTCATGTGTATGAGTTTGGATTTTGTAATTCTGGATGAGGAATGCTCAATCTGTACTGCCTCTGGGTCGCTTTATGGTTCATTCTGCATCAGGAAACACATACTTTCTGCCTTGGGGTAAAAGACACTATTTCATGGTCTGTAGATAGTGTATGAATAGGAGTGAAATGCTGAGTCAGACAAATGAGCATCTTTCTGTTTCTGAGTACGGTCTACCAAATGTTCCAGAGAGATTCATAAGAAGGACAAGGTTACTGCACTCATCTGTTGTTTATCCTGTACATCTGGTGATCATCTGGTGATCAAGATAGTTCTGCTGAAGTCATCATTTCAAAATGGATACTTTGCGGATAACTCTCTGAGTAAGGCAGGATTTCTCACCCTTTAAGCTAATCTAAAGATTTGTTGCCACATGAGACTCCTATAACTCCTTTCCCCTGGAAAATGTACTTTTGGACTATATATCATACTGTCCAGGGCCTCTGGTGGCACAGTGTGTTAAAGCGCTGAGCTGCTGAACTTGCGGACTGAACGGTGCTAGGTTCAAATCCTGGGAGCGGAATGAGTGCCCGCTGTTAGCCCCAGCTCCTGCCAACCTAGCAGTTCGAAAACATGCCAATGTGAGTAGATCAATAGGTATTGCTCTGGCGGGAAGGTAACGGAGCTCCATGCAGTCATGCCAGCCACATGACCTTGGAGATGTCTATGGACAACGCCGGCTCTTCGGCTTAGAAATGGAGATGAGCACCAACCCCCAGAGTCGGTCATGACTGGACTTAATGTCAAGGAGAAATCTTTACCTTTAACTACCACGTAGTTAAAGGTAAACCTTTACCTTATCATACTATCCTCTATCTAGCATGACCATGTGTGAGAAGAAAGCTGGATGATTTGAAGGACCATAGGATGTGAAATAGTACTTGTATTAGTACTTGTATTCCTTCTGCAATGCAGAAATGTTCTGCTTGGTGTTCAGCATTTTGGTCTTAAATGCTACAGATGCTTTGGGTTTCTGAGAAAGCTACTAGGCTAAGGTAAAATTTATCAAAAGTGTCAGTTGAAAGATTTAAAAAATAAGTGTAAATTAGGCAATTTCTAGCTCTGGTTTCTTTTGGGAAGGGATTGGACTTCTTTCAGTTTCAGTATTCTTATCTTTTGTAAACAGTCTGGCAACTCTATGTGAAATCAAGCAATTTAGAGCAGTTTGTGGATAATGAGATCCAGACCGCAGATAGTGAGACCCAATATGTGGATAATGAGATCTGACAGGTGCATCGTGCTGCAGAGTCCATGTCTGGTGAGACCCAATGCTAAAACCCACTGTTCTCCAATCAAAGAAGTCTCACCAATTGAAGCAGAAGCCACTGAAGTAATTTATTCGATCCGGCCAGAAAGGATGTGAGCCAGTGGTAAGCCGCTCAAAGAAGCTGACGTGGCATTGTACAGATAAACATACATGTTTTATACAGTTCCATCTTTTGTTTTTCACGCACATGCCCAGCTGGGGCTGGCTTTGTATTGATTGGCAGAGCAGCTGGGAGGATTCCATCCACATGAAGGGGCTGCAGCACCCAGCAGCCAATGAGAGAGCTTTCCCCTCTTCTGACGCAGATTCTGCCTCTCCAATGATAGACGGGGACGGGATAGTCAGGAAAAACAAAGGAGAATATAGTTTGATGATTGGCTTACAATGTCTCAACCTTGAAACTAACGAAGCAGGACCATCAGGTCCCTGAGGATTATTGTTTTGATGAATGACCCATCAGGTGGGTCTGGCACCCATGGCACCTGTGTCCATTGTTGACTTTACAAATATACTGTCCAATATAATGGGATTAAGGAATCAGTTCCTAGGAAAGGGGAAATGGCATTCAGGAAAAACAGTGGCAGGACCTTCCAAACTCCAGGAAGAATGCCAGGTGATTATGAGTCCTTTATGTCCATATGGCCACACAAAATAAGGTTAGCCCAATTCAGGGTCTGGTCATCCTTTGTGCAATCAGTCCAACCTGGAATCAATAGAGAGGGATTGATTCTGAAGATGATGGGTGCTTGAGTCCTTTGTTGACATGAAGACCAGGGAGACACAAGGGGAATGCGGCAGCCAGGCTACTCACAAGAACACCCATGAAATGCCACATAACACCAGTGCTGCAGCATCTACATTGGCTTCCAACTGATTACCGTGGTCTATATAAGATGCTAGTTCTGACCATTAAAATTCTTTACGGCCAGGGCCCATCGTACCTTAGGGACCATCTCTCCTTCTCCCATCATCGGAGGTCGCAACGACCATCTCAACGCGACTTACTTTACATACCGGGTCCTAGAGAAGTGCACTTGGAAAGGACAAGACGCAGAGCTTTTTCTATTTCTGCTCCTGCCTTATGGAATGCCTTGCCACCCTATATGAGAGCCATGCGTGAGTTAAGGCCTTTTACCCTAGCACTTAAGACCTGGCTCTTTACTAGAGCTTTTAATCTATGTTAATTTTATCAATATTTGTATGTATGTATTTTTATCCTTTACAATTTTATCTTGTAAATCGCCTAGAGCATCTTGGATGGAGGGCAATTCATAAGTAATTAAATGATGATGATGATGATGATGATGACGACGATGATGATGATGACGACGACGATGATGATGGAATCCCATGTCAAGGAGTGCTGGTGAAAAGTCACCAAGGTAGTGGCAGTGGCTTCATGGCTCCAAAGATATTTTATGAAATTATAAAACATAAAATATTACAACACACACATTAAGGGGTCCTGCATTGCCTAATCAGCGAATACTGGGAACTTTGGGGTACAGAAGTTGACCTAAGGTTGGGGCATGGAAAGGGGCAGTGAAAAGGAGGAAAAAAGGGGGAGAGAACTCTGCTTGGAATTGAGTGGCCGCACGATAACCGGGGCAGGCTGTGAAAGTAAAAAGAAAAGCAAAAAGGAGATAATGAAGGCTACAGTGAAGCAAGTATGAGGGCCAAAGGACGCCTGGGTGTCAGTTTATTAAAGGGGTTATTTTGTAATTCATGAAGGGGATGTGGAGACAGTGTATTCTTTGGAGTTTACGGCTGTTGCAAGTCTTCCTCTGGTAAGCCATCGGGACTCGGGGCTCCAGTCGGCGGGGATTGAATCTCCCACCATGGTCCAAATTAAGACTTTTGCTGCGGGGGGAGGGGGGGGTCTTGCCTTGACATCTCATGTAAAACTAAGTCAGAATTCAAAATAACAAGGTAGATGCTAAGGAGGTATTTGTCTCATTATTGCAACTATTTTAATAAACTTGTGCTGTGAACAAATTGCCCTTGAATCTATGCTTTGCAAAGACATGGAGAACAAGCAGTTAAAGTAATTTTAAATATCCTCCTGATGAGCATTTTCTTCCTTTGGACACTGGTGCATATTCTAAATATAGATTGGTTATTTCCTCCCATCTCTTAAGAGACTTCTGCAGATGGGATGCATATTTCACAGAGACATGGTTATTTAGTGGTCCATTGTTGCAGTTTTTGTCACTCTGCCATCAAGATGAATGTCTGCTGATTAAATTATCTGTGTCTGGTGAGGTTTTTTTATGACACAAGCACATCCAAGGCAATGGAGAGAACTGGAAGTTTTGCAATGTAGACTGGTAGGTTCTTTCAGCTGTAGATAGAGATCTTCATTTGGTCTGTATTGTGATTATACTGTAAAGAAACTTGAAATGGGACTGTGAACCATGTTTATCATTTACTATAAGCATTACATTTGCACTAATAAAAGTGGTTAGGACAGTTCTGTTTGTAAGAGAGAAGTGAATCTTATTAATATTTCCTTATAACTTGCACATGTGTGTGCACATTGACACACTCATGTGTACGCACATATAGGTATATTTTAGGCATGCACAACATATGTAGAATAGGACTGTGTATTTGAGATCATAACCATGATTAGGTAATACTCCTATGTTTTTATTTGCGATACATTGCTTGTGAGTTGGTTGGTTGATGTGGTAATAAAAATATTTACATATACAGACTAGACATGTGCATGAAGTTTGTTCCTACCATTTTTCTCATGTCTTCCATTTCTTTGGAAGCACAAAATGGGAAGCCCCCTCACACAAAAATCTGCTTGACATGAAAGCCTGCTTTCATGTGCATCTGAACTTGCCTCCTTGCCTTGGAAACAGCAGGTGCCAGGTAAGAAGAATACATGCTGGGAATGGCAGTTAGTGGGTGGGAAGCCCACCCCTATGGTCCAATTTTTGGGCCCCAAAATGAAAGAACCAAAGACAACCCTCCCAATTTCAGGAGGCTTACAACAAACAGATTGGGGACCCCAACAAAAGCCGGGACACGAAACAGGACAAGGTTTCTCCCAAATGCACATGTCTAATACAGATAAACATTGTAGTTGCATCATTAGATCTAACCAATTCTTCTACATAGATGTGTTATCAGCACAAGAAAGACATTGTGCACACAGAAGTCCTAAGAAATTATTTTAGATTAGAATACGTTGATTTTGAAGGTTAATGTAATGTACAAGACAGAGAAGAGCTATTTTTGGAAAAGGAAATATATATTCTGCTTGTACAATTACAATTCAGGAAATTCTAAAAAGTACCCCATACAAGTGAAGATTCAAGGAGCCTGGCCCTAAGCCAACAAGAGCTTTATAGGCTATAATCAATACTCTGCTTTTTCCTGGAAACAGACGTGCAGTTTTTGTAAAGGCAGAGCATGGAAATTCTATTTTTAGACTTTCAGTTTGTTTGTCATGTTTAATGGGGGATTCTGGGACTAGTAGTTTAAAAATATTTTCCCAATTCTGAGCCATGCTACAGAGATTGGAATATTTGGTATGGAATTCCACAACCCTCTTAAACGTTTAAGAGCATTTCCTTCAGCATTGTGATCCAGCTGAATTTTTCAGCAATGTTTAAAAGCAGTAAGGAAACATTGCAGCCTGAGATTTTTCCTCTATCCAATCTCCAAGGACAGAAGTGGAGCTGGCAAGGATGTAAAATCACTAAAGGGCATTTTCTGGGGAAGAATCCATGGGCTTACATTTCCCCTTTTCCTTCATATAATTTCTGCTGACCCTCTGGAAAAGTTGTGTTGGGGTCATGTGTTTGTGTAAGGATATTTTTCTCATCCATCACTGGCATGAGATCGGATTCCTAGATGCAGATGTTAGGTGTGGTCCTTCCTGTTAAGAATTTCATGAAAGGCACAATTCCCCCAGGTGCATCTTTATTCATCCTTACATAGCAGTGAGAACCAAAGATGCTTCTGAAGTCATTTTGCTTTCTTCACATGGAAAACATAAAGATGCATGGGCCCTTTGGGTGTTTTTACCTGACACTCCAAATCCTTCTCACTCTCTGGATTATCATGCACACGCTTTGGAAGAGAAATTTAATGTTGCAGCTTAGCAGATGCAGTTGTGGGAGGAGGGAGAACAGTCTTTTGAAAATATTGCTTTCTGAAGCACACTGCTGAATTACTCCCTATCCTCGCTGCTGCCATATACTTTTGAGTGTATCGGTTTAAATTCTACCATCAAGAGTTATCATTTCAAAATAAGGCAGCTTCATAAGACTCACCGTGGTGTTATGCATTCTGTTTTTCTCTAGGAGGTTTTGGTATTCGTTCTCACTTATGGCAACCCCATAGTTTTCTAGTTTCCATAGGAGTTTCTTTGGCAAGGAATATTTTGGGGTTTTTTTTGCTAGTTTCATCCTCTGAAATAAAGCCTACAGCCCCTGGTATTCATTGACTGCCTTTCATCTAACTCAGTGAATCTCAACCTGTGGGTCCCCAGATGTTTTGGCCTTCAACTCCCAGAAATCCTAACAGCTGGTAAACTGGCTGGGATTTCTGGGAGTTGTAGGCCAAAACACCTGGGGACCCACAGGTTGAGAACCTCTGATCTAAGTACTAACTAGAGCTACCCCTGCTTAACTTCTGAGATCAGATGTGATCTTGTGCCTTTTAGGGGATTTAGGTCCTCTCCTTAAGTATTACAGGTATAGGTAAAGGAAAAGGATTTCCCCTGACATTAAGTTTAATTGTGTCTGACTCTGTGGGGTGGTGCTCATCTCCATTTCTAAGCCAAAGAGCTGGTATTGTCCATAGACACCTCCAAGGTCATGTGGCTGGCATGATGGCATAGAAAGCTGTTACCTTCCCGCAGGAGTGGTACCTATTGATCTACTCACATTTGCATGGCTTCAAATTGCTGGGTTGGCAGAAGCTGGGGCTAACAGCAGGAGCTTATCCTGCTCCCTGGATTTGAACCACCAACCTTTCGATCAGCAAGTTCAGCAGCTCAGCAGTTTAATCCACTGCACCACCATGCACTCCACAGTTGCAGGTATATTTAAACTGAATTAATCTTGAAATACCTGGCTGCCATTAAATGCTTATGTTGCTTTGCTGAGCACAAGAAATCCAATCCTCTTTCATGTAATGTAGAAAAATAGAGCTCACTTTCATACCTCAGTAAAATGTGATTTATTTAAGGAGAGTCTCTTCTTATTTTTTTTCAGACCAAAAAATTGCAGGGGCTGCATATTTCACTTTCTAGTATAAGCTGTATAATATTCAGCTGACACCACCATGCATTTTGCTGCAGGAATACTGCAAATGCATGCTGAGCTCAAGGAATTAATGGCCAAACAAGGAAGAGACACTCCACTGGTACTTATCTCAAATAAACAAATTGCTTGACTACTTCCATGGCAAAGATAATTCAGTGTTGCAGGCAGTTGTAAAAAAAAGATAAAAGCTACACTCTCTAGTACTAACTTGCTTCCTAAAAGGAACACATTCTAAAAGAGTTTTCAAGAGGTCGTTGTAGAAAATACACCATTGTAACCAATAGGTCTCAGAGAAGAAGACGACGAAATAAGTTTCTTGGCTTCGAGTAACTTAATTTATTATAGACATTATAGGATCAAGAGATATCTGCCATAACAACCCTTTTTGTAACAGAAATGAATGATGAGTGTACAACATCATCAAAATGGTGAGCTAATTCAATAAGACTTTGGGATTTGGGTTGGTACATTAGTATTTGAGTATGTGGAGAGCTTAACAATAAATAAATCTAGTAAATGTGTACTTATAAATTTAGTGCCATTTTTACGACAGTCCAGTTCCATATTCGTAATTGCATATATCTGTATGCAGGTGGCCCCTTTCTTTACAATAGCAACTTTGGAATGTAGAGTTAATATACTGTAGACATGGAAATAGATTTTAGTTAGAGTCGGAGGCTGACCAAAACCATAGAAGCTACAAGACTGCATTGTATTTATAAGTGACAAGCACAAAACTGTGCAGGAATAAAATTAGAAGAAAGAGGCAAAACCCTTGGTGGGATTTTCATTGTGGAGAATGAAGAGTGAAGCACAGGAGTGAAAGTTAATTCCTTTTCCTCTGTCACTATTTGCTTTCTTCCTTATTTGTTGTCTTCTTCCTCTTTTTTGGAAAAACAAACAAAGGGTGGTTAAGAGTAATGATATATTTCATGTAACATATATTTTATGTTAGAACCTAAAGAATGAAGCTGTTTAGGGATGCTATGGAGCCCCTGGTGACGCAGTGGGTTAAACCACTGAGCTGCTGAACCTGTTGACCAAAAGGGCGGCGGTTCAAATCCGGGGAGCAGGATGAGCTCCCGCTGTTAGCCCCAGCTCCTGCCAACCTAACACTTTGAAAACATGCAAATGTGAGTAGATCATTAGGTACCACTCTGGTAGGAAAGTAATGGCACTCCATGCAGTCATGCCAGCCACATGACCTTGTAGGTGTCTACGGACAATGTCGGTTCTTCGGCTTAGAAATAGAGATGAGCAACAACCCCCAGAGACATACATGACTAGACTTAATGTCAGGGGAAAGCCTTTACACTCAGGTATTCCCCATATTCGTAACACCTAAGAATGAAATAAAATGCATCTTAATATCAGCTAATAATGGCTGATGTCTCTGAGTATTCCTTGATAAAGAAAACTATGAAATTGATGGGGTTGGCATAAGTTAGCATACACATACTAATGGAAGGATTGTTGTATTGTTGAAGGCTTTTCCAACCAGAATATCCCCTAGAAGGATTGTTTCTTCTCTCAAAAAAGGGAACAAAATATATCTTCACTGTGTATGATACAGGGGAATTAGTTGCCATTTTGTACCGTTTAGTCACTCAGCAATTTTGCAATATGGGATATATCTGTCCCTCTCCATCCCATCCCAACGTTGTGGGTCAGTGTGTGTAAGTGTAATTTGTAAATACAAAGGAGTGACAGTTCTAGTAATCTAACATAGAGAACAAGGAAGAATGTATGTGAAATGGTGCCAGGTGCTAAACCTAGAGCTACTGACACAGACTTGATACATATTTTCATGAGAAAAGAACAAGAAATGAACTATAGCTAGAAGAGCCTTGCAATATAGTATGCCCCCATATCCATTGAGGAAATGTTCATAAATGCACCATGAAAGCAATAGAAAATTTTATTGAAATGAATGACTTTTGCCAGAAGTTACTATAGAGTTTCCCTGAAAGACCTAGAAAACTCCTAGGTAGGCATCTTCCCTAGGAATTCTTTAACTCCTGCAGGGTGGATCTATAGGAATTTCTGACAGAAGTATACCATAGAATCACCTGGAGCTCCTAGATAATTCCTAGGGTGGACATATTTTGTCAGATGTGGAGATATTAAGCTGTGGATATTGGTCCTGTGTGTTTTTTTTAATGTCAGGAGTGACTTGAGAAACTGCAAGTTACTTCTGGTTTGAGAGAACTGGCTGTCTGCAAGGACATTGCCCAGGAGACACCCGGATGTCTTGATGTTTTACCATCCTTGTGGGAGGCTTCTCTCATGTCCTCGCATGGGGAGCTGGAGTTGACAGAGGAAGCTTACCTGCTGTCCCTGAATTCGAACTGTCAGTCAGCAGTCCTGCTAGCACAGAAGTTTAATCCATTGCATCACTGGGGGCTCCGGTCCTGTGGGTATAGTGGCTGTACTGTATTTATCTTCACTACAATAACCCTCTTAAATATCTCACTTTTCAAAAGTGCATTTCTGAAATGTAATGGAAATTTCAAAAACTAGAACTAACTAGAACACACCGGGATAATTTATTGTACTCTTGTGGGTATTTTGCCTGATATGTCTTCTCAAAACCTTTTGTACTAATGCAGCAGTTCTTGGAAATGGGATGCTTACAGGATGTAGATGGCTTTAGCTCACATTACACTGTAGAGTTCCAAGGAAGATACAAGCTGGGGAATTCTACAGGGGGTTGTTAAAATGAGAGTGCTTTATTTAGTGGGTGGAGAACAACCCACTGACCAAATTAAACAATAATGAAATTGTTCATTGATAAGATCAGCCACAGCTTCTTTTTGAGAATTAAAGTGGCAAGAAGGCAAGCTATGAACACAATTGCCTCCTGGTTCTGGAAGGGGGTTGCAGTGCGTGCTATTGACTGCAGTATGCTTCCCATCAGAGGGTGAGTCACCTGGTACCATCTTGGAATACCACCTCATAACTTATTAAACCTTTACACCATGTGATCAATTCTATTTGCTCATGCTTTCTAGATGACCAACACCCTAAGTCCCTTGTCTGGTGGAAATCAACAGATTTGTGAGATTTTGAGTAACAGCATTACTCAGAAATGTGTCCATAATGGTAATGACTACTTAGGCAAAGTCCTCTCCCTCCCCTGCTCTATATATACTGTATTTTATGACATATAAGAATACGTTTTAACCCAGGAAAATCTTTTCAAAAGTCGGGGGTCGTCTTATACACTGGGTGTTGTCTTATAGGGCGAGTGCTGAAACTTCTGAGCTGGACTGGAGAATCTGTGGCCACATCCCTGCCGTATACGGTGACCTTATGAAAGCAGCAAGGGTGGTGCTGTACAATTATGCTAGAATAAAATCCACTCACCAGGATTTGTGGAAAGAAGTGACTTAACGCGGTCCCAATGACGAGGTGAGGGAGCACCTCACCAGGAAGGTGTAAGTGACGGGTAGAGCAAGCTACAGGCATCTGGGATGCCCGGGGTATGGAAAAAATATACTGCGGCGCTGTGCCCAGGAAAACATGCCTTTTTCACCCATCCGGCCCACCCTTGTATTCTATTACCATACCTGCTAGGAGCCTCCGGTGGCCTAGGGGATAAAAGCCTTGTGACTTGAAGGTTGGGTTGCTGACTTGAAAGCTGCCAGGTTTGAATCCCACCTGGGGAGAGTGCGGATGAGCTCCCTCTATTAGCTCCAGCTCCATGCGAGGACATGAGAGAAGCCTCCCACAAGGATGGTAAAACATCAAAACATCTGGGCATCCCCTGGGCAACGTCCTTGCAGACGGCCAATTCTCTCACTCCAGAAGCAACTCTGGTTGCTCCTGACACACAAAAAAAAAAACCCGTACCTGCTTCTCTGTGTGTTTGCACTACCGCTCTGATAGTCTTGGAGACAGGGAGGGCTAGGCAGGCAGGGAGACAGTTTTCCTGCTAAGTACCTGCATGTCATAAACATTTGAATTAAAATTACCATATTGAAATCAAATCTGATGGATTTTTTAAATTTTTATTTGATGTGCATTGGAAGAGGGGTAGTCTTATCCCAAACTCTATATTTTAACTGAAAATGTTGGAGGTGGTCTTATATGGCCAGTCATCTTATACGCCGGAAAATACAGTGTGTGTATATGTGTGTGTATATATATATATGTGTGTGTGTGTGTGTGTGTGTGTGTGTGTGTATGTATATATGTATGAGCAGATTGAGGACCATATCAGAAATACAATAAAACAGTCTAACCCAGAAGACTGCTGAGTTGTTTTCTTCCATTGGCAGCCAAATCTATTTTAAAGAACTGCCACAGGCAAAGTGGTTTTCCAGTGCATTCATGTGCATAAAACAAGCAGTGGTTGTGGTTTCTATGAGAGTGGAATTGCATCAGCATTGATTATATAGGGTGTAAAGGGACTCTTTTACAGTCTTACTCAGACATGATACCTTTTGTTACCTGACACCCTCCTCCTTTTCTCTCACACACATCCTTTCCACCATTGTCTAGACATTGTGACTGGCTTTGCAGTTCTGGCTCCTCACAGTGTGAGCTCATTGTGATGGTTGATTTAATCCCAGGACAGATGATCTTGTCACTGAAAAATCTTACAAGGGTATGATAGCATGCCATTAATACTTAATAGTAAAAAATATGGCCCAAAGGACCTATCGGAAGATGGATTCCTAGGACCTAACAATATCATTAATATATCTTCTTGCCTTTGGACAGAGGTGGCTACTAAAGCAACGACTCTCTGTTGGAAGGGAATGGGTTAATCAGATGGCTTTAAATGGTACCAGATGAATTACTGACCCATCAGTTCATATAGGTCAGACTGAGGTCAACCCTTTTGTTCAGTCATGAACTGAAAAATATCAATATATTTTTGATATTATAGGTAGGTCATTGTAAAACATGAGGTGTTGGAGGCTGAATGTTACTCTGTGAATGGGTATAGTGATGCCATTGTGAGAGGATGCAATGGTGTCTGTCTGTTTGGTTCCACTAGATATTTCAAGCATCAGTATTTGTGTAATTGCCTTTTGGTTATTTATCTGGCTTTGAAGATGGGAAGTCTAAACCAATGGTATGAACAAGCAAACCAATGAACAATAGAATTAAACGAACGACACTACATAGATCACATAAATAAGTTACTCTCACCAGCAATGGTAATTGTACATTCAATTCTTCCTTACATAGCATTGGTAATTTTTCCTAGATGTCTTGGTTTCACAGTGATGCACGTTTCTGTGTCTCACAACAGCTGTATTTTATTATAATAGTTTTAGCATTGTTTGTATTTCATGTTTAATGTATGTATGGGAATTTAAAAGAAACATTGAGTCCAAATATGATGGATGGCAATAAGACTGTCAAATTTAATATGTTTATTGTTTGTGTGTCTCTTGAGTTTAAGGAAAGGCCAACTTTAATACACTTTGAGTACTATTGGGAGCATGGAAATATTCTCTTTTTCTAGCTGTATGACTAACAAAGGAATCCCATGAATATAGGCTTAAATTATAGTCTAATTCTATGATGCCTGTGCTGTGGACAATTTACTGCACTGTGGGGACTCAAAGCAGATGCAGCAGATACGGGCAATAGACACTACCACATAATTAAACCACATAATTCACTCGCTGTATGTTCTATCCTGCCAGGGGTTTGGATTCCAAAATCTATTCTACAGTGGATACCTATTGGCTATGATAGGGTTGAAATGGTATAAAGTTTGGTTATTGTAAGACTCTCAAATAAACTTGTGAGGCTTAGAAACAAGCCAAGTTTATTGGCTTGTTGCTTAGTAGATCTAGGCTAGACGTTGGTGACTGAATACAATTGCTAGTTCCAGTTAAGGTAATATTATTAATATTAATATTAATAATATTAATAATATTATTAATATTATTATAATATAATATTATAATAATATTACTAATAATATTATTAATATTAATAATTATTAATATTATTAATAATAATAATGCAAAGGTCATGGAAAATGAGCACACAAAGATACTGTGGGACTTCCGAATCCAGACTGAGAAAGTTCTGGAACACAACACACCAGACATCACGGTTGTGGAAAAGAAAAAGGTTTGGATTATTGATGTCGCCATACCAGGTGACAGTCGATTTGACGAAAAACAACAGGAAAAACTCAGCCGCTATCAGGACCTCAAGATCGAACTTCAAAGACTCTGGCAGAAACCAGTACAGGTGGTGGTGATGGGCACACTGGGTGACGTGCCAAAAGATCTCAGCTGGCATTTGGAAACAATAGACATTGACAAAATTACGATCTGCCAACTGCAAAAGGCCACCCTACTGGGATCTGCACGCATCATCCGAAAATACATCATGCAGTCCTAAACACTTGGGAAGTGTTTGACTTGTGATTGTGTGATATGAAATCCAGCATATCTATCTTGTTTGCTGTGCTATTATTGTTGTGTCAGTAATAATAATATCATCATCATCATCATCTTTATTTATATCCCAACACCATCACTCAGAGGGACTCAGGGCAGCTCACAAAACACTCAAGGTGTGACACATAATACAAAATACAACAAGTGCAAAACAAAACATAGGCAATAAACGGTCAACACAACATCATAAATTCACAGTACCTTTGGTAAAAACAATAAAATACAGCAATTGCTGTAGATAAAACAGCAGCTAGATCTGTTGCCTTGGTTGCTAAATGGTAAGTCAACATGAATCCCATTGATTAAGTAGATGTACCCTAATTTAGACAACATTACAAAAGGTTTGTCAGTTACTGACTCATTAGCCCACAGTCCAACATCATGCCTGAACAAACTATATTGAGCCTTGACTTGTACAGACCCTCTCCTGATTTCTCTGGACATATGGCCAAGATTAAGCTACTTTGGAAGCTACAATATAACTGGCTTTCTTGAAATTAGATGTAATTCAAGTTAACCAGTGTGACACAGGGTGGCTCAATGCTTTGAGCATTGGACTACAAATCTGGAGAACAGGGTTTGAATCCCTGTTCATCCATGAAAACCCATTCAGTGACATTGAGAGAGTCATACTCTTGGTTCCATAAAACTCCATGATAGGATAACCATAAGAAACGGCCTTAAGGCACACAACAGCAACAACAACCACAACAACAAATAAATATTTTAACAACAGATACATCTTTGAGTCTGGTATCCATGACCTGCATTGTTTTCTTATCCTCAATGTTTGGTGAGATGAAAACAATTGAGGGGGATACATAGAGATTTATTGGAGCTAGAAAAGATACTCCTACGCAGTGTTAGGCCTGCTTTCACTTTAAACATTTAAATGCACAAGGAAACTGTAAAAGTTGCTATCTGGGGATAAGAGCTTTACCTTGCCTGCAGAAAAAGGAAAGGTCTGGGAAACAAGTCAGTGGACCAGAGGGAGAAAGCACTGTGGGACAAATTTCGTCCATGATCCAAAAAATAAAAATAAAAATCACATTTCTGGAAATTTGATGTGTTTATTTAAGTTAAGGAGAAACGGTTCAATACCATCATCCCAAAAATATTCTACTTCTGCTGTTTCTCTTGTATTTTCTTCTTCATTATTTATTTTTCAGCAATTGTATCCCTACAGATGTAACTCAGTTAATAAAATTTCTACTTTAACAGAAAATTTAATACCAAAGGCAGAAGTAACAGGGGAAAAATAGGATGAGGTTTAAAAGAAGAGAAGTTTAACATATTTCAGCAGACTTTTGATTCAAAAATACATACAGGGGGAACGGAATAAGCAGCCCAGGTAAGCCTTTCAGGAATAAAGAGGAACAGTTTAAGCCTTCTAAAGACCACTAAAGCGTTACTTCCAAAATTTATCTAAGGGTCACCCTCTACTTTTTATGATTTCTATTCTAGTGTCCAAGACGTTGTTTCTCTAATATTTTGAACAGGAGATGGTGGAGCAGAGTTATGTGCCTTTTCTCTATGTTTCTGTTAATGGATGTTCAGGAAAGAATTATAAAAGTAGTTAATATTTACGTAACCTGGTCTAACATACAGCTGCAATGGGAACAATTAAAATCTCATTCTTTCCTAGCTAAAGTTTTTATTGCACTGTTTACTACAGCCCAGCAGCAAAAGTTGCACTCCCAATACTTGCACTACTAAAAAGGCTTGTAGTTAGATAGAGGACTATAAGAAAAAGGGACACTAGTGGGGAGGTGTCAAGATTTGCAAAACTGCCTAAGGAAGGGGCAGTTAGTTTTGCACAGGATAGGGACAGCTAAATCTCAAAGAAAGCTACTTTTGTTGCTAATGGAGTTGAAAATGTGATATGTGTCTTTTAGAATTATTTGTCACTAGTCCCCACATGACCAAGAAAGGAAATGATCTTTTTTTTTTTGCATTGAGATCCCTTAAATCTATTTTAACTAAGAACAGATTAACAGCTGAGAAAAAAAGTAGGCCAGCAGCTCTAACACGATCATCTTTTTTCTCTTGTGTGATTTTTGCGATCTTTGATTGGTGAAGATGCCAGTGCAGCTTGAAAAGTTTGCATAATGTATTCCATGCTTTATTGGCCCAATAAAGGTATCACTGCATTGTGTTGTGTTCTGTATAAAGGAGCTCCTTTACTATGGTTTACGTTAACTAAATTATACAGTAGAGTTCTGGTTATCCAACTTCCACTTATCTGACACTCCGTATTATCCGACACGCCAGTGTCCTGCCCCTCCTGGCGGGTGCCCGGCGCTTGGAGAGGCCTGCTGCGTGTTGCTGTTTTTCTAGGCAGCAACGCGCAGGGGTCCTCTCCAAGCTGGGTGCTTGGCCAGGAGGGAGAAGACAACTGTTTTTTCTAGGCAGCAGAAGGCCTCTCTAAGCTGGGTGCTTAGAGGGAAGAGTCTCCTCCTTCCTGGCCAAGCACCCGTCTTGGAGAAGCCCCCTGCGTGTTGCTGCCTAGAAAAGCGGTTTTTCTAGTCAGCAGTGGGCTTCTTCAAGCCATGTGCTTGCCGGGAGGGATAATAGGGCCTCCCTATTATCCAACAATTTTGGTTATCCAACATTCGGCCTGCTCTTTTATGTCAGATAACCGGACCTCTACTGTACTTCTATGCTTGTTACTTGCCCAAGATCATCCAATGGGTTGCATGGCAGACCTAGATTTGAACTCTAATCTCCAGAGTTATAGTCTGATGCTGAAATCACTTCACTATGCTGATGCTATTGTTAAATAATTTACAGCTCAAAGGCATACCTAAATAAAGAGGTATTCACCTGTCAATGGAAAGAGAGCAGGGAGAAGGCCAGTGGGACGTCCTGTGGAAGGGTGTTTCACACACTGAAAATACCTATGGAAAAGACTTTGCATTGGTAAAATGTAATCTGTGAGCCACATCCAACCCATAGGAACCTTTCATCCAGCCCAACTAAGCCATCCCACCCAGAGGAGAGCTTTGGCGCCTGTAAGATGGAATGTGTTGCCGTTGCCTCTTTTGGATGGGAGATATTAAAAAGTGGAATGTTCCAAAAGGGTTTGTTCTTGTGACTTGTTCTCTGTTGAAACACTTCATCATTCTTCATTTGTTTGTCCCAAACATGATAATATACAGAGGAAATATAGGAATACATTTTTTTCACAGTGTTCTCAATGGCAAGAGTGTTATAAAATTCCTATCTTCTGAACAACTCTGATGCATTATTTTGTGAGACTGTTGAGTAACAAAATAATAGCTATTACTGCCCAAGACATTGCACTCAAGCTGGTTACCTTGCATTGGCATTGACACCTTACCACCTGATTGATGATTTGTGTTAGGTCAACAGGGATGCTGGTTGGTGTCAGTAACGGACACTGGTATCCTGCAAACTATAGTGATACTTGGGTGACCATGCATGCTTTATGACTGGTAAGGAAGGATAAGGACCCCAACTGACTGATAGTAGGTGAAAACTCTCCTGTTCACCCCGTCAATGGTCCAGAGTGTTGGGACACAAGCTCAACAGAAGCATCTCCAGGCTAGTTAGAGAGCAACGCCATCACATAGACAGAGTATATAGTTTTTTAAAAGTTGTATATGTACCTTAGCTTGAATCTATTTCAGCCTAATATATAAGTAGGTCATTTTCCTTCACTGCAGAGAATCTTTATTATTTTGTTTCCATTTTGCAAATCCTTTATTAAAACTGTATTTTGTGGCTGAAATTCAGTATTACCTTTTGTGAAATGAATTTCAAAATGAGAACTAATCCTTTCTCACCTTGTTCTCATTAAATAAACTGAGTGTGAAAAGACTGGGTAGAGACTTGGTTTCCTTTTTGTTAAGTTGTACTGTGATGGTGTATTAGTAATAAATAAGGCTTTATAACTGTTCTAAACTGTTCCTTTCGTTTGTGTTATGACCTGCCATATAGTTTTAAGCTTCCAACTCAAATGTATGGAGCTCCAGGCCCTAGTGTATAAAAACAAGTACCCGAAGATCTTTGTGTATGCCAGAGATGCTGACTTTCAAAACAAAGAGCAAATGTATAAATGTGCAAGTGAATACTGGACTCTTCGAACTAACTACTTCAGGATGCAGAGAGAAATCCAGTATATTTTTTGCGCATACTGAGATGTTTCCCCCTTTTCCCCCACTCCTTTGCATAAAAGATGTAGGAGGTTGTTGTGACAGTATTTTTAAAAGCTGAAAAGAATATCTTTTGTGTCATGCTTTAAGAGGCTTGCTGTTCTATATTGCCTGGCTTCATTCATTCAGCTTTAACACGGTACTAAAATGCTTGCATTAATTTCTCAGCATTCATGCTAATATTCCTGACCTTAATATTTTAAAAGGAAATAAAAGTGATTAGAAGAGGGGAGAGGAATTCAGGGCAAAGCTTCCTGATAAGGCACATTATTAAGAATCCTTATGATCTTTATAGTCCTTTGGAAGCATTTTAATAATGCACTTTTTCTGATGAAGTTAATGTTATATAGCCTAATTTCTCACATATGTTTTTTCTGTTTCTGCTGCATGCTGTTTTTTAAGAGGCTGCTATCCTGACCACTTGAGTCAATGACCTAATTTTTATTGACTGCACCATACAATTAGGTCTTCTGGTATAGGAATACAGGGTTCTGTGTATTTTAATAGATTAGTAGACTCAATAGCATATCGACAATAATTATAATGTGCAACAAACAGAGTGTACAATGGTAAAACCTAGGACGGACTTCTACTAAGCCAACAATTACTTCTGAGGCAAAGATTAACTAGGTCTGCTGGAAATGAAGAGCTGATATTTCAGTTGTACAATAGCTATGAATAAAAACTGAAGTTTCAATATAGGTGTTAAGAATAATACTTAGCTTTGCAGGTCTTCAGTAAAAATCAGAAAGCAACGTCCTTAAAAATGTTGTCAGGCATTGCAAAAACTTGGATTGTGGTAGAATAGCCAAAGTCAGAAATCAACCTGGCTAGATGTTCAAGTTGCATTTACTAGGGTCCCAAAATGGAGACTGCAAGCTTGAAGTGTGGTGGTTTCATCTCAAGGCCCATAGAATCAGTTGCCTTTGCCCTTCCCTATAGACTAGAAGTGGGGAAAGTAGCACTTGTGGGCTTTCAATGAAATCCCCCCTTTCTGGGCTACTTTTCTGTTCCTTAAATTGGAAAGGTTTTGTTTTGTTTTCTGCCACAAATGGCCTAAGGGACTTTGAAAAATGTTTTCGTGGATAGATTTCTTCAGGGTGGGCTACCATTTTCTTCCTCTGAGGCTGAGAAAGTATGACTTTCCCAAGGCCATCCAGTGGTTTTCGTGACTAAGCAGGGATTCTTACCCTGGTCTGCAGGATCATACACCACACTTGCTTTTGTAAACCAAATTGGAAAGACAAAAATATATATGTTGCATGTGGTCCTTTAGTGGACTGATATGGTCTTCCAGATCCTGGCAGTTGCCCTTTACTACAACAAACAAAGAGTTTTCTGGTGCTCAAGAAACTGTTCAAGACACATGGCTCATGTGCTGGCTCAGAGAGCAAACGCACTGGATTACTCAGCATGATGCACAAGCAACGGGGGGCTGGGAATTAAGGAAGCAAAGAAATAACTGGGTTGTTGTATGTTTTCCGGGCTGTATGGCCATGTTCCAGAAGTATTCTCACAATCTCTGAGGATGCCTGCCATAGGTGTGGGTGAAACGTCAGGAAAGAATACTTCTGGAACATGGCCATACAGCCAAGAAAACATACAACAACCCTGTGATCCCAGCCATGAAAGCCTTCGACAACACAAAGAATGTCTCATTGAAGGCATTCATATTTAAGTTGAGCTGCTGTCTTGCTTTCTGCTCCTCCCTATTAATTTCCAGATTTTTAAAATTCACCACCAATCCGTTAAAAGGTGCACTCTTTCTCATGGGAAATAATCATACTTAATTAGTGCATAGCGCTTTTCAGTGTTCAGAGCATTCCAATTGCATATTCTGTTTGCTTTGCTTACATCAGGAGTCCCCAAACTAAGGTCTGTGGGCCAGATGCAGCCCTCCAAAGTCATTTACCTACCCCCCATCCTCAGTTTTAGACTTAAGCTCCCCCAAAGTCTGTAATGATTTGAAGGCGCACAACAACAATCCTAATTAACTTGACTATCTCATTGGCCAGAAGCAGGCCCACACTTCTCACTGAAATCCTGATAGGTTTATGTTGGCTAAAATTGTTTTTATTTTTAAATATTGTATTGTTCTTTCATTGTTGTTGTTTCTTTGTTTGTTTTTTGCACTACAAATACGACATGTGCATTGTTCATAGGAATGAGTCCATATTTTTTTTCAAATGATAATTCAGGCCCTCAACAGTTTGAAGGATTGTGGACCAGCCCTCTGCTTAAAAGGTTTGAGGACCCCTGACTTACATGGTCATTGCTACTATTGAACAGAGCAGAGCAGATGTCTCAGGCTGCAGATCATGGATGAGCAACAGTAGCGGGCCCTTCACAATTGTCCCTGATGCTCCCTTGCCACTTGCTGTTGTTGGAAGACTGTTTAGAACCTGGCTTTCATGTCAGGGCGGTGGAAAAATCCACTTTGAATTATATTTCAGGATTCAGATGAGCTATCCAAGGTTCTGAACCTATTCTAAGACTAGTATTCAGCACTTTCGATAGCTGCTTTGAGATCAGAGTGGTTTCACAACACTAATAATATGGAAGCCTTGGTCTGCTACCAGCAAACAGTGTACAGTATTATACTCAAAACTGTCAGACTTGTCCTTTGCCTCAGATAACATGGGCTACCACTGAAACTTTATGGCAAGTATGTCATATCATCTCACACAACCTAGATAGATCTTTGCTTTTCTTCCATTTGTAAGAGCTGAGCGTGGGTTTAATCTTTAATAGTCAGAGTAATCTTGTGTTAAGCTATTAGTAAATGCTAACTGTTAGTTGGGAATTCCTCTCTTCTGATTGTGAGAAAAGTTTGAATGGAGCTGGAGCAGAGGGAACATGCTTTTTCCTGATCTCTCCCTTGAGAGAATCTGCAGTGAAAGGGCTAACCTTAAATCAGACCCATTTGGCATTACTTAGAGATGATGTAAGGGAATTGGTTGTAAAAAGATACATATGGGATGGAAAAGAAATGGAAATGTTGATAAATCTTCCATGCTTAAATTTTTAGAGGCTCGTTTTCATCCCTGTAAACAGATATGTTTTAAGACTCTGTGTTTGTTTCTTCTCTCCTTCTCTCCCCACTTGTTGCATTTTGTTCACAGTTTTTATTATTATTATTATTATTATTATTATTATTATTATTATTATTATTATCGTCATCATCTTTATTTTTACCCCATCTTTCTCCTCATGGGGACTAAGGTAGCTAACAACCCATTAATACTTGAAGCTGTCAGAGCCTCTACTTTTGCTGTTGTTTTTGTGGATCAAGCTTTTCAATGAACAGTTCCATTTGCTAACATTGTTACTACCCACAACATTTCAAGCAATATTGAAATGATATTACTGTGCTTTCTGACCATGTTATTGGTATTTAGTTCAAAGAACAAACACGATATTGGACAGGGTTTAGAAATACAAGTTGAGTATCACTTATCCAAAATGCTTGGGACCTTTCACACTGCACAATTATAGCAATTTTATCTCACTTTTAACTACCAATTAATGAATGCTTCTTCAGATCACATTTCCCCAGATTAAGAGAGCTTCTCTGGCAGCCTGTTTGTTTTTCAAACTGCTGAGGCTTTCTTTTTACGTTTATAAGTAGAGTGGGAATCAGATATTTTAAGGCATATCTGTTCCCTTAATTAACATCCCCAAATTCTGTGGTTATTTTCCATTGCCCTTGCCCACATTCTTCAAGATTAGAAGTGAAGCTGATATCAACTTGGGAAGGGGCCATGATGTACCATTTGTAGAAATGTGTTGCCTTGGTGCCAGGTAAAAAAAAATCCCCCCCAAACACACCTTTTAAATTTGCCCAGGCATTTTAAGTACTTCCTTAAAATGTGTTTTATCTGCTGCATTTATTTGTGGATCGTTTCTGGTATGCATTTTATTGTAAACCATCTCAAAATGCATTTTGATAAAGGGCAGCATTGAAATGTTTGAGATGAATACATTAAACAACTGGGTTGTTGTGTATTTTCTGGATTGTATGGTCATGTCCCAGAAGCAGTCTCTCCTCTATGGGAAGAGAAATACCCCAGAGGTTGTGAGGTCTGTTGGAAACCAGCCAAGTGGGGTTTATGTATTTGAAAGTCCAGGTTGGGAGAAAGACCTCTTGTATATTTGAGGCAGGTGTGAATGTTGTAGTTGGCCAGCTTGACTAGCATTTAATGGCCTTGCAGATTCAAAGCCTGGCTGCTTCTTGTCTGAGAGAGTCCTTTGTTGGGAGGTGTTAGCTGACCCTGATTGTATGTTATCTGGAATTCCTCTGTTTGCTGAATGTTGTTCTCTATTTACTGTCTTGAATTTAGAGTTTTTAAATACTGGTAGCCAGATTTTGCTTATTTTCATGGTTTCTTTCTTTCTGTTGAAATTTTCCACATGCTTGTGTATTTCAATGGCTTCTCTGTGTGGTCTAATATGGTGGTTGTTAGAGTGGTCCAGGATTTCTGTGTTCTCAAATAATATTCTGTGTCCAAGTTGGTTCATCAAGTGCTCTGCTATGGTTGATTTCTCTGGTTGAGTTAGTCTGAAGTGCCTTTCATGTTCTTTGACTCGTGTTTGGACACTGTGTTTGGTGGTCCCTATGTGGACTTGTCCACAGCTTCATGGTATACAATAGACGCCTGCAGAGGTCAGAGGATCTCTCTTGTCCTTCGCTGAACATAGCATTTTCTTAATGGGTCTGTAGATAGTTTGTAGGTCATGTTTCTTCATCAGTTTCCTTATGCGATCATTATATCTCTAACAACTGTTAGAGATACAATAATCTCATGTAGTACCTGTTTAATTTCTAGAAGAAGTTGAAGCTTTTGTCACTTTGGGGTCACATGCCAATGGTATTTGAAGCAGGTTTCAGAACAGGCGCTGAGTAATATGTGATGTGGTCCAAACAAGGATGCATTTTGTGGAGGGGGATACACTATGTTTTTATTTTAGCAATAAAGCTATTCTTACTGAAGACAGCAATGTGTGTATTTATTTTCTTTATTTCAAATCTATGCAAGGGGGTCATGGCGGAGGAACCGATTGAAGCCACAATCAAGATGGTTTTCACCCTTGATATTTCAAAAGGTTGAAGCGTCCTGGCAAGAGTCCTTTGTTCAACCTCCTGGCTTAATTTTCCTTTTACAGAAGCTCTTTGTTCACTCTGAATCAAAGTAATGTACTGGGAAGTGCGGGGCGGGGAGAGGCCGGGCCAGGTTAGAAGGAATAATAACGGTGAAATCTAAAGCCTCGGTCTTTGCATGCTGCACAAACATGGATTGAGCCTGGAAACAAAGGACACGTTTGGGGAAACAATTATGGGCAGAGTGAGGTTTTCTCCTGAAAACATATGTTGCGTAAGTCTTTTCCATAGGCTCAAGATAACTTTATTTTCAACCAACTTTTATTCCCTTCTTTCCCTCCCAAAGAAAGGGAAACAGGAAACGCGTTTATTAGAAATCTTTTGGCTTCGCGTGGATAGAGGAATAACTCAAATACATTCTCCAGGACAAGTGATTTCTGGAGAGAATGGCAGGTTCCAGACTACAACAGCTGCATGTTATCTGATAATATAAGCAGGAAGACTAAAAACCTCATTGGCATTGTGCAGATACATAGCAGAAAGGAATCTGGTCCATCAAACCATTGGAGCTGTCAGGAACAACACTGGGGGCTTTTCAACACCAGCCCACACAGCCTTTGCACAGAGAAAACGCTTTCAAGTGAACGGTATTAGGAATACAAATCCAGCAATTGCACTTCATTGCTTAGGAGAAATCTTGCTTGTGAATCGAATCATTTAATGTTTGCAAGGAGCAATATTCTTTCCTGAGGCCGGCAAGGCCAGGGAATCCCTTCGTCTCATCCACGGCATCTGGTGGACTTTTTGACTGCTGCCTCAGGAGGAAACGGCTTTCACCGTTTCATTTTGTCCCCCATGCAGTGGGCACGTTGGATGTGGACAGCTGTGAGGAGCAGAGGAGACTACAGTCTCCAAGCCATGCAGAAAATCACTGGAAATAGGCAAGTCAGCCCTGTCATTCAGGAAACCATCACACCATTACATTTCTTCCTGTCAAAAAACCAGAAGGAAAAACTGACATTGCACCAGCTGAAATGCTTGCTAGATAATGTTTAAGGCACATGGTTTACTTCACTTTTATTCTGCATCTCTGTAGTTGTTTTATATTGTTTTAGTGTATTAAAGAAAACAATCCTCCATTCATCCTCATAGAAATTCCATATCCTCAAACAGTGCTTTGCTTAAGTTAGTGGTTCTCAACCTTCCTAATGTTGCGACCCCTTAATACAGTTTGTCATTTTGTGGTGACCCCCAACCATAAAATTATTTTAGTTGCTACTTCATAACTGTAATTTTGCTACTGTTATGAATCATAAAGTAAATATCTGATATGCAGGTTGTATTTTCATTCACTGGACCAAATTTGTCACAAATACCTGATATGCCCAAATTTGATTACTGGTGGCATTGGGTGGGAATTACTTTGTCATTTGGGATTTATAGTTAACCTACAATCATAGAGCATTCTGAACTCTTCTAGTGATGGAATTGAACCAAACTTGGTACACAGAACTCCAACGGAATATACTGGAACCCCACCAATGATAGAATTGGATCAAACTTCCCACACAGAACCCCCCATGATCAACAGAAAATACTGGAGGAATTTGGGAGGAATTGACAGTGATTTGGGTGAGATGTAGTTCACCTACCTCTGGAGAGCACTGTGAATTAATATGTATTTTCTGATGGTCTTTGACAACTCCTCTGACACCCCCTCGTGACCCACCCAGGGGTCCCGACACTCAGGTTGCAAAACGCTGGCTTAAGCAGATTTAAACCTGACCCTGTTAAATCTGTCTTAACTCTTTGAGAGATGTTTCAGTGGTACCTCACAGTTCATATGATCAGTTCTGCCTTTCACTCTCACCTTCCATTCATTATCCTATTTCTTGACTCTTCTTTTTAAAAATATCTAGTGGAACTATAATGTAGATAAGCTGAATGCCAGGATATACAAAATTGTATTGAAAACAGACTTTTCATGAAAAGCAGTCTATACTAAAGGGAGTCAGGATGTCATTTCATATCTTGGGGAAACATGACAGGGGTCAATATTTTGCCAGGAGGCAAGGAGGGGTTCAAGAAGATCTTTTGAAAGATGTTGCAGATGAAAGGATGAAATGAGCACTTTGTATTAGTACAACTTTTTGTTATTAAAACTACATCAGATAGTACACAAATGGCAAAAATGTGTTCATTTTGTAGCTACATTGAATTGTCATGTAGGTCAAGAAAACCATGCATGTCAAGAAAACATGCATGGCCACAGTGGTTCGCGTTCTCGTTACATCTAGGATAGACTACTGCAATGCACTCTATGTGGGATTGCCTTTGAAGACTGGGTTGTTGTATGTTTTCCAGGCTGTATGGCTATGTTCTAGAAGTATTCTCTCCTGACGTTTCACCCACATCTATGGCAGGCATCCTCAGAGGTTGCGAGGTATGGAGAAACTAAGCAAGGAAGGTTTATATATATCTGTGGAAAGTCCAGGGTGAGAGAAGAACTCTTGACCACTCCAACAACTATCATGTAAGACTACACAGAGAAGCCATTGAAATTCACAAGCATGTGGACAACTTCATCAGAAAGGAGGAAACCATGAAAATGAACAAAATCTGGCTACCAGTATTAAAAAAAAACTCAAAAATCAGAACAGTAACTAAAAAGCAACACTCTGAAAACAGAGGAGTTCTGGACATGGGAACCAGGGGCAGCTAACGACTCTGAACAAAGGATGCCCCCAGGCAGGAAGAAGCCAAGAGATGAAGCTATTCAATGCTAATTATGGTGATTAACTACAACATTCACACTGGCCTCCAACTGACAAAGAGTTATTCTCTCACCTTGGACTTTCCACAGATATACATAAACCTTCCTTGCTTAGTTTCTCCATACCTCACAACCTCTGAGGATGCCTGCCATAGATGTGGGCAAAACATCAGGAGAGAATACTTCTAGAACATGGCCATACAGCCCGGAAAACATACAACAAACCTGTGATCCGGGCCATGAAAGCCTTCGACAACCCTTTGAAGACTGTTTGGAAACTTCAAATAGTTCATAGACAGGTAGCCAGGTTAATTATTGGGGCGGCGTACAGAGAGCACACAACTCCCATGTTATGTCCGCTCCACTGGTTGCCAGTTTGCTACCGAGCACAATTCAAAGTGCTGGCTTTGGCCTATAAAACCCTAAACAGCCTCAGTAGACTACCTGTCCAAACTCCATGAACCACTGTGGAGATTAAGATCTTCCAGGGAGGCCCTGCTCTCGGTCCCGCCACTGTCCGAGGTGCGATTGGCGGGGATGAGAGAGAGGGCCTGCTCAGTGATCGCCCCTCAGTTATGGAACTCTCTCCCTGGTGAAATTAGATCAACCCCTTTCCTCCTGTCCTTTAGAAAAATGGTAAAAACTTGGCTGTGGGTCCAAGCTTTTGGGACAGTGCAATAATGGCAGCAATAGGAAATTTCACCCTGCTGACCGGATTCAGTATGGCTGACGTGAGATGGTTTTAAACAATTGATTTTAAGTGGAGATAACTGTTTTAATGTTTATGTATTTATAGCTTATTTTATGTTCCGGCATTGAATGTTTGCCATATATATGTTGTGCTCCGCCCTGAGTCCCCTTCGGGGTGAGAAGGGCGGAATATAAATGTTTTAAATAAATAATAATAATTAATAGGTAAAACCCATGAGCGATCAAAAATAGAGCTAACATGTGTGAGCTCAGAAATGCAAGGCAATGTACAAAATAAAGCTGCTTCGTTAACATTAACCCAAATAACAAGGACTTGGCAACACCCACTGTTACTTATAACTGGTACCCATTTGTTTTATAGGAACAATTACAGAGTTGCATAACAAGTCAGATTTCATCAGAAACTAGAGGAGCACTGTTTCCTTCTTAGTTTTGCTTCTGTTCATGGCAAAGAAAAATTCACCATCTTCTTGAAAGGTCATTGACATTGCTCTAGTTTGTCCATTCTAAAGTATCCTTTAGTTGAAAAGGCAGACTTTTTTGGGTACTATTCACTTTGTTTTGCATGTTTGTTTGCTTTTGAGATGCCTTGAAATTTTTCATATTAAGAGGTCTTCTGAGTGAACCTACCAACATGATAGCCTGCTCCAAACAATAACTCTGTGAAAGGGGTCGTTGAGAACTCAGTCTGTCTAAGAAATACGAGGTATTCTAGCCTCCTCCAGTAGAAGAGGTCTATATATTCTATGCATAGTGTTTTGAACTGTTTGTCCCTTTTGATTTTGAATGGTAGTTGCTAACAGCACTCTTGTTTTTCTTTTGTGTGTGCTCAGGAGTTCAGACTCTGAAGAAGCATTTGAGACACCAGAATCTACAACTCCCGTGAAGGCTGCCCCACCACCACTACCACAGCCGCCACCAGAAGTTGCAGCATTTGAAATAGAAGAACAGGAAGTTCAACCTCAACTTCCATCAGAGGACATAGGTAATCATGATTTGGGATGAACCTCTCAAATAGGGAAGGGGACATTCAATATTCTTGTTTTATTTCAGTGAGTTTGAATTTATTGCTCATTGTGGTCAGGGAAATGGTCATGCTCATAAGTATAGATTATGTTATTCGAATGTAGAAAGTCTCTGTTTCTGTAACCAGCATCTCAGCAAGACAGAGAAGGAGCCTTGGCTGAGATCTTAGAGAACTACTTTGAGGCTTTTCTGTTAGAACTGTAGCCTATAGAATTTATTCAGTTTGACACCACTTTAATTGCCATGAAATTCTGGGATTTGTAGTTTGTTTTTTATCATGTCAGAAGTGAATTGAGAATATACTACAAGCTGCTTCTGGTGTGAGATAATTGGCCGGCTACAGAGACGTTACCCAGGGGATGCCCGGATGTGTTACCGTTCTGTGGGAGGCTTCTCTCATGTCCCCGCATGGGAAGCTGGGGCTGACAGACAGGAGCTCACCCCGTCTCGTGAGTTTGAACTTCAGACCTTTAGATCTTTAGGTCAGCAGTTCAGTTACGCCACCACGGCTCCTTTGTTGAGGCACCAGTACTATTACTCCCATTGTGTTACACCACAACAGTTGAAATTGTGTCCAAATGTATTAACTCTACATTATAGACACAGCCTTAGGATACCTATGCCTACTTATATTGGTCTTCTCTTTGTTAGAGAGGAGTTATTTTAAGCCCTATTCTCACCACAACCCACTGAAAAATCCTGTGTTTGAAAATTCAGTTTTCAAGTGCCTTCAGGTTTTCATATGCCTTCACATTTCACATGCCATCAAGTCACCTGTTGACTTATGGCAATTCCATTAATTTTTCTTAGTCAAGGAATACTCAAGGGTGTCTTTGCCAGATCTTTCCTCTGAAATATATCCTGCACCATGTGGTATTAATTTGTAGTCTCTTGTACAAGTACTAAACAGAGATTACTCTGTTTAGCTTCCAAGATCAGAAGGGATCTGGTGCCTCTAGCTCCGAAACTGTTCAAGTAACCGCTTTTAAACTAAAACTAAGAAACCAAGAATCAGACTCATATGGAACCTCGTATTGAAGGTATTTTAAGACAAGGTTGATACAATGAGGCACTAGGGAATGTAGTATCATTTCATTTGAGCCTAAAAGCAGGGGCTCTTTTGTGTAGGACTTACATGTTTCTTAATGTAAAAGTTCAGCCCCTGTGATTAAATGTCAAGAGTAGTAAAAAAAATCCCTTTTTGTTGAGTCTGCTTTGAAGTGAAAGGGCAACATTCTTTTAATTTCTGAGTCACTTTTGATGTCAAAAGGACAGAATCTAAAGCTTTCTACAGCCACAAAGATGCATTGTCAACTGTTCAAGTCTTGTTGAGATTGGCTGATCCCGCCACCCTCACTTTATATTAATGTATATGTTTCACCCAAAATATACCATCAGTTTAGAGGAGGATATACTTTTGCTAATTTGATGAGTCTGTTGGAAAATAAAAGGTGTAAAGCAAGCATATTCTCTGTAAAGAACTTGAATACATTCCAGTTAAATTAGTTTTTTGGAAGGACAAATGCCAGTTCCAAGGGTTTGGACTTGCAGGTGTTTGATTTACTAATCCATGCTGATACCTATTAGTCTTGATAGATTGACCGAATCAGTACTGTGTCACAGACTCTGTGGCACAAACTAGTGATAGCAAATTGTCTTGTTAATAGGTATCTTTTATTGAGAACTTTCCTATCAGTGAAGAAATTGCCTTCTGGAAAAACTCTTAAATGTGAATCTCCTTATTATCTTCAGTGAGGGTTTTGCCAAACATTTCTGATCCAGTGGAGATAGATGAATTTGTAAAGGGTTGACTTTGAATAGGATTTGTAGTGATTGACCATATAGTAGTTTACTATCCTGAAGGTTGTCTCCAATAACACTGTAACATGATTTTTGTTCCTGGGCAATAAATGTCATTTCCTAATTGGTTCTATCATAAAAACATGGAATAAGTTTATTAAACTTCAAAACCTTTGTTATTGCGGAACATCCTGCAGCACATTTTGCTATCGTTTTTCAATGAACATCTCATAATGTATCAGCCAATTCAACGCCATGGCTGATACCGAATGAGAGACTCTCCCCGGGTGACTTGGAAGGTACTGAACAGACTGCGCTGTGGTACCAAGAGATGCAGAGCCAACCTTAAGATATGGGGCCACAAAGTGAGTACTTGTGAGTGTGGAGAAGAGCAAACCACAGACCACCTATTACAATGCAGTCTGAGCCCTGCCACATGCACAATGGAGGACCTTCTTATAGCAACACCAGAGGAACTCCAAGTGGTCAGCTACTGGTCAAAGGACATTTAGTATAATGCCAGGCTTTTAACTTTGCTTATGTATTTAAATACATTACAACTGTACCCTTGCTTTCACTTCTGATGTGATAAAAAAAACACAATTCAACATAGTTTGTAGCCACAAAAACAACGTTTCTGTGGTATAACAACTACTTTCAAAGTAAGTACCACACAATTAATAGGAAATAACATTTTCAAACAAGGAACAGATTTTTTTCAAATTCTGTTACATATGGGGAAGGAGAGGCTTGAAACAAACCAGAATTTCAAGCAGAAGTTATTAGAGCAGTGGTTCTCAACCTGTGGGCCCCTAGGTGTTTTGGCCTACAGCTCCTAGAAATCTCAGTCAGTTTACCAGCTGTTAAGATTTCTGGGAGTTGAAGGCCAAAACATCTGGGGACCCACAGGTTGAGAACCACTGGATTAAAGGGTCATTTTCAATTCAGTGGAAATGTCACAATGCAACTCACCTCAAAATGGGGCAGATACAAGGAATTACAAATGGGCAGGTGTCACCTTCTGGCCCATTGCAGGACCCTGTCACTCACCCTGTACTCCCATGCTATAAAGCAGTGCTTCTCAAACTCTGGTCTTCCAGGTGTTTTGAACTTCAGCTTCCAGCATCCCTGATCATTTGCTAATGCAAATGAAGCTTTGAGGAGTTGAAGCCCCAAACACTTGAAGGACTAGAGTTTGGGACTCACTGTTTGAAAGGATGCTGCAGAAAACAACAACAATAAAGGAACTTGAAGAACATCAGCTTTCATGAAAAAAAGTTATAGTGGTTTGGACTTCTTAGCTTAGGGAAAGGGAAGGGATGTCTGCTTTGAAGTATGCCCTTTCAAGGTTGATGAGATATACTTCTGTATGGGTGTATTTATTTCTGATAAGTATTTATGGTTGCATATTAAGTCTGTAGTCACGGATCTAACCCATCAAACAGAGGAGTTAACTTCTCAACAAACACTTGCATGGCTACAAATCACTACGTGTTTACAAGGAAGTGAGCTGCTTTGAACCAAATAGTTCATACCGTTGAAAGCCAAACATGTTTAAAGTTGGATTATTATAAGTTTAATTTGAGGCACCGCATTCATACAGTTCTGTGTCTCTTTAAGAGAAGCTTGACTGATATTCAAAAATGTGCTTATTGAGTGAAAAATGAACAGCAGCTCAGCTGGCAAGAATAACTCCCAATTAAATAAAACATGGAACAAGAGTAAATCTAAACACAACTTGTAGAATGGAAAAATCACAGTTCATCAAGTTTAATAATATTATTAACATTCAGTTTTCTTTGTGTTTAAAGTAATTTGAACAACTGTATACACACACCATACATGGGAGGTCCAGCTCACAGATGTCTCTTTTCTTCTCTACTTAGGTCCATTATTCTCAATCTAAGATTTGGCATCTACTTATAGCAAAAAACTTTTCACATATACTATTCACACATGCTTTTAATATCTTAAGGGCAAAGGAGTCCCTTTTTCTGATTTAAAGGGCATTTAACACTATAAAGGCTAGAAGCGTTTGCTGATGTACTGCTCCCTACCAATCTTTGAAATTTACTTCCAGACTACATCTTTATGCAACATGTATTTTCACTCAGCAACATGTGTTTTAGATGTACTGTTATTTGTGTGGTGGTTATTTGGACAGCTTACTTTTAGGAAAAAAACCCCACTATTTGTGTATTAAATGCATATGTAAAACTGCCAAGTAGTATGAATGCTAAAACGGTTTACAAACAATGTTAGCAGGCAGTTAGCCATATAAGTGTGTCCTTTCTTTATGTTTGTGTGATTTTAAAATATATGATATATGATAAGCTTTATTTTATAATCCTTCCCATGTAAATAAATCAATCCACAGGTTTAATCTGCAACCATAGACAGGAAAACTCAATTTCCTGTTAGAATATTGAAATCCGCTGTGAAAACGCTTTTGTCTTTGGCCTTACATGAGCGTTTATTAGATCACATGCAGAGCAAAATAATTGCCAAGGAAAAAAGGGCTAAAGCATCTCATCCACCGGAAAGATGAATGTTGACAGCTAGTAATAATGATGTAGATTATTTTCAATTTGATTGTTCATCGTATATACCTTATTTTCAGCTTGGTAGTAGAATGGAAATGCAATTGTTTCTGCCTGAGGGTGGCAAAGTACAGTGTATGAGTGTGCAAGAGATAATGGTGACCATCCAAATTAATCAGTGTGACATGACAGAGATGTCAGAAGCCCATCCCTAGTCGCCCGTGTGATTTCCCACTTGATATCTTTGGGCAAGTCACAGCCTTTTTATTTAATCTGTTTGGCAGGATTATTCTTAGGCTATGCTGTTGTTCAGAGTTTCTTTAAGGACAAGTATCATACGATTGTTCTGAGTAAGTTCATTCAATAATTGCTGTGTGGTTTCCATGCTACACAGTGCACTTAGTCCTTCTAAACTTGTTGTTTTATGGGGGTAAATATTGTCTGTGTTTTGTGAAGAAGTATTCTACTGCAGTGTCTTTACATTCTCTCTGACCCCATCTACACTGACCATTTAGATCAGGCTCATCTGAATTAACCCAGGGAAAGATGCTTCACTTCAGAATAAAATAATACAAGAGAAAGTCCGAATCCTCTATCAAGATTCAGACTTTTTCCTGCTATCAGGCAGTGCAGATGTCCACCACCAATTTCTATGGTGGTGGTAAGTGTCTGTTCTGATCCGCAATATGTGTCTGTACAGAACTGCCCTTATTTATTTCATTTATTTATTTACAGTATTTATATTCCACCCTTCTCACCCTGAAGGGGACTCATGGCGATTACAATGCACATATAGATGGCAAAAATTCAATGCCATTATTAGACATACCACATATGCAGGCAGACCCTTAGTCATTCTGTCTCACACAAGGATTGCATCTTCCCTACAGTAGGGTGGTTTTCTCTACCATAAGATAGACCAGAACTCCTTCAGAACATCAAGAGAATTGGCCGCTTCCTTGTATGGTTATATGATTTGGGATAACTCATTACAATTATAAGTACTGCATTTTAATCCTCCTTGTTTGCTTCTGAAGGTATCAATGTAATATGCAGCCTCCAACACCAGGAATAGAATATTCATTGTTGGGGAAGGAAAATAAGATGATGGCAGCAAATGTCTTTCTTTGTGAAATGGTGCCTTGCTTATATCTGGTTTGAGCCTCATTTAACTCTTGTCTAATTTAACCCAAGGCAGTATAAAGATAATTTAAGGCCCCTGGTGGCACAGTGTGTTAAAACACTGAGCTGCTGAACTTGCGGACCAAAAGATCCCAGGTTCAAATCCTGGGAGCGGAATGAGCGCCCACTGTTAGCCCCAGCTCCTGCCAGCCTAGCAGTTCGAAAACATGCAAATGTGAGTAAATCAATAGGTACCGCTCTGGCGGGAAGGTAACGGCGCTCCATGCAGTCATGCCGGCCACATGACCTGGAGATGTCTATGGACAATGCCGGCTCTTCAGCTTAGAAATGGAGATGAGCACCAACCCCCAGAGTCAGTCACGACTAGACTTAACATCAGGGGAAACCTTTACCTTTTTTAATTTAACCCAGCATTAAAAGGGAACTTGAACAAGTTCAAAGACAGACATATATGCATATTTCATAACCATATCAATAATATGATATGGTTTGCTAATGTCCCATTCCCGGATGCAGGTCTTTATTAAATGGTTTAGCAAATCCAAAATTAAAATCCCCTTTGTACTGGTGTGCAGGGTTTCTTGTTGGAATGCCACCTTTGTTTTATGCCAGTGGGGACCTGGTAGCACTGCCAGGCCAAGAGAAGCACTCCAATGCGACTAGTCCTGTTTAGACCCAAGGACCATCACTTGTGCCCTAACTGGGTAACCAAGGCCAGAACCTGAAAGAACATAGCCTCTGCCTCTGTGCTTCCGCTACAATGAAAAATAGGGCTGTAGTGGGGAAAGTGTGGGGAGAGAGAGATTGGCAACTCTCTCTTCTCAAAGCAATTCTCTATATTACTCATTTGTTTGTTTATAGTATTTCTGTATTACCACCTAGTCCACAAGGGCTCCCGGGGGCATGAATAAATGAAAACTAATTAAGGCAGTATAAAGATAAAAACATTTTAAAAATACATTAAAATTCTCTTTAAAACTCCTAAAATTAATCCTAGAATCATGTTTTAAAACAATTAAAACAACAATTTCAAACCCTGAATGCCAGGCGGAACAGCACTTTCAGCTGCTTACCAGAAGCTTAGAAGACACGTGGACAGCCAAAGTTTCATAGGCAGGGAGTGTTCTAGACAACATATAAAAAGTATAAGAAGTATATGTGTGTGCACATATATACAATACTAGGATCAGCAGTGAGCTCCAGCCACTGAGAGCTTTGAGCATTTATTTCACTTTCATCATTGATAATGCAACCTTGCATGCATATAACACTATATATATATATATAACATATATAGTGTTAGGAGCCTCCGCTGGCCTAGGGGATAAAAGCCTCGTGACTTGAAAGTTGGGTTGCTGACCTGAAGGCTGCCAGGTTCGAATCCCACCCGGGGAGAGCGTGGATGAGCTCCCTCTTTCAGCTCCAGTTCCATGCGGGGACATGAGAAAAGCCTCCCACAAGGATGGAAAAACATCCGGGCATTCCCTGGGCAACGTCCTTGCAGACGGCCAATTCTCTCACTCCAGAAGCAACTCCGGTTGCTCCTGAGTTTGTTCTGCCAATGACTTAAATCTTCTTAGCAGGTAGCAAACCAATTTCTTTCTTTCTTTGTCATATAAATTTGTCCCAAATAGACTCAACTCAGATCAATTTAAATTCTTTGTAATTTTATTTCTGAACTTCCTAACAATTTATTTTCCTCTTACTTTCTTTTATCCTTTTTTAAAAGAATATTTATTATACTTTGTTTTTTCTGCTTTCCATTTCGACCCAGAAGAGTTTTAATAATATGCACACAGAAAGAAGGCAGAACACGGGGAAAATATTACTTTGAGAATTTTGAAGTTTGCAAAGGAAACATCTATTTAAAAGACACATACAGTTGTCCCTCCCTATCCATTCTGCATCCATGGAGTCAACCATCCCCAGCTTGAAAATATTTTTTTAAATATCTAAAAATCAAACCTTTTATTTTGTCATTTTTATAAGGGAGCCCATTTTTATTACTACTATACTACAGTATACAAAGGGACTTGAGCATGCATTAATTGTGGTTTCTTTGTGGGTCCTGGAACAAAACCTCTGTGGATCCCACTGTATTTTAAAATGTCATTTAAAATCACTTCTGCCATTTCAGATCATTAAGCATATGCACATAATTTGTTGTTTCTCTCTCTCTATTTGTGTTAAATTGGGCATTCCTGACTGATCACTCTCTCCCTTGCTTTTCCAGAATTTTGTTCCGACACAGTATCCATAGCTGATGTTTCACATTGTGAATCTGTTGAAGAAACTCCACTCTCACCTCCTTCCCACTCATTTTCTACGGTTTTTGATGAGGACAAGCCCATTGCTAGCAGTGGGACCTACAACTTAGACTTTGACAGCATTGAGGTGGTAGATACTTCTCAAGCCGGGGATCCTAGTTCTCTGGACATAAGAAACCGTGACTCCAAGTCACACATCAGAAGAAAATCCACAGATTCCATTCCAATTTCCAGATCTACTTTGTCTCGATCCCTTAGCTTGCAAGCTGGTGATTTTGATGGATCATCTTTCCTTGGTAATAGCGAGGCAGCAGGTTCAGCAACAGAAACATTCAGTACTGGTTCAAGCAGTGCCTCCAGCACTCTTAAGCGCACAAAGAAATCAAGGCCAGGTTCCTTAAAGAAAAAACAGTTAGCAAAAAAATCTTTGGAAGTTCCTCCTGTCCAGGAGCCAGAACCATCTGAGGTCAAGCAAGATTCGGCTGCACTGAATGAAGAAAAAGAGAGGTTGGAAACCATTGAAACTCAGTGCACAGAGTCCTCTCAAAGTGCCACTGAAAATCAGGAGACCCCTGCTCTACCAACAGCAGCCTATCCATTTGACCCTAGCAACTTAGAAGAGATAAGTGCATCTGGTGCTGGAAATAAAAAAGTGCAGAACTCTCCCCCAGCCAGCAAGAAAGTCCTCCCTCTTACAACGCCACCCGAAGCCGTGGAGGTAGCTCCTTCGGACACTGGGGGACCTGAAGATCCTCCAGTAAAAGCTGTAAGGCTGGAATTCGATTATTCTGAGGAAAAAGGAAGTGGTGGAGAGCAGCAAGAAAGCCCTCCCCTGCCCAAAAAAGTGGGCAAAAAGCCCGGTGCCAAAATGCCACTCAGGAGGCCAAAGACTAAAAAGACTGGGGAGAAGCTTGACAACGTTCCCCCCACTCCCACCAAGGCCCCTCCTGACTCCGGTGAGATCTCTGTTTCCAAAGGCTCTTATACTTTTGATATTGACAAATGGGATGACCCCAACTTCAACCCATTTTCTCCCACTTGCAAAGTGCAAGATTCTCCTAAACTGCCTCAGCCAATGACAGCAGCCTACACTTTCGATCCGGACATGTGTGAGGACTCAGTTGACCCTTTCAAGTCTTCCTCAAAGGTAGCCAGCTCTCCCACCAAATCTCCAGCCTCCTTCGAGATACCAGCTAATGCCAATGAGATCAATGGGACAGAAGGAGATGGCCTCAGCAAACCTGCAAAAAAGAAGAAGACGCCTCTCAAGACGTAAGTTAACATGTTGAAAAATGTGTGCATACTTTCATAGCTTCATATTTAGGCAAACTTGTAATTATGTTACAGCATAGGATATAGGTTTTTAAAGCGTGTCCTTTTCCAAAATTTTTGGGGAAGTTAGAAGCATCATTTTTCTTCTCTCGCTTCTTTTTTTACTAGCTATCTTTTTTATCTTTGAGAATGCCTTGAAATTCAACTATCCCCTTTTGAGCATCTAGGAAAAGGCTTCCATTTAGCCCAGTGTAATATGTTTCTTACACTTCAGAGGTTAATGTGTTGTCTAAGGCTTTCATGGCCAGAATCACTGGGTTGTTTTGTGTTTTCTGGGCTGGAACATGGCCATACAGCCCGGAAAACACACAACAACTCTTCAGATGTTAGCTATTTAGAGGTATGATATGTCTTCATCAACTGAGATATTAGTTCTGTTTAGATCAGTGTTTCCCAAATTTTGACCTTCTAGATGTTTGGACTTCAGCTCCCGGAATTCCTGACCATTGGGCAAGTTGGCTATGGCTTTTGGGAGTTGAAGTCCAAGCCATCTTAATCAAAATTTGGGAAACCCCGATTTAGTTTAATGGTGAGTAGCATGCTGACTCACCATTTAAAAAATGGTTTTCTTGAAATTAAGAAACCCCACTGACAAAAATGTATAACATTCCACAATAATGAGTATTTTAAAAAAAATAAAAATATGTACTTTTAAGTAGCCTGTCTGTGGAAGTATATGTGATACAGCTAATTGGTTTAAGGAGTTCAGCCAAACAAGAATTCTTTTTAGGATTAGGGGCTAATCAGCAAAGCCTTGGTCATGTGAACAAAGTTTTTACAGAATTTTACATAAATGGAACTGTTCACATAATCAAAATTCAATCTTTCTCTAGTCCGGAATAGTTCTGTTTCATTTTAGTGGCTTACATCTTGTGTAGGATGTATCATTTAACCAAGAAGCCACAGATGCAATTGAAGTAAGTTTACTTTTGTTTTGTTGGTTCATGCCTTTTTTAAATAGGACTGTTCATGAAAGAGTGGCAAGGGAAATTGTTGCCTGGAGGTTTCACTTAAATTGGAATAAATCTGATACATTTAACTTTGTAGATGTAATATGACATGTGTAGATGTAAGATGCAATACTATATAAGTAGAATTTTAATAATTACATTTGTGATATGATTTTTTGTAACATAAAAACCTATTAATTACTTTTAGTTAGAGGAGATCCATTGGCTCAGTTGTTGAACGGTGTCTCAACTTGGCCGTAAATCCCATTGATTCAGTGAGTTGGGTTTGTGCCGTTGTCAACCAATTCTGTGGCTTTCACTATGGATATTTCCATAGAAAAAATACTATTTTGCACTTCACGTGAATAGTGATGTTTGGTTAGAAGATGTCACTTCTGTTTTTTTCATATTATTGGATAACCTACTATTTTGTAAGTTGATTTTCTATATGAGGAAGCAGAAGATTTTTTTTTTGAGAGATAGTTTCACACTGAACTAAAATTATTTTTACTCATATTTTCCCGTTTAAGACGGAGGAGTTAAATTCTGGCTGACTAAGTAATCCTATAATTATTTGTTATGACAATACCAAGTATTCATCTTTGCAGCATTGAGCTTCCTCCTAACTCCCCAAGCAAAGTTCCTTAATATTTGAGGTTTGTGTGTGATTTATTTAAAAGCACAGTATTATTGGTTTTCTGTGCATCTACCTTTGAGTCCTTACAGTGGCTTCTCTATATTTTGAAAAATACACATTTCACAAAAGCAAAATGAAGGTTTAAACACAGCATAGACACTGGCTATGTTTTCACTCGTACATAATGATAAGCCTGAGGTTCAAAGAAACATGACTTTTTGCTCACAGGCAAGATCTTCAGGTAATTGCCCACCTGCTCCTATTTAGTTGATCCTCTTTGCATAAGTACCCAAGTAACCAGAAATTAGCCAGGAGGGCAAAGCTTGGTGTTCCAGCTAGATTGTGCCATCAGACTTTGCTGCAGTACTATTTTAGTTCATTTTCTCCCCAATTGTATAGTTTTAGGATTTGAAGGGAATGTACTGTATATCCCAGTCACTACTATTTGTCTCTTTTCTCCCAATTGGCTGCTTTTTTCTTCTTGGGAGATTGTTTTAAGGTTTTTACTGTTTGATAAATTTATTCACATTCAGTCTGATGGTTCTCTTTGTGTCAAACATAAAGTATCTCTGCTACCCTAGCAACTAAATTGACGGTTATTTTAGTTCTGTGCCTTAGCAAGTAGTTCAATGGCAGGAAAGTGCTTCAAAAGTCATATATTTTAGTGCCAAAGTTTTGTAGTTTTTAACTGCTGTCAAGTCCACTTTGACTTATGGCGACCTTATGAATGGAAGATCTTATAGTCAACCTGTTCTCAACAACTGTGCGTAGATTCACGGCCATGGCTTCCTTAATAAAGTATATCTATCTGTAATGTGGTCTTCCTCTTTCCACCTTCAACCTTATCAAGCATTGTATTTTGTAGTGAGTTACATCTTCTCTTGATATGTCCAAAATGTTACGGTCTCAGTTTAGGCATTTCGGCTTCAGGTTCCATTTGCTCTACAGCCCATTTCTTTGTCTTTTAAAAAGTCCACAGTATCCGTAGAACTCTTCTTCAGTATCACATTTTAACTGAATTGATTATCTTCCTGTCACCTTCCTTCACTGTCCAATTTTCACACAATACATAGAATTTGGAAGTAACCCTAACATTAGCATGCAATGCTATACCTTTCGGCTTAAATTCAATTGTACAACCATAGGACTATTTGTAGTTGCTATATCACAGTAACCCATTGAGTGCCCTTTGACCTGGGAGTTTCATTTTCTGACACTATCTCTTGTTTCAGTTTGGGTTGAGTTTTATTGGTAAAGGATCTTCAAAAGGAGATTTATGTGCTTTCCTCTGCACATTGTGAACAAGTGTTAGCTATGGTGTCATTGCCATTGTTTCTGAGAGATACTCTACCAGTATCACTCCAACCTAGTAGCTGTTTGTCACAGGTAGTCTCCCTTCTCACTGTCATGATAATAACAGTAATAGTAATACAGTAGAGTCTCACTTATCCAAGCTTCACTTATCCAAGGTTCTGTATTATCCAAGGCAGTCTGCCTTTTAGTAGTCATTGTTTTTGTAGTAAATGTTGCAATGTTTTGGTGCTAAATTCATAAATACAGTAATTACTATATAACATTACTGTGTATTGAACTACTTTTTTGTCAATTTCTTGTAAAACATGATGTTTTGGTGCTTAATTTGTAAAATCATAATGTAATTTTATGTTTAATAGGCCTTTTTCTTAATCCCTCCTTATTATCCAAGATTTTCGCTTATCCAATGTTCTGCCGGCCCGTTTATCTTGGATAAGTGAGACTCTACTGTAGTAGTAGTAGTAGTAGTAGTAGTAGTAGTAGTAGTAATATCCAGCATATCTATCTTGTTTGCTGTGTCATAATAAAATAATAATAACTTTTTTTTTGTACCCTGCCTCCATCTTCCCGGAGGGACTCGGGCGGCTTACATGAGGACCAGCCCGATCAACATAGCTAAAATAACACATTGAAATAAAGAAAACGATATCATAAAACAGCAACATTATAACAGAGTATAAGGCAACCATTGAACCAACAACCAATGAACCTGAAATAACAAATCAGGTTCTGGGCATGGGTGGACAGACAGGTGCAAATCAATTTTGAGGATAGGGCTGAAGGATAAAGTGTATAAGTCAGATGGCAAAATTAGCAATGGAGGGCAATGTAACATGGAGCATAATATCTTTGGGTAGAGAACAATAATATAGTGCCAGTCCATAATTTTATGTCCTAGTTGGGGCCAAGTTATCTGGGGGATTGTCTTGTCAAAAGCACAGTGGAACATCCACGTCTTTAGATCTTCGCTACACCCCTGAGTGGTGGGATCAGGGAATGACATCCTTAAGCAGAAAAATGCCCGTAGTGATGTTCAAGCACTAAGGGGTGCACTAAGATTGATTGAAAGTCCTAGATCAAAGGTGTCAACCTTATTTTCATCATGGGCCACATCAGCCTTATGGCTGCCTTCAAAGTCCTGTTTGTAATTGTTAGACTGTATAAACGTAGCTACTCCTTAACATATTGTTAAGTAACCTGAAACACCAGATCGCACACCATCCTCATCCATTGATCATGTTCTGAAAATAACAAATGCAAAATAAAATGTAAACACGGCCATTCAAATATATTCAAATTCAGGTTTTTAAAATGCTTACATTTTCCCATAGTAAGTGTGTCTCGCGGGCCACGTAAAATGATGTGGCAAACCAGATTTGGCCTGTTAGCCTTAAATTTGTCACTCGTGTCCTAGATTTTGTACCTGTTCTTTTCAATTTTATACTGTGTTAATGGTATAAAAAGTCTCTAATCATCCTGAGAACAGACAGAAAACTTATGTGAATCTCTGAAATGATATTGGAAAAAATAGGAACAAAATCTGGTAATTTCTGATCTTTTTAACTTAAAGTGTAGATTGGCCATGAATCAATCACAATAAAATGTCATAGTTTTTCTCTCTGCTCCTTAAAACACAGCTCTTTCTAATTTCTTTGCGTGCACCTAGGCATTGTGTGCTTTAATCACCTAAGCCACTCAAGATAAGAAAGCAGATGGCTACTATCATGGAAAGGTAATCCACTGATAGTATTTAAACTGGTGGAGATAGATATCAGCTTTGACAAGTAGCTTTCATGGAAGAAGAAAGCAGACCGATTTGGTGGAGGAAAAAATGGCTTTATTTTTTTACCTTGTTCATATCTGTGATTTTTCTCCTATGTCCCAAAATTAAAACAGTAGCTAGAAACCAACAGGCCAAATCTCCCTGATTGAATCTAAGTGTTTAACAATGTGCTTCAGTACAGCTACTTTCAGTGGTATATTGGAAGGTCCGACTTCCTCAGGACGTGGATTTCCTAAAGGAGCAACTATACTTGGTGATGTTTTGCTAATGCAATTAATGGAGTGTCTCCTTTGTATCAGTCAGTGCCTTCTGTCTGTCTCTTTCTCTTTCTCTCTCTTTTGTCTTACTTGTCTTAGGATGGTTGAAGATGTGATGTCTGTATGTTCTCTGTTGTAAGTAATTTTAAACTCAAAACATGCTTGTTATGGACAAAAATCCCTTCTACCTTCCTGCTCCCCTCCATCCCCAGTTTTGTTGGTTTTCTGCTTTGTATATCTGCAAAGCTGTGGTATTAGCTTTATGACAAAGTTAATATATGGTGGGAAATTGCATGTTTATGGATCTGCTTGGTTAAACCTATGATATATTTTATTTTCTAATTTCATATACCCACTTTCAGCATGAATATGGTATGTTATTTGTTATAAAATCAACAGATCACTAGTAGGCTGCCTTTAGCCCTCAAAAAGGAATTGAAAAGTGATATCCACTTATTCTTGCATTCATCTTCCTCTGCCTGACCCCACTGATAAGCCCCTGTTGTAGCTTACCTTGATCCTAGGAGCCAAAGCAAGGAGCCATAGCATTGCACCATCCAGGTTTGCTACCCCATTTCTGTTACATTGGGAAACACATAGAGTCACTTTTAAGGGTGGAAACCTATTTTTTCTTTACAAGAAATTGATGTGGTGTACCAACATAAGCAGTACATAGCTGACCAGTATGTTCGTCCTGGTATGTCATTAACTTGGCAAGAACTTGATCTCTTCTACATAAACTTTAGTATTTTCTGTTGTTTTCTGTTCTCCTCTTGCTAGTCACTATCTGTTTTTGTGGTTGATGACTTGGAAATTTCTATACTCAGTGATGTTAAGTTTGGAAGCTATTCTGTAACTATTAGCTAGTTTCAACCTTTTTCTTTTACCATTGCAAACTCTGGCCTTAAGACCTGTATCTTTGAGTTCACTCAAAGGATTAGATTCTAGCAGATTATAATCATAGAGTCATAAGAGTTTGAAGAGACCTTGTGGGCCATCCAGTCCAACCCCCTGCCTAAATCGCCTAGAGCATCTTGGATGGAGGGCGATTAATAAATAATTAAATGATGATGATGATGATGATGATGATGAAGAAGAAGAAGCAGGAAAATCACATTCAAAGCTCCCCCGACAGATGGCCATACAGCCTCTGCTTAAAAGCCTCCAAAGAAGGAGCCTCCACCACACTCCGGGGCAGAGAGTTCCACTGCTGAACAGCTCTTATGGTTAGGAAGTTCTTCCAAATGTTTAGGTGGAATCTCCTTTTCTGTAGTTTGAAGCCATTATTCCATGGCCTAGTCTCCAGGACAGCAGAAAACAAGCTTGCTTCCTCCTCCCTATGACTTCCCCTCACATATATATACATGGTCCTCATCATGTCTCCTCATAGCCTTCTCTTCTGCAGGCTAAACATATGGCTTGTTCTCCAGACCCTTGATCATTTTAGTCGCCCTCCACCAGACACATTCCAGCTTATCAATGTCTCCCTTAAATTGCGTGCACGAAATATAGGGGCTGCAGTGTACATTTGTGGACTACACCTTCCATAATCTTCCCAAATGACATTATAGGAGTTGTAATCATAGAAAGTAACTTTTCAAAGCTCTAGGTTCTGACAAAGACATATTCTCAGTGCTTGTGGGGGCACTTCAAATTTTGGAGTGGAAAATTATCTGAGCATCAGCACAAATTGGTTACTCAGTGGGCCTTCCATGCCTGTAGGTGTATACCTGTACCCTCTGTTTATATTATTTCTTCCCAGCCCATAACAATGTATGGAAATATTTCTCTATTCAGTAGCATGGTAAGCAGGAAGGAGCTATCCTGTTCCAAAAAACACTCTGGAAATGAAGAAGAATCACACTTTAGTACTCCACTGAAATATCTTCAATCACCTGCAGGGGGAAAATAGCCTCCTTGGTGTTTCCTTGTAGGCACATTATCCATGTCGGAATGCCATATTGGGGACCCAAGCTTTATCCTGATCATTGTTTCTGAAGCCTGTGGCAGCAGGACAATTTATTTCTGACTGAAAATAATGTGTTTTTTTCAGGAAGTTATAACAGATGTATTATCTGTTTATAGATAGAACTCTTTTTATGGATTTGATTATTCACAGATTTTATAAATGTGTTCTCTCTAAGGATCTGTAGGTTCACCAAGGTGACTGTGATCATTTCCACCAGATGTAGAACATAGGGTCATATTGAAGGACCTAGAGATTACTAGAAAGTGGTTTACTTCCATTTAAAAAATAACGGGATTATTTTAGTTGTGGTTTTTCTACTTTTGGGTGGAATCCTGGACCCCAACAAAAGTGAAAAGCCTAGTGCAGGCATGAGCAAACTAAGCCCCAGAGGCTGGATGTGGCCCCCAGGGCACTTACCTCAGACCCTCCTCATTTTCCCTGTCCTCTCGGCATAAGGATGCGGTGGCCCGCCACATCCTTATGCAAAAAGGATGGGGGAGGAAGGCATGTAGCAGATGAGAGCCCTCTGGAGTGCTCTCAGCCACCATGTATCTCGCCCTCCTCCCAGCATAAGGACTGTGCGAGTGGCCCTGTCCTTATGCCGGGAGGACAGCTTGAGGAAGGCATGCAGTGTTTGAGAGCTCTCTTGGACATCGCCTGTTTTGCTCTCCTCCAGGAACAATGCCGAGAGGACAGCCCGAAGATTGGGGGAGGAATATAAGGGAGGAGGATTGGGGCAATCACGACATGTCCCAATTCAGGAAAAAAATGGGATAGAAATAAATAATGTCTTGTTTTCCTCCCAACATAAGGATGGGGTGAGCATCCCCGTCCTTATGCCAGGAGGACAACCTGAGGATGACTTGCTCCTTCTGGCCCTGCCCTCTCCCAGGTCATTCTGGGACCATCCCACCCAGCATGTGCCCGGCCTCTCCACTTTGTGGCTTGGCCTACCTGGCCTGATCCACAATGCGGCCCCAAGGGAAAAAAGTTTGCCCATGCCTGGCCTAGTGTATAATCATTTGTTCTTGATGTGGGTCATTCTGCTAGCTGTTAAATAATAATAATAATAATAATAATAATAATAATAATAATAATAATAATAATTTATTTATACCCTGCCACCATCTCCCCGCGGGGACTCGGAGCGGCTCACAATGTTACAAAAGTAACAACACAAATACATTAACACAATATACACAGGTCAAAACGCAATAAGGTAATAAAACAAAGGTTAAAAACGAAAGTTAAAACAACAGTAATAATAATCAAACAACCACTAATACAATTCAGTCAACTTCATAGGTGGGGGGGGGGGGGGGACTGTAGCAGCAATATAAAGATAGAATCATTAGATTAAAATACCCAGATAAGAGGGACCTAGTAAAATTCAGAATAGAATTATAATGAGGCTGGTCATCCAATGGCTGTCTCTCCAAATGGTTGCACAAATAAATCTATTATACCATCGTGAGAGCTGGCCTTGGGTAGAGTTGAGATTATCTCAACTCTCTGTTGTAGCCAGAGAGTGTAATCTTCAACTGGGTTACTCTTTTGTACCCTTTCTTTCCATGTCTGTTCCGTGGAAGTAAAAGTGACCTGACTTTCAAGGCTATTTTAAAACCAAAGCTTAAGGAAAATATAGCACACTCTGAGTATAAGAGCTGCACAGAAGTCAATTTTCAAGAAAGGACAAATATGACTTTGCTAGCTAATACAGAGTGATAGATTGGATAACTGTAGCTACTTTGTGTTACAAAATTTTCACAGTAAGCTTTCTGTGGATATTATGCAAAATTGTGAATCTGTTATTGAGCGTCCTTATTCTCATTATTATGACCTTATGCAGAGCATCATTTGGATGTAATGTTGACTCATCTCCAGAACCATTTTTTTTCTACCTCAGTGTTGAACAAATTGCTCCCCATTGATTGCATCGATTGTTGTTCCCTATGTTACAATCCCATCAGTTGTTTAACTTTGTTTTGTGGTTGTTATTGTTGTTGCAATGACTCAGTCTGAAAGTGCATGATACAAAAGCAAGAGTCATGGCATGCTCTTCCATGATGTTTATTATATTCTGAGCTTTCAGAAGGCGGAAAGCTTTCCATGGTGGCATTTTTCATTGCATCAGTGGGTCTCAAATTTCAGCCCTCCAAGTGGCCAAATGTTAGGAATTCTGGGAGATTAAAGTCCAAAATATCTGGAGGTCTGCAGTTAGTGAACCACTGCTTATAGTTGTCTGTTTTCATATGCCCATTGTTTTCTATGGCCTGCCATATTCACAGTGTCTCCTTTCTAATTTTCAGTGATACTTTTAGGGTGAAAAAGTCACCAAAAAGATCTCCTCTGTCGGATGCACCCTCACAGGTAAAGAGTTCGTAAAAGCTTTTTGTTTTACTGTTTTCTCTTTCCACCCAATATTTGTCCAGTGCCAATTAATGATCATTATATATCAACTCCATTGCAAAAGTCACCATCAAGTATCTTGAATAGGAATAATGAACCAGTGTCTTCAAATAAGATCACTGGCCTAATGTTTTATCTTAGCTATTTTAGTGTAGTCTTTTTGACAAGCAAATGTAAAAGGGTATCTGTTACCAGAGCAATTAGTGTGCAAAACCTGCCAGCCAAGCTTTTAATTTTTCTTCAACTATAAACAATCAAAGCAGGCATGAAAAAAAGAAAATGAATTGAAAATTATTCTGTAACAAGGCAGCTGGTATTAATCCGGTAAACTTGAATGCAGAAAATATGACATTAAAAAGCTATGTAAACTTCAATGCACTTTTAGGAAGAAGAGATTAATTAGATTACAAATTGTCTTGCTTGGAGGAGTCATCAGGCTACACTTACCACAAAGATGCCAACAACTTCATTTTAGCCATATTTAGGTTCAGAAAGGAAATGTGGATAAGTTTTATTACAAAGCATCTTTCCACCCTGGTGTGTGCATGTGCCTTTAAAATGCTTGTCAATTTATTGCCACCCTATGAATTTCAAAAAATTGCAGAAGTAGCTTTGCCAACTCTTCCCTTTGAAATAGAGCCTGCAGCACCTGCTGTTCCTTGGTGATCTCCCATCCAAGTAAAATCCAGTGCCTATCCTGATTAGTTTCCAGGAAATGATAGGAATAAATTCCTTTAAGGCAGTGGTTCTCAACCTGTGGGTCACCAGATATTTTGGCCTTCAACTCCCAAAAATCCTAACAGCTGGTAAACTGGCTGGGATTTCTGGGAGTTATAGACCAAAACACCTGGGGACCCACAGGTTGAGAACCACTGCTTTAAGATATTTAGGATCCTGGCTCCCTGGTAAATTGGAGAATAAAACTCAAACCAAACTAATTGTCATTTTAAAGTGATGAACTATTCCATTTTCTACTGTATATAACGAAACTTTTCAGAAGAAATAATATAGAAGGAGGTAATCATGTAGCAATAAAACATAGCTGGATAGATCACAACAAAAACAACATATCACCACATATATCATTATCATTGCATTAATTAAGACACTGCTTTATAAACAAAAGTTCCACTCATTTTTGTTAAGGACTGACTGTGAAGCTTGAACAATTGTTCTTTCTTTATTACACAACTGCCACTTAATGTTTGTTTTGTTCTCAGGAATCTACACCACTCTCTACTTCAGAAACGTCTTCTGTTGTATCCACTGTGGTTCATGCAACAGATGAGGAGAAACTGGCATCGTCAGTGGGCAGTCAGAAATGGACTTGTATGACAGTGGATCTAGATTCTGATAAACAGGACTATCCTCAACCATCCGACCTATCGACGTTTGTAAATGAAACAAAATTTAGTTCTCCCACAGAAGGTAAGCTGGGAGAAGAAGTGGAAATAGTGTTTTATTTCACAAGGGGCAACTGAAGTAAATGAGAGCACAAAATATATTCCTTGATTTCTTTGGATCCTCTGTTATATCTCAAATGATCCTTTTTCATTTGGTTAACCAGGAACTTTTTATGTGCCTTTAAGGCACCTGTTGACTTACTAAAGGTAAAGTTTTTCCCCTGACATTAAGTTAGTTGTGTCCGACTCTGGGGGTTGGTGCTCATCTCTATTTTTAAACTGAAGAGCCGGTGTTGTCTGTAGACACCTCCAAGGTCACGTGGCTGGTATGGCTGCATGGAACACCATTAACTTCCTGCTGGTGCGGTACCTATTGATCTACTCACTTTTGCATGCTAGGTTGGCAGAAGCTGAGGCTAACAGTGGGAGCTCACTCTGATCTCCGGATTTGAACCAACAATGTTTTGGTCAGCAAGTTTAGCAGCTCAGTGGTTTAATCCGCTACGCCATCAGGAGCTCCTGTTGACTTATAGCAACCCTATAACAAATGCACAGAGGTGGTTTGCATTGCCTTCCTCTGAAATACAGTTTGCAGCACTTATTATTTCTTGGCAGCCCTTCCTCTAAATATCAATCTGACTTGACCCTGTTTAGCTCCCAAGGGATCAGGTGCCTTCAGAGTACAGTAGATTCTCACTTATCCAAGCTAAACAGGCCAGCAGAACCTTAGATAAGCGAATATCTTGGATAATAAGGAGGGATTAAGGAAAAGCCTATTAAACATCAAATTAGGTTATGATTTTACAAATAAAGCACCAAAACATCATGTTATACAACAAATTTGACAGAAAAAGTAGTTCAGTATGCAGTAATGTTATGTTGTAATTACTGTATTTACGAATTTAGCACCAAAATATCACGATATATTGAAAACATTGACTACAAAAATGCATCGGATAATCCAGAACCTTGTATAAGCAAGTATTGGATAAGTGAGACTCTACTGTAGTTAGGGTTTTTTGGTCAAACAGTGTATTTAGATAAATTCTCTGCCTCATTTCAATTAAATTGAATGGTAAAGTCAATTGTAAATTGACCTAAGTGAATTTACATCAATTTGCCATTGACTTCATTGGTGATAATACATAAACCCCACCACCACTACCCCATACAGTCCTTTGTGTCATTGTTGAAGCTCCCATGTTCAAAGTCTTCTTTTGGCCCCAACATTGCATTAAATGGTTACCACAAGAGTCTTCTCATACTGGCTGTAGGAATCAGTTGTCAGAAAAAATGATTTTAAAAGACAGTACTATCTGTTCTGTTTTGCTTTGATTTGGGGAATTTTTGTGCCCTCAGCTTTTTCACACTTGTGTTGTCGTATGCCTTCAAGTCATATTTCCTGTTTGTGGCAACAATAAGGTACCAATCACTGGTATTTTCTTGGCAAAATTTGTTCAAAGGGAGTTTGCCTTTGCTCTCCTTTGAAGCTGTTATTATAATTATTTCACACACAATCTGATCATAGACTGACACCCAAAGTGGCTATAAATGCTAATCTGCCTTTCCCTTAGGTCTACTGGGTAGCATGTGACATAGATTTCCTATTAATTACAGCCAGTAATGTTTCCTCTATTGAGATCATTTAAATATACTTTCCCTACTGAGTCCTCTTTGTGCTACCTTGGGAAGTTTCGGAATAATTAAAGGCTGTTTTCTGAAACAGTAATCTGTGCCATTCATGATAGTGCTTTGAACATCGTTCTGTTGCCAAAAACTATCTGACTGGCAAGATAAGGAAAATGACGGTGGATCAGCAAAGGAGTAAGAGTTTGGTGATTCAATCAGTTTCTTAGATAATTCATTGGAATTCTCCTTATCCTGCTACTTGGCTTTTTAAATCTTTGAATCCCGAAGACAAAGGGTCATACCAAGTAATTGTAATGTCTTATTGCTACATTTCCAAGCAACAAAAAGCATTTAAAAGAGGCTTCCGATAAAATGCTTTATTAAAAGGCTGATTGAGCTGGAAAATGTACTTTGGAGCTCATTTGGCATTTTTACTCCTCCTTTTTAAGCTGTTTTGGAATAATATCTGCTTTCATTTTTTATTTTTATGCTACATATGACAATATTTTTATATTTCAACTATCAGAGAAGTGCTTGTATATTTGGAATGATGTATTCTGGTGTTTTCTTTTGTGTTGTGTTTTTCAATTGGAAAATATTTTGCCAACTGTCTAGATTTTACTATTAGTTTCTCTCTGAATTTTTCTGGGAGAGATTATATTGTCAGATCCTTAAAGCTTTAGTGACAGCTGCGTTGGCATCTAAGATTTCAGGAAATGTTTCATCTGGTGTGATGGAGGAGGTAAAGATGAAGTCAACTGGCACATTTTCTCACTGTCAAGCTATCATAATTAACACATTTATATGCGATTGCGGAAGAAAATGTCTCGGTGATAGAATGTGTGGAAGATTCAGACAAAGGGTGTGATTCAGAGCCTAAAATGTAAGAGATGTCATTTCCTTTTATGAACATAAAAGGGAGAAGATTCGATGCCCATGAAATTCCACATGTAATTGGAACTACTACATTGTAATCAATATGTTTATCTGTGCTTTTGCTATAAAAGAAGCTTTGCTGATTGTGCAACCTTCAGGGGCTAAGGAATCTTGAACATCTCTTGTCAATTCTGCTATGAATCTGAGACAAACATGTAATTTCACGTCTGTTTTATTTGTATATTATCATTTAGAAGGCAGACTCACTGGAGCAGCTAGTGTGGATTAGAAGTTGAAATTATACATTGATGTGATTTCTTGTATTTTTCTAACTTTACTTCAATTACAGAGTTTAAACACCTTACATAAGGTGACAGAACACTTAAGGAAATGTTTCATAGAATCATAGAGTCATAGAGTTGAAAGAGAAATCATGGGCCATCCATCCCAACCTTCTGCCAAGAAGCAGGAAAATCGCATTCAAAGCACCCCCGACAGATGGCCTTTGCTTAAAAGCCTCCAAAGAAGGAGCCTGCACCACACTCCGGGACAGAGAGTTCCACTGCTGAACAACTCTCACAGCTAGGAAGTTCTTCCTAAAGTTCAAGTGGAATCTTCTTTCCTGTAGTTTGAAGCCATTGTTCCCCTTCCTAGTCTCCAGGGTGGCAGAAAACAAGCTTGCTCCCTCCTCCCCATGACCTCCTGCCACATATTTATACATGGCTATCATGTCTCCTCTCAACCTTCTCTTCTGCAGGCTAAACATGCTCAGCTCTTTAAGCCGCTCCTCATAGGGTTTGTTCTTCAGACCCTTGATCATTTTAGTCACCCTCCTTTGGACACATTCCAGCTTGTCAACATCTCCCTTCAATTGCTGTGCCCAGAATTGGACACAGTTTCTTGGGAAAGCCAGAAATTTCCCACTACCAAGTATATTGAAATGCACATATTGTGAAAAGTGCAGAAACATACATTATATGTGGCTTTTAAAAATGAAATTGACACATTGGTTTGAGGCTGGCATTCCCAGGCTCATGTGTCTATCATGAAGCATGGAGTTTCACCTGCAATGCGGCCCCAAGGCAAAAACGTTTACCCATGCTTGCCATAGATATTGGTACAGTAGAGTCTTGCTTATCCAACCTTCACTTATCCAATGTTCTGTATTATCCAATGCAGTCTGCCTTTCAGTAGTCAATGTTTTTGTAGTCAATGTTTTCAATACATTAGGATGTTTTGGTGCTAAATTTGTAAATACAGCTGTTACTACACAACGTTGCCATGTATTGAACTGCTTTTTCTGTCGATTTGTTGCAAAACATGATGTTTTGGGTACTTAATTTGTAAAATCATAACCTAATTTGACGTTTAATAGTCTTTTCCTTAATCCCTCCTTATTATCCAACATTTTCTCTAATCCAATGTACTGCTGGGCCGTTTATGTTAGATAAGCAAGACTCTACTGTAAATTGTAAATTCTAGCATTGCACACCATTGATCCAGGGCTTTTGAGAGTTGCTGTCCAACAACTCTCAATTCCCATCCCTCTTCTTTGAACTGTTTTCTCAAGTACACAATACACATGCCATCTTTCAGTCCCTAATAGCTTTACCCCATTTCAATGAGCCAATTGTCATAACAAAATCGAAACAAATGCCGGCTAAGATTGAATCATTGTCCATTCATAAGTGAAAATAGCCTTCATTATCAAGTAATGAATAGCCTTAAGACAAGCCTAATCATTCTGTTACTATAATTCAGTAGGATATTTTTGCCCTTTCTCATTTTGTTCACTTGTGGATATGTGCAGGAATGTGCCTTGCCACACATCAAATTTGATATATTACACCTATTAATTTTTTTGAACAAACAGGAAGCTTTCTCTTATGAAGGCCCATGCTTTACATAGTAATTAAGGACAGCCAGGTCTGTTTTAAGTTCTTTTGGCATGAGAGTGCTCATAATCTATCATTTCAGTCATTTCAAGAAAAAAATAAATAATGGGATTACAGTCCCAAGATAAAAGCTCCATAGTTTTATGAGAATGACACAATGTGAATGCTCATCAGCTTGTAAATATGACTTTCCTTTTAGGCATACAGAATTGAAAGTTCAGTCAAGCGGACATGAATGTTCTTTTAATGGTGTAAAGAGGAGGGAAGAGCATTTTTGAGTACAAGGCTGGTGAGGAGGGGAAACTCTGTTTTCAGCCACTTTGAGCAAAGGTTACAGAAAAGAGGAAGGATAACATGAAACTCAACAAAATGAATGACTTAGACAACAGCTGATCCACTGCTTATATTGATATGTAAGCAAAGATCAGTATCCAGCATATTTGGAATTACAGTAGAGTCTCACTTATCCAACATAAACGGGCCGGCAGAATGTTGGATAAGCGAATATGTTGGATAATAAGGAGGCATTAAGGAAAAGCCTATTAAACATCAAATTAGGTCATGATTTTACAAATTAAGCACCAAAACATCATGTTAGACAACAAATTTGGCAGAAAAAGTAGTTCAATACGCAGTAATGCTATGTAGTAATTACTGTATTTATGAATTTAACACCAAAATATCACGATATAGTGAAAATATTGACTACAAAAATGTGTTGGATAATCCAGAACGTTGGATAAGCGAGTGTTGGATAAGTGAGACTCTACTGTATATAACTTTGATTTTTAGAGTTCATTAAGAAAGTCTTATATGTAAAGCTTCTCGGTTTGTGTGTTGTTTTAAAGAATGTCTTCTAATTCACTGAGCACACTTTGCTATATATTACAGATCTGGAATATGGCAACCCGTATGAAATAGAATATATGGAGAAAATAGGCTCCTCAATTCCTGTAAGTTTCTGTTTGTAGATTTCTGATTAATCCTTCTGAAGATTAGCTATGAAATATAACATTGACACAATGGCCACAATCCTGTGGTTTATTTTAAATTGAATGACCCAATATGCAGTGCACTTGGTTTGATATAATTTATTTCCCGATATACAGCTTTAATCATTTCATTGCTTTCCTTTGGTGGCATGGAGGGGGGGGGGTCTTTGTTCCAGTGGTAGATACGTGGTAATCTTTTCTTTTCTTGCCCTTTCTTTTGACAGCAGGATGATGGTGCTCAAACAAAACAGTCTTTGTACCTTATGTTCGATGCACAGCAGGAGAGTCCAGTCAAGTCTCCTCCAGTTCGGATATCTGATTCCACAACTCCTTGTTCTGGGTATTTAGCTACTTTTTAAAAAAAATCAAAGAATAATTATTTCTAAAGGATTGTGTAATAATCACAATGAGAAATGGAAGCATTTATTTTCTTTCTCTCATTAAACTTCATTTGAGGGGAGTAAATGCAATCTATATAATCATGCACATAATGTGGTTGACCCTATCATGCATTGTTATAAATTATATTGGAAAAGCTCATTTCCATACAGGAGGGAAATTAGAGTACATGGGCTATCATGCCGTTGAGTATAACCAGAGGTTTCATTTTGTCAGGATTCAACTTCAGTCTGTTAACTCTCATCCTCCTCATACCTACATCTTGTCAGTTTGGTTCAGAGGATGCAACACTTTTCCTGATTCGGATATTGAGAGAAGTTGCAAGATACAATTCTGTCTCCATGGTACCTGCTGATTTTGTTTTGTAAAGTATCGTCATCCCTCCACATTACAAGTTTAACTTTTCTGGATTTGATTATTTATGGATTTGATTAACGTAATATCTCTAGGCATCTCTAGGTCCACCACAACATAAGAATCAATTTCAGACAGAAGTTGATGCTAGAGTTGTACTGGAGGACTTATTGATTCCTAGGGAGGCATTCTCTCGGGTTTATGGGAGTCTTACACACGGGGCGGGTGTGTGTGTGTGGATTTACTGTAATAATGTCATTTCCCTGACCCATATCATTCCCTGTTCAAATACTGTCTTTGTAGTATGGAGCCAAACAACTTTAATAACCTTAATAACAATGATAACTATTATAAATGCATTGTTTACAATCAGATCAGCATAACACAATAATGAGACATAATTATCAGTTACCAATTAGAAGGCGATGCAGTAATTGATATCTGTTTATCAAGGTCTTAAACAATGGTTCAAAACCTGGAGTCCCCAGATGTTCTTGGCCTTCAACTCCCAGAAATCCTAACAGTTGGTAAACTGGCTGGGATTTCTGTGAGTTGTAGGCCAAAAACATCTGGGGACCTCAGGTTGAGAACCATTGGTCTTAAATAATAATCATTTATAATAATTTTATTCTTATACTCCGCCCCATCTCCCCGAAGGGACTCGGGGAGGCTTACATGGGGCCAAACCCAGTCACGACAATATAAAAACAAGCAGTAGAACAAATCAAATCCAACAACAATAAAACAAGTTATAAAAACACATACAATACATCATGATAAAATCATGGATAAAATCTGTAGGAAACTGGGCTAAAGTGCTAATTATGTTGATATCATCAGGGGGAGTGGTTATCCAAAGTGTCATAGCCATCAAAAGTGCTAGGAGAGGCGTACAAACAGGATTATTAGTGAAAGGCAAGTGGTCAATCTTACTAGATTAATTTTCAAATTTTAAAGGTTAGGATCTGATGTTATGCAAATGTATATGCAAAATTATAGGTGGTGCCGTCAGTTTGGCAGTCAATTTAGTAGCAAAGTATAAGGTCCTATGGAAATTACACTTCCTTATATCTTATTGCAGGTCGAGCTTGGAAGAAACGGAAACTCAGTTGCCCTCTGGAATGAAACTACAACATCCAACTTCACGATCCCTAGTTGCTCCCCAAGAGTCATCAATACAGCCCTCTGAAAAGTCAAAAACAAAAGAACTGGAGCCCATGACTTTAGGAACCCCTTCAAACAACATTGACATAGTAAGATCTTCTTTCAGAAAATTCTGTTTTGGGCAACTGACTTGGGTGAAAAACGGTTGCCTTGTAGAATTAAAGCAGTGCATCAGTTTAAAGTAGAGTAGGAATCATGATAGTCTCCTGCAAAAGTTGTTGAACTGTAGTTCCTGGCATTTCTAGTCCTTAGCAATATTGGCTGTGGCTGCTGGGATTTGTAGTCCAAAAACATCCAGGTTGCTACTTTGTTCTCATTTCTGGTTTAAAGGGTTATAATATGATATCATTATATTGATCAATGACGATAAACTGTATTATGTTTTTCCTTTTAAAGTCTTGGCACAAACGACATACAGCAACTTTCAGCTTCCTATTTCTCTCTTTTCTACCCATTGTCATGAAAATACTGTTTACTGCAGATTTAGCTGGTAATTCCCTATGAACTGAACATATATTTACAGAGGCTTCTGAGTGGTTTTATCTGTGGACTGTTCTGCCAGATTTTGTTACTTGTTCTGTGTCCTCCTTGCTCTTCAGACCACACCTGATGACCCCTTTGTCTCTGCTGATGCTCTCCTCAGTAGAATATCTCATCCATCTTCAATGTGTGATCAGCTTCAGTATCTAGAACCTGACTTAGCAGAAAAGAATCCCCCAATATTTGCTCAGAAACTTCAGGTTTGTAATAAAAGAGTCTGTTGGTGTTCCTTGGCTGTGTGTTTGTACACACCAGTAAAACATAAAGAGTCAGGCTTATGTAATGCAACATTCTCCACATTCCCACTCCCCAAGTCTACCATTAATGTAAGACAGCCATATTTCAACATAATGAATCAGTCAGTTCCCTGATTCTCTTAAGGTTGATTTTCACAGTTTTCCATACATGGCTGCTTCATAGTCACTCCCTCGTTCTTTCTCTCTCACGCACGTTAGCACACATCTTTTCAACCTATCATGTGAATTAGATGTATCCATTAATGGTTATTCATGCTACACCATAATTCATATAATGTCTCCATCCATAGTTATAGCAGATATATCGTGTATACCAGTGGTTCTCAACCTGGGATCCCCAGATGTTTTTGACGTACAACTCCCAGAAATCCCAGCCAGTTCACCAGCTGTTTGGATTTCTGGGAGTTGAAGGTAAAAAGCATCTGGGGACCCCAGGTTGAGAATCACTGGTGTATACAGTGTGTGCATGTATACTCTATGTTACATGCGAATATAGATAATGTCGGGAAGACAACATTTCTGTGCTTCAGTGTGACAGTTCTTTGGAAACTGTTCATAACTATAATGGTAGCTATTCTATTAGTGTGGGAAATTTGTGGTGTACATGGTTGGAAATCTCTCTTCTGAGTAAACATGCAACACATTGCACTTGCCCAATTGATTCAGTGAAAACAGAGATCTAATAAAGCCCTGAATCAGATGGATTTATATAGTTTAAGATAAATTTTCTCCCCATGGGCAGAAAATTGCTTATTTCCCTATTTCAAGTAGCTAGGTATGGCTGAATTATAAATGACAGAAGTGAAAGATAAAATAAGACGTAATGAAAACGAAAGAATTGAACAAATTTTTAAAAATTTGGGATTCCAATAGTGACAGTGAGAGAGTGACAGTTTTGCTTTAGGGTGGTTCAGTGTAGGCACACTTTGCTTCATGCATAAGATTATTAAAACATTGTGTATAAAATTACTTTCAAGCTATGTGTAGAAGGTGTATATGAAACATCAGTGAATTTCACATTTAGCCTTGGATCCCATCTCCAAGATATCTCACTATGTGTATACAAATATTTCAAAATCCAAAAAAATGAGTCCAAAACACCTCTAGTGCCAAGCATGTTGGATAAGGGATACTGAACCATGTAATGATTTTATTTCATCATACTTCTCAAATGCTACATTTTAAAAACATAACCGAGGCTTCTCCACCCACCTTCTAAAAATAACTGCTTCACATGCTACTCAATATTTAATGTATAGATCATAGCAATGACTTCAAATTTTATGTAACTAATAAGAATGTGTAACAAAATTTGGAAAAAAATATGTTCCTGGTTTGAAAGTGTCATTTCCTGTTTAATTGTGTGGTACCCCCTTTGAAAGTAGTTGTTATACTCCAGGAACTTCATTGTTGTGGCTGCACAAACTATGCTGAATTGATTGTGACTGTATGAGATGTTCACTGAAAAACTATAGCATAATGTGCTGTAGGATGTCCTGCAAAAACAAAGTTTCTGCAGTTAAAAAATTTTTCCCATGTTTTTATGATAAAATTAATTAGGAAATGATATTTATAACCCAAGAACAAAAGTCGTGTTTCATAGTGTAATAGTCCTAGCAGGGGCAGGGAGATGTATTTCTTTTCTCCTCAGAGAACTACTACTAGTTTCCAGCACTCTTCTTGGAATATAAAGGGGTTGGGGAATCCAGGTAACAGTAATGGTAGTGCTTTACCTAAGTTCCAAGCCATGTGGGGAGGAGAGGGAGTTTAAATACATTGTGGATAGGAAGGTTAGGGATAATATTCAAAAGAATTCTCCCACCTTACTCAAAACGTCAGATTATAGAAAAGTGGGGGGTACAGGTGCATGTAGTTAGTCAATCCTCCAAGGAATGCTATATCAACATAAGATTGTGTTGTCCCAAAATGTTGGTCATAATGGATTTATGTATGGCATTCATTCTGTGAACGTAGGCTTTCATTTTAACACCCTGTTTTTAATGAGTTTTCCCTGTGCATCGCTCACAACCACCAACCATTCCACTGACAGGAGGAGTTAGAGTTTGCCGCAATGAGGATAGAAGCCCTGAAGTTAGCCAGACAAATTACCCTGTCTTCTTTCAGCTCCTTAGATACTGAGGTATCTCTTCTGTGCCTGCAGTGTGTGTGTGATTGATCACTGCTTAAGGAATCCAAGTGCTGCTTTTCCCTTTAACAGCAAGTTAACTGGAGTTTCTCTGAGTGGTGATGCTTGATGTTTTTGGCACCTTCATATTTAGAAAGACCTAAGAAGCATGCCAGGAATCTTCTTATACTCTCAAACGCTGTCACCATCACTTGCAGATATATTTCAGAAATTACTAGCACGTCTATTTGGTCAGAAACACAACTGTGGCTGTCAGTGTGTTGCTCAGCACTGCTTTGCACTTCACAAATTAAGCTTGATCAGTTAACTTTTACAATAATTCAATGCTGATTATGTTGGAGAAATTTTAGTGGGGGTAGTAATTAGTATAATATGTACAAATTGTTACATTAAATGGAATGTCTAATATTTGATAAATATTAAACATCCTCATGGAAATATTGACAAACCCAGCACACTTTTGGAATATCCAGATTTTGGAAATACAGTGTTCCCTCACTACTTCGCAGTTCACTTTTCGCGGATTCACTGTTTCGCAGTTTTTCAATAAACTCTAAAAGGCTATTATAAATCATAAAAATTACAATTTACAGCCTAAGGAAGGGAGGAAGGAGAAGCCGAAGGGAGAGAAAAGGAGCCCAAGCGGCAGCGGGAGGAGAAGGAGGCAATTTATCAAAACACAATGGGTTGATAAAGACTTAAAATAGTGTATAACTACTAAAATAATGCATAAATATTAAAATAAATACAGTGTCCCTACTTTGCGGATTTTTACTTATTGCAGGTGGTCCTGGAACCTAACCCCCGTGATAAGTGAGGGAACACTGTATACTGAGGAGTATTCACAATTACCTTGAGTGTATTAGTGTTAACTTCAGAATACCCAACAGTGGCGAGAGAAATGTATGTAAAATTCATATGGGTCAGTTATTAATCATTGGCAAATGACTCAAATCACCAAATTTTTGACATTAACTTTAGCATGCTATTGTTTGAAAGCTATCACAGATACAATACTGAGGTGGGATAAAGCAAGTAACCTATATTTTTGATAGATAACAATTCTGATTAAGTTGTGAGGATTCATTGGTTTGGATGCAGTTAGTTATTTTCCTGCTTCTTGGCATGTGGTTGGACTGGATGGCCCATTAGGTCTCTTCCAACTCTATGATTCTTTGATTCTAGTGTGGGTCTTCCCATCAGTCAAAGATTTGTCTGATTTAGTGTAATATTTCTGTTCTTAGAAAAGTGAAAGCAGCTTACCTGTCCAAATGTATGTCCCGCTATGAACCACCTTGAAGGTTAAGATCTTCTGGGAAGGCCCTGCTCTTTGTCCCACCTCCTTTGCAGGTGCGTCTGGTGGGGACGAGAGACAGGAACTTCTCAATACTGGCCCCTCTCAGCTGTGGAACTCCCTTCGCAGTGAAATCAGATCAGCTCCCTCCCTCCTGACCTTTAGAAAGAAACTAAAAACCTGGCTATGGGACCAAGCTTTTGGAGAGCACTCGGTGCAATAGACAGCTATGAAGTAATTGTAACACAATTGGAATGGCTCCTGGATTATAACTTTGGATCTTGTGTGGTTTAAATAGTTGTTTTTAATGTATTCATATGCTATGTTTTTTTTTAATTTTTACTGATTTTAAAGTATGTGTACATTGTATTTTTATGCTTATGCTTATTTGGCATTAAATAGTTGCCAATTTGGAAGCTGTTCTGAGTCCCCTTCGGGGTGAGATAGAGCGGGATAAAATATAGTAAGTACCGTATATACTCAAGTATAAACTGACCCGACTATAAGCCAAGGCACCTAATTTTACCACAAAAAACTGGGAAAACATTGACTCAAGTATAAGCCGAGAGCGGTAAATCTCAGAAATAAAAATAGATAATAATAAAATTACATTTTTTAATATTTACATAAAACTGTAATTTAAGATAACACTGTCCAACTCTGATTAAATCTTTATTCTCAACTTCTTCAATGTAAATGTGCTTATGTATCCTTTTAATAATAATAATAATAATAATAATAATAATAATAATAATAACAACAACAACAACAACAACAATAGAGGAAAATAATAAGTGTAATAATAATAATAAATACAGTAAAATAATAAATGTAATAATAGAGTAAATTAATAAATGTACAGTATGAACAATAATAAATAGAGTAAAATAATAAATGCAATAACAATAATAATATCAGAATGAAATAATAAATGTATTATTATTAATAATAATAAATAGATTAAAATAAATGGAATAGTAGCAATAATAACAAGAGTAAAATGATAAATGTAATAATAATAATAAGTAGAGTAAAATAATAAATGTAACAATGCCAATAATAATAGACGAAAATAATAAATGTACCATGTATACTCGAGTATAAGCTGACCCAAATATAAGCCAACCAGGACCCTCACCCGAGTATAAGCCATGGGGGGCTTTTTCAGTTCTAAAAAAGGGCTGAAAAACCCAGCTTATACTCGAGTATATACAGTAAATAAATAAATTGGGGAATGTTCATTTCGCCTGTAGTTCCCTATATTTTATTTATTTATTTATTTATTTATTTACAGTATTTATATTCCGCCCTTCTCACCCCGAAGGGGACTCAGGGCGGATCACATTATACACACATAGGGCAAACATTCAATGCCCATAAACACATCAAACAGAGACAGAGACAGACAGACGCAGAGGCAATTTAACCTTCTTCTGAGGGGATGTTCGATTCTGGCCACAGGGGGGAGCAGCTGCTTCATCATCCACTCTGACGGCACTTCCTCATTCCAACGTCGTAAATTAGTTAAACTTGCCTCCCCACTTTATAAGTGGTACCTTATTTCCTACTTGATAGATGCAACTATCTTTCGGGTTGCTAGGTCAGCAACGAGCAGGGGCTATTTTTTATTTTTAATTGATGGGTGCTCACCCTGCCACGGGCTGGCCTCGAACTCATGACCTCCTGGTCAGAGTGATTTATTGCAGCTGCTCAACAGCCTGCACCACAGCCCGGCCCCTCAGATATTTCTCTCAGAAATTTGCACCAAAGTGATAGGTTGATCTTTGCAAATTCATCTCCCTCCCTGCAATTCCCTACTTTCCAATAATTTATTCCATGGAATTTAGGACCCCCAGAAAATGTGGGAGGTGTCACTGTGGACTGTAAGAGAAAAAGAGAATCGGCAAAGTTCAGCCCTCCCTTTCCAGCAAGCCAGAGCATCATGAACAGAACTCATCTAGATCTCCTTCCAGTGGTTGGAGAAAACCCACTAATTATATGATGAGTAGCTATGATGCCAAAGACAGATTGTCTACAATTAAATTGAACCCTGAGGTTGGCATGTTGCCTAATTTATAAAAGGAGAATTCTGTCTGTTGTTGAAGGCTTTCATGGCCGGAATCACTGGGTTGCTGTGAGTCTTTCGGGCAGTATGGCCATGTTCCAGAAGCTTTCTCTCCTGACATTTCGCCCACATCTGTTACAATATCCACACCTGCCTCCAACAAACAAGAGTTCTTTCTCCCACCTGGACCTTACACAGATATATAAACTTCCCTTGCCTAGTTTGCAACATACCTCACAACCTCTGAGGATGCCAGCCAGAGATGTGGGTGAAATGTCAGGAGAGAAAGCTTCTGGAACATGGCCATACAGCCTGAAAGACTCACAGCAAGCCAGAATTCTGTCTGGTTACCATGGATGTAAGACATTCCAAGTGTTGGTCGTGAGTTAGTTATAGACAAGGCATGTTACTTGCAATTAGTTCCTCTTTCAACAAGTGTAGGCACAGATTACATCTATTTTAATGTAATGCATCATCTGTGCATTACCTTTTTCTTAACTCTTTGGGTGGAGGATTGTTGCACATACATTCAAGACAAACAGTTACACTCCTCTGTCCTATCCATAACAAGCAATGCAATGAACAATGCAACACATGGGTATTTTTCCTCTAGGAAAAGGCAGTTTTGAGGAGTTGTTCTTTTGGGGGGTTGTAATGAACAACGTAATAGATTTTGTATTTCAGAAATAACTTTCTAGCCCCTAGCTACAGTGTGTGATGAGTTCTGTATGGATGGATATTTTGCTGTTTCAGCAATAGTTTTAAACATGACATCTAAACCAGTTTCACTGTAGGCATTACAAGCTTAAATGTTCAATCAACCCACATCTTAAGCATCTAACAGATAAGGATGAAACAATCTGGAGGGGAGAGGAAGCTGACGGAGCCCTCTCTGTGCAAATGCCCTTTATTCTTTTGAAATCTAAAGTGTTTCCTTCCTGATACGCCTACAGCATGCTGGCTGTTGCCATGTTTGTGTGACGTTGCTCCTGTGATGCATGTGGTCTAAACTAGAGTGAGATGTTGGTTCTTAAGTGGTGTGTTTGATGTGTGCAGCTGCTCTAGAGGGTCCCGTGTGGTGATGTTAATGCAAAGGTCACTGCTCATGGGGGTTTACTTGAGAAGGGGGTTGTGGTTTGGGGTTTGTTTGGGTTTCTTTGTTTAATGCTGATAACAACCAAACACAGCTGGTTATAGCACTGGTGTTTTGAAACAAAAGAAACATTATCTTTCATAGTGAGTGAATGCTACAAGAATGTACTGACATATTCGGATTAGTGAGCTGTAGATTCAAGCGAACTATGATTTTGACCTGTTTTGAAAAACCATTACATTGCAGACCCATAATTGCGTTCTGAGCAGCTTTGACTGGGGATCTACTTTTGGCTTATTGAGGGCAAGCTAATTCAGAGAAGCAAAGTCCACTTGTTTTTCTTCTTTGATGAACAGTTTGCTCTGATGAGATAGCCTGAAATCCGACTGCTTAATGTATGAACATAATCCACTTCCTGCTAAAGCCAATAGCAGATTTCCCATCAATTTGTAATGAGGCTGTTGCTGTCTGTTTCATCAACTGCAATGAACAGGCTTTTAAACATTGTTGTTTGTTAGGGATTTACACGCGCAAGAGCTTATGGAAACTGATTTCTTTTGTGTGACGAAGTTGAGAAATGTGGCTGTTGAATTTCATGTGATGTCAGGACCCAGGCTGCAGAGCACCAATAACCATGCGCAGAGGCCAGATTCTATCTAATATCTTTATTAAAGGAATATATAAAGTCAATAAAAACAAGTGTAGAATATAGTTCAGAAATAGACCTTTCAGGAAAGGTCAAATATAGTCCAGGAAAACAATGTCCAATATATGATATTAAAGCCCAAAGTTATAATCCACTTCACCGAAACACACACTATTTGGCAAACAATAGTGTGGGGAACTGTCCATAGTCTTAGAGGCTTAAGGTAAATCCGAAGGAATAGAAAACAAGGCTTGAATCCGAGAAGCAAGGTCCGTGGCTAAAACGCAAAGCAAGGCAAGACTTGAAACTTAACAAGGTCCAACTTGAAACAAGGCAATCGTGGAACAAGAACTGAGTCCATAGAAATCCGTGGAACAAGGCAGGGCTGGGAACTTGATTCAGGAGCTGGGAACTGGAGTAGAAGTCTACACACGATCTCACTCCACGAGCTGACGAATTGACTCCGCAAGGTTTCCTACGAGGGCAAACACCTAAATAGGATCTCGTTTTCCCGCCAAAGAACACTTTCTCTGGGGAACAAGAACCGAAAGCCATTCTGTGTCCAGATGCATGACTCCCTAAAGTTTCCCAAGGGAAACAGACTTAATCATCTAATTGTCTGGCAGCGATCCTGGCGCTCCGGCGAGTCGCCTCGCGAGCGCCTCTTTGTTGATTATAATAATCTCGGCGAGAAAATGGGGGAGATTTCTGCTCAAGGCTTGTTTGGCTGGCTTCTGGAGGGCAGATATCCTGCAGGTGCAAGGGCTCCAATTCTGGCTGAAACGGTGGGAAACCAGTTAGATGAAGTTTTCCTCTTCATCTGCCACAATAATACTAGGAACGGGACTACATGGCCCATGAGTCATCACATGTGAATAGGTGTTAAAATCTGAATTTGTGAGTTTGAAATAGAAGCAGATGACTCAAGAAAAAACAGTTTTAAGGGAATTGAAATACAGTAGAGTCTCACTTATCCAACATTCGTTTATCCAACGTTCTGGATTATCCAACACAGTTTGCCTCCTGCCCCGATCCACAGCTGTTTCTCTAGGCAGCAAGTATTGAACTTTTTATAGATTCATTTCTGACAGTGTTGCTACTATAAGTTCATTTTATGCAATTCTATCTTTATTTGTAGTCAATTTGTTAGTAGCCAATGTTTTTTAGTCAACGTTTTCAATATATTGCGAAGTTTGGGTGCTAAATTCATAAATACTGTCATTAGTACATAACGTTACTGTGTTTTGGACTGCTTTTTCTGTTGATTTGTTGTAAAACATCATGCTTTTGGTACTTAATTTGTAAAATCATAACGTAATTTGACGTTTAATAGGCTTTTCCTTAATCCCTCCTTATTATCCAACATTTTCACTTATCCAATGTTCTGCCAGCCCATTTATGTTGGATAAGTGAGACTCTACTGCCATTTACCTTCTCGCTGTCAAACTTGGAAAGCATTGACAACGTTGTATTCTCTGTGGGAGAAAGGTGGCAGCAGAGGGACTGATACAAAGTCAATTAGATCAAACATACACATAGTATACACAGAAGTAAAAGGTAGAGAGAGCTTGTATATCTTTCTTTTCCACATCTTTTTTAAGGGTATATTTTCATTAGTGCATACAGTGATGTTATTAAATAAAATGTTTAAAACAAGAAAATTGACAAAGATAGAATTTGGAGATAACTTTGCAAAATGACAGAATTACCTCTCTTTAAAAATTAGTAAGCGAAAAAGCAGGTTCTAGCAGGATCTGTCCAGTTAGTGGGCTGGAAAGGACATTTCCCATTTAGATATTTATTCGTATCTGTTTGTGTAATTCAACCCTCCATATGTCTTAATTTTGGTTGCATGAAATATGGTTGTGGCTGTCCCATAATTCAGGTAATAGGAGATTGCATTTCAGTTGGATCTTCTATAAAGAATTCTTCACTAGTGTTGTATATCTGATGTAAAATGCAGTATATACCACAGCCCTGCAGTAGGTTGTTGCTTCACAAATATAAGCACCTTCCTTTAGAAAATGCCTATACCGAAATTTGTTTGCAGCTGTAATTAGAGCTGGTTAGCAATCTATCTCATAATCACTTAATCCAAATTTATATTGTATATGTGTATATAAAATTCAGCTTGCATACCTATTTGAACATTGAATAATGTGATGCATCACAAAAGCTTCCACTTGGAGTACCTCTATATTGCAGAATTAATTCAGTTTGACACCCCATTTGCTGCCATGATAAGGGGTTTGTAATTTGGTAAGGTATCAAAACTGTTTGTCAGAGAAGACAAAAAAACCTTGTAAAACTACAACTCCCATGATTTCATAGTATTGGGCCATAGCAGTTAAAATTGTGTGAAATTGCATAATAATAATAATAATAATAATAATAATAATAATAATAATAATAATTTATTTATATCCCGCCACCATCTCCCAGAGGGACTCGGGGCAGCTCACAGAACACTCCAGGTGCGACATACAAAATACAACAAGTGCAAAACAAAACATAGACAATAAACAGTCAAACACAATGTCATAAATTCACAGTACCCCCTGGTAAAAACAATAAAATACAGCAATTGCTATAGATAAAACAGCAGTATTCGATCTCAGGATTGTAAAGTGCAAATAAGGAATGTAAAGGTCCTCATGTGTATTATTAGGGAGTCTAAACATGATCGAAAGCATTAATTCCATAATGTAGATAAGTAGTTCTCAACCTGTGGTGTTTTGGCCTACAACTCCCAGAAATCCCATCCAGTTTACCACTAGTAATGATTTCTGGGAGGTGAAGGCCAAAACATCTGGTGACCCACAGGTTGAGAATCACTGATGTAGATGCTCTTTGGTTCAAGAAGTGTTACCTTTAATAACCTACCAATTGAAACTTGGGTCCCTACTTAATGCATATAATATTGTACATACAGTGAATGTTTCAAACTAAATATTTTAAAAGAATATTATCTACAAATTGTAGAAAGCATAAGAGATATTTTTCCAACATGTAACAAGAAGATATTGGGCAGAAGCATGAGTTGCTTTCTAACTGCATATATTCCAATTGCAACATTCCTGTTACTATCAACAATAAAGAGATGAGATTTTTCTGATCTTGATGGTGAATACAAAAAATTTGGCGTACAGGAAATCCCTAATTTTATTGTGGCTTTTGTGTTTTCCTGGTGTCAGGTTGGAAAGCATCCTGTTTAATCATTAACTTCCCATTTGAAGCAGCAATTGCCAAGGTCAACTAAACAAACAATAGGCAAATCTTCAGGAAGACACACTGACTTACAGTAGCTAAGGAATAAGTGCAGATTAGTTGTAATAGGATCTGCTGGAGACTATATAGCAACTTTAATCCATCTTGGTGGAGGGTACTTCTGAATATCATGCAGCTGTGTGTCTTGGGATTTTTTTTTCATCCAAAAGTAAAAAGTTCCTGTATAATTTTCACTATTCTTTCTATATTAAATTGCAAGTCTGACATTCAGGAAAAAGATACAACCCTGAATGTGCTAATATTGAGTGGTAATATTATTGCTTCCTAAATCTAATTGCTAATCCTTGCTAGAGTAGACCAATTGAATCAGTGGGATTTACAAAACTGGTAACGCCATCCAGCAGTTGGTTTGATTAGTCTATTCCACTTGGAGCTAGCAATTGGATCAAAGTCTATCAATTTATTTTGGTCATGATAATAATAATAATTATTTTATTGTATGACGCAGCAAACAAGATAGATATGCTGGATTTCGTTTCACAAAATCACAAGTCGAACACTTCCCAAGTGTCTAGGACTTTGTGATGTATTTTCGGATGATGTGCGCAGATCCCAGCAGGGTGGCCTTTTGCAGTTGGCAGATTGTAATTTTGTCAATGTCTATTGTTTCCAAATGCCGGCTGAGATCTTTTGGCACAGCACCCAGTGTGCCCATCACCACCGGGACCACCTGCACTGGTTTCTGCCAGAGTCTTTGAAGTTCAATCTTGAGGTCCTGATAGCAGCTGAGTTTTTCCTGTTGTTTTTTGTCAATGCAACTGTCATCTGGGATGTCAACATCAATGATCCAAACCTTTTTCTTTTCCACAACTGTGTTGTGTTCCAGAACTTTGTCAGTCTGGATTCGGAAGTCCCACAGTATCTTTGCATGTTCATTTCCCAATACTACTACTACTACTATTATTATTATTATTATTATTATTATTATTATTATTATTATTATTATTATTATTATTATTATTGGCACATTGGGTGTCGTGCCAAAAGATCTCAACCGGCATTTGGAAACAATAGGCATTGACAAAATTACGATCTGCCAACTGCAAAAAGCCACCCTACTGGGATCTGCGTGCATCATCCGAAAATACATTACACAGTCCTAGACACTTGGGAAGTGTTCAACTTGTGATTTTGTGATACGAAATCCAGCATATCTATTCTGTTTGCTGTGTCATACAATAATAATAATAATAATAATAATAATAATAATAATAATAATAATAATAATAATATCTTAATAGAAAGAAACTGGAAAAAATCTCATTTGGCCAGATGTCACAGGAACCTGCTTTGGCATTTATTCCTGTCTTTAAAGGAGCTATCCAGGTGCTGAACCTATCTCATAGGTTTTCTTCAGATCCTAGCTTCTGTAATATCTTGAATTAAATCCCAAGTAAACTTGCTGCACCACAAATATGAAAGCCAACTGTTTGTTTGATTTGGGATTGGGTGTTTCACTTCTAAATAATATCAAACAAGATCCTAAAACTCACTTATTGGCAGGTAATATGATGATGGCACTGGTAGTTAGTTTCAAGGAACAAAACACTTTAAGAGACCTTCGTTTACATTTTGTGTTCATGGCCTGCTTAGTTCTGGGAATAGATCTACTCAGTCAATGGACTAATAACAACAACAACAACACTTTATTTATATTCTGGCCTATCTCCCCAAGGGGACTCAGTACACATATACAGCAAACATTCGATGCCATTTAGAGACAGGACAGAACAGAACAAGACAGACAGAAAGAGGTATGTAGTCTTGAAGTCCAGGTATTTTTTGGTGCTTTGGAGGTTGAGGTTGCACTCAGATTCAGTCACAGGAGGTGCTGTTGCTCCATTCTCTATGACAAAGAGCCATCAGGACTCCCTCCTTCCATCTTCCTCTCGGTCACTGCATTTCTGGTCTTGTTATTTATGGTGTTGTAAAATACATCCCCTGCAATTTGTGGTACCTAATTTCTCTACTTACAGCTTATTAAGCTGTTTTTGATCTGCTTAGGTAAACAGTGAGCTTTTGAAGTCATGGTGTCCAACTGTCTATACAAATCAGAAATTGCATGGCAGTAATGCTTCTTACATGTTCAGCATTGCTTTGTTATTTATGCAAAGGTGTAGAATATTATGTGCATTTATAATATTGAAATCAGAAAATTTTCCTGCTATTCTTGGTGGTCTATATCAAAACCATAGATTGACATATATCCAAGGAGACTTTAGGGGTTAACTGGACCCTCTTCCAAAATGTATTTTAATTGTTGACTTGCATTGCTTTTGCTCTTAGTGGGAGCATGATTATGGTTTCTGTTTTAGTATCTTTGGTGCCTGTTGCTCCGAGGGTACTATTGTGCACATGTGATGCTTTCTGTCATGGTCTTGGGCCCATACAATAAACTATTTTGATTGATTGATACATCCAATTGCATTGCATGAACTTCTCAGGTTGAGTATGAAAATCTTGCTTATATTGCTACCCTATGTAGCCCAGTATTTGATCTTTGCCTTTTTACCAGAAGAATATGAGGCAAGTGGATGGTTTAAATTACTCAATCTTAAGTCAGGAACAGCAAGGCAAGATGGTGATGGTTTCCTTGGATTCTTCTTTGATGGTCTTGTGTGACTGACAATACTTACTTTGGGGTGTGTCTTGCTTTGGAGTTCTTCAACATTCAGGCACCCATTAACACAGGGATAGGTCAAGTGCAACCCACAGGCTACTGGTGGCCCTTCGCTTCCATGGGAGCCCTGCAGATCTCCCAGATTCCTCTTACTTTTTTTTAGATAACCTTTTCAGGTTGATTTTTTTTTTACCATTTTTGCCCAAAACCACCCAAAACTGCCTAAACAGTTGCCCACCCCTACTTTAGCCCAACCTTTACTTTACTTTACTTTAGCCCCCAATGGCGCAGCGGATTAAAGTGCTGATCTGCTGAACTTGGTGACCGAAAGGTCAGCCGTTTGAATCCAAGCAATGGGGTGAGCTCCTTCAGTTAGCCCCAGCTTTTGCCAACCTAGCAGTTTGCAAACATGCAAATGTGAGTAGATCAATAAGTACCGCTCCGGCGAGAAGGTAACGGTGCTCCATGGAGTCATGCCGACCACATGACCTTGGAGGTGTCTACTGACAACGCCAGCTCTTTGGCTTAGAAATAGAGATGAGCACCAATCCCCAGAGTCAGACATGACTAGACTTAACTTCCGGGGAAAATCTTTATCTTTTGAAAAACTCCTTTCCTTACACTGCTAACAGCCTTGTCAATATTTTCATCTGCAAGAAAAGGAAAATATAAATAGAGCACATGTAGTTTAACAGGACAACTGAAAAAAAATATTTGGTTTGCACTTGTCCTGTGCTTTTCATGCCTTGTTGTTTTTGTTAGATACTGCTAGTGTGAATAAACCACTGTATTGCTAATAGGAGTCCAGCAGGTGCCAGCCTATGTCCTGTGAGACGGTTGCCCTGAAGAGAATGATAGAAAGAATAGTCAGTGTCTTTGGTGAGAGAGAGCTAGAGAAGATTTTGGTGAGGAGTAGGCTCAGGTATATGGACAGATCGTTTTTTAAACTATGCCCTTTCCCTCTCACTCTCTCAGGCCAAGAGGTCAGTATTTCCCACATCTGAGCAAATTGAGCCTGTGTGGTACTAAGAGTTCAGTGCTGAAATACTTTGAAGCAGAAAGATCAGAATTCATAACAATGCATTTGTGGTTTTGTATATAACCCCTGTTAAACCAGAACCATTGCACTGTTCCTTGGGTCTTCATCAGAAACAAGCATGCTTTTCAAAAACAAGATTATTAGGGAATACATCCTTTATTCTGACTGTTTTGTTCATTTTCTCTGGGTCTCTGCTTTGAGTATTTTATTTAGTCATGCTTTTTCAATCTGTGTTACACATGTTAGACTTTTAAGATCCATTCATACTGACATCTGTATGGTACCAGCAAAGTTAGATTCAGATGCCTGTTTTCCATTCATCATAACAGCACCATTCCTCGTTGTTTGTCCTGCCTTGCCCACTTCCTTCCCTGCTTATTCTAAAATGATTGATTGAAATGCTATTGCAGCCACTTGTTTATCACCACCTTCTTTTCATCTTTTAACAGAGAGACCCTGCAATCTCCACTGATATTTCCATCTGTAAAAGTGCACTGTACTCTCGGATAAGTAGCTCCGAAGGAGAAAATACTTCCGGTTTACTTTACCAGCAACAAGATCTGGACTCTGCCTTGAGAGTTGCCAGGGAGGAGGTAGTTTTTATTTGAAATTTTAAAAGTTGTTTCTCGTTATTAATTGGTTTTCAGAAAAGCATTTGTTCTAAGATTTCTTTGGACCATTTTTTTTAAACAAAAGATAAAAGCTGTATAGTCTGTCTTACTACATTGGTTTAATTTATTGATGTTATGTTCAATTCACTGATATTAAGTTGAATTGGATGTTGGGTTTTTAACATTGTTTTCATATGTGGGGTCTTGTTGGGATTTTATGCCAATATCTATCTGTTTTATGAAGGCATTGAATGTATGCTGTTGTTTGTTGGAATCCGCCCTGAGTCCCTTTGGGGAGATAGGGTAGAGTAGGAATAAAGGTTATTATTATTATTATTATTATTATTATTATTATTATTATTATTATTATTATTAAGATAAACAAATTATGTGCTGTAACTTTGAGCCAAAACAAGCAAGATGCTACTTAACTTGTTATGAGTGGTAGAATGCAGGGCAAGGAATGATTCATTTCCTACTTAAGAATAATTTCTCTCTTACTACTCTTAACCATAGTTCAGCAATATATTCCACAGTAATTCTTAATCATGATGTGCTCCTAACTCAGCATTTTACCCCTTAATCAAAACCAGTGGTTCCCAACCTGTGGTCCATGAATCACCAGTGGTCCCCAAGAACTAAAATATGGTCCGCCAGCACCATTACTACACCGCTGCAACAAGAGTCACTGGTCTCTCAAAACCCTCTTATAGTGCTGAGCAACAGGGATGTTGGGAGGGGAGAGGCTGACTACTCACAAAAGGCACAAGAATAAGCCTCCTGACTGCTGCTTCCCCTCCTCCTCCCTCCCCCTAAGCGGAACCCTTCCATGTGGCACCTGAAAGTGCGGGCACCTTGGTGTCTTTGTTTTTAGGCCTGTTCCTGGGATTATTTGGGGTGCTAATTCAGAACATTGCATTGTATAGACCACAACAGCTCTAATATGGTTTTCTGTGAGCGAGCAGATGGCGACTACTGGATGGCATGTGTTCTGTATCAGAAACTAGAGGTGATGTGGTCTTTCGAATGCAATCTTCTGGATCAGCACCTCAAATCACCAAATTGAATCTAAAGTTGACCAAAAACTGATTTGTAACCCTTTTGTACTAATGTTGGAGAATGGTCCCTGGTCAAAGTGGTCCCTGGTCAAGTGGTCCCTAGTCAAAAAAAGGTTTGGAACCACAGATGTAAACTAACAAGTAGCTAGGACAGTGTCTGTTCTGGACCTCAGCTGTAAACATTTTTGCAGTATACAGAGTTATCTAACTTGGCCATTTGTTTCATATTTTCCATCTATTTATGATAATAATTACTTGGGGAGAGAAAATCTTGCTTGCACTATGAATTTCAGCACAGCTGTTTTTGCATATATGGCAAAAGAACGCACATGGGCACCATATGTATTAGTTTATCGAATTTATAACACTCATGGTCAGATTTTGGCAAGATCCACTGGTGTTAAGTTCACATCAGTATTGCACATGTAGAAGTGAAGTTATGAGCTACAATTTTAGCATTTTCTGATAATGTGATTGAAACGTATTTTTGGTGGGGGGGGGGGGGGCTTGGAATCCTAGTATTGTATGAATGTCATATTAACGGATGGGGTCCAAACAAAAGCACATCTGTAGGTCATATGTCTTTTTCTCATGTGTGAAAGAAACTTTCTCTATCTCTGTTAACAATTTAAGCTGGATTAACCTCTGTTAACCTGGATCTAGATTTTACCCTCTTTATTTTCCCTAGCCTTAAATTTGTTTTAAAATAGAAGAAATAGATATGCCAACACATTTTGATTTTTAAAACTCTTTTGGATTGACTCTTGGTATCTTTATGATGATAAAACTTTTTTTTTCTCCTTTCATAATAGATTGTAGCTAAGGAAAGAGAGGTATCAGAATGGAAAGAAAAATATGAAGAGAGCAGGAGGGAAGTCATGGAAATGAGGTGTGTTTTTATCTTTTTCTATATCAGTTCTTTCAGATAGGAAAGAACATACGTGCTTTACTCCTCTGAAAAACTGTTGATGTGCTTGTGACTTCTTTTAACTTTTGTTACTAGGCCCTTCCTTACTAATGTTGAAACAGTGGGGGGAAAGAAACTGAAACTGAGACTGAACTATATTCGGTCCTTTAAAATTAGAGTGAAACTGAGATAGAACTATATTGGCTCATCTCTGTTAAACATAATGATATTTATGCACCGAGGAAGCAAGGATTGCAGGTGATTTGTACCTGAAATGACTTTGGGGATCTTTCCGAAAGTCAGCTGAATCATTGCTGCCAAAATAAAATGGTTTCTCTAGATCAGGACTTCTTAAACATTTTTCCATTCCAACACCTTTCCACCTGAAAAGTGTTTACATGCCCTTAGATATAAATACTGTGTAGGGAGTTTCATGTGGAATTAAGCCTTCTTCAGCTCTTCCCTAAACCTGCGACTTATTCATCCTTATTTGAGATGGCCATAGCAGTAGGTCAGCTTGATAAAGCAATAAAACTCACACACTTTTCATTTAAATATCTTGTGATACTTTTTTTGGTAATATGGGAAAAATAGAGTTGGGGTTTTTTTCATCATCAGATTTTAAAATATCTTCAAAGAATTATTGAGTGTGGCACAATTTAGGGAATAAACAGGCAAGGAAGCACATGCTTGACTTTATTTAATATTCACTTCGCAAATTGTGACTCACCACGCAAATGCTGCGGATCAAGGCTAGTCACATTTCATTAGCCTGATTTCACTCTGGAAAGACATGGATGAGCTGCTTAAATCGCTTATAATCTCCTTATTCTAGCTAGCCTCTTTTTGGGAACAAATTCAGAATAGGATGTTGAGTATGTGTGTTTTAAAGTGAAAGCAACACTGTAGAATTGTCACTTTGCTTGAAGGTTTAATGTTTTGCCTTAAAACTGGGACAGGCAAGGATTTGCATGGCATCACCTATACTTTCTGTTACTCTGAATAAGAACACAATTGCTAATTATTTTTCATACACTAAACTGAGACCATGAGGAGGCAAATCATCATCCTTCCTTCTTGCTGTCCTGGTTTCCTGGCAAAATTAGGAAAGTATTCCTCCCACACGAATTTACAAATTGGGCATATGGAATAGCAGAAGGACACAATCTGTCGTCTACTTGAAGTCACTAACACACCTCATTGATTTCTAATATTCTTAAGACAGAACTTTAAATTATGATATCTTTGATATATTATCTATGCAGGACTGCTAGTCTGTTCACCTGACAAGTCTGGTTTAGATGCTTGGAGTCCTATCTAAGCTATACAACAGTGGTTCTCAACCTGTGGGTCCCAGATGTTTTGGCCTTCAACTCCCAAAAAATCCTAACAGCTGGTAAGCGGGCTGGGATTTCTGGGAGTTGTAGGCCAAAACAACTCCCAGGTTGAGAACCACTGCTATACATGCTCTCTACCCATGCTGATGATGGAGTTTTAGCAAATTACTTCCAGATTTCAAGGTCAAGTATGAAAGATTCCATATTAATTGTCAGTCATGTCAATGGGTGTTTTGATTAATGCTCTTCATAGAAGAAGGAGTTGCATCTAGCCCTAGAAAGACCACAAGTGTTGAGTAGCATGTTCGGGAACACAGCAGCATAGGATTAATAGTTCTACGATATATTTGGCTGTACCATATGTTGATTATGCAGGAGTTAAGAAATCTTAGCTTTCCAGATATTACCTGATTGGAGGTCCCATCAGCACCGGTCAGCATAGCCAATACTGAGATACTTAGGGAACTGCAGTCCATTGATATCTGAAGACCATACAGTCCCGGTTCCTGAATCCTGAATTCAGATTAAATATTTATTTTATAACTAAACTCTTATTTCCCCCATTATGTATTCTGAAGATGTGTTGATGCTATTGAAAAAACTAACTTATGTGGACACATTCATTATCGTCTTTTCTTGTCCTTTATAGGAAAATCGTTTCAGAGTATGAGAAGACAATCGCTCAGATGATAGGTAGGTGCTATTGTCATGACAGACAGACTCCTTGGTCTAATCAGAGACAATGGACATTAATGTAAAGCTGAGTTGCACTTTTGATCTTAAAATCCACTTTTCTTTGGTATTGGTTTTTAAAATCAAGAAAAATTTGCTATGGTAAATTCATGAAAATGAGATTTGAAAAATTCAGAGAACGCTAGTTAATTCAGATGTCTGATTTTGCATAGACAGTCTTGGCATCCTGAGCAGAATTTGTTGTTACTTAGTTAGATGGATCATCCATTATTTAATACATTTCTGATTAGAATGATAGCTTATAATGTAAGTACCAATGCCAATGGGTGATTTCTCTTCATTCTCCATATGTATATGTTTGTCTCTGTGTGTGTATTTTAGCAGAGCTCCTAGTTCATGGATTAGTTGATACAGAAATGTTTAGCAACTGGTAATCCAATCATAAGCACTTTGATCACAATCCAGGGCACAACACAACAGGAGGAGTTTTGGCATCACTTCACTTTGGGAGATTTCAAAAAGAGTCAGGGATGCAGTGCACACAACCCCTTTTAGTGGGAAAATGGAGGGCAAAGGCTCCCTACACATTGGCAAATCCTTTCGACATTCCTACAGGCCCCTTGCGCATATTTATCATTCACTTGAAAGCCGGTTTCACTGATTACAGTGAAATTTACCTCCCAAGAAATGTGCAGAGATACATCAGCCACGCATCATATATTGCATACGTGAGGAGAAGTGGAATTAGATTTCAGTCAGCCATTTTATTAAATTTTTCAAAAGAAGAAGAAGAAATGGTTTCAACACAGCTGTCTCCCAAAGGAATTTCAGTCTGGAAAAGAAAGAAAAAACATCAAGAGCAAATTTTCTCATTGGGTTTTGCCCCTCCACCTAGAAAAAAGAAACCCTTTCTAACTGATTACAAGTCTATTTAAATGATTGCTAGTCAGTATTTATTCTTCAGATACTGAGATAAGTACTCAGCAATTTAAAATACTTAACCTCCCCAGAGCTTTTGGATGTGTTGCCTTGCAAAATTCACTGTCTTACAGTGCTAAACTTGTTTTGGGAATAACTTTTCCAAATTAGTTTGGCTGCTGGTTTGTTACAAGACATCACAACTCTATGAACCAATGAGGATCTGACGGGGCTTGTTTGTCTTCTTTCAGTTTCAGAAGGGCTTATGGCACCAAATGTTTGTGTCTAGTAGCACAGTTAAGGTTGCCGGTTTGAATCCAACCCGAGGAGAGCATGGATGAGCTCCCTCCATGCGGGGACATGAGAGAAGCCTCCCATAAGGATGGCAAAAACATCCGGGCATCCCCTGGGCAACGTCCTTGCAGACGGCCAATTCTCTCACACCAGAAGCGACTTGCAGTTTCTCAAGTCACTCCTGACACGAAAAAAAACCACAGTTAAAACAGACTCATCAGGTTAACTGAACATCAGCTGTATCTGATTAAAGATAAATCATAACAGTGTTTGTGAGATTAATCTCTCGGGATCTGCATATCCATTATTTGAATGGTTAGAAAATAAAAGTTTATGTCTGCTCCATTTCCAATTTGAAGAGTGACAGACCAAGGGCTCATAAAGCATCACTCTGAAAACCTTGGACTGCAGAAGAGAAGGCTAAGAGGAGACATGATGGCCATGAATAAATATGTAAGGGGAAGTTATAGAGAGGAGGGAGCAGGCTTGTTTTCTGCTGCCCTGGAGACTAGGACGTGGAACAACGGCTTCAAACTACAGGAAAGGAGATTCCACCTGAACATTAGGAAGAATCTGCTAACTGTGAGAGCCGTTCAGCAGTGGAACTCTCTGCCCTGGAGTGTGGTCGATGCTCCTTCTTTGGACGCTTTTAAACAGAGGCTGGATGGCGATCCATTGGGCGTGCTTTGAATGCAATTTTCCTTCTTGGCAGGGGGTTGGACTGGATGGCCCACAAGGTCTCTTCCAACTCTATGATTCTTTGATTCTATTTATGATGTTGTGGGGAGCAGCACTATTTTTATATTATTTTTATGTATCCACAGTAACTTTGCAAATATGAAAGTTTGCAGTATTAATCATGGTACTTTATATTTGAAGTAGGCATAGTGCTGCTGTATTTGGCTTTCCAAATTCGTTGGGGCATTCTAGCCTTCCCGACTTCCCAGCCTTTTTTTCTCTGACAAAAAGGTTGATAAATTATTATCCAGAAGTAGCAATTCACAATTTAAATAGATCTGGGACCTGCTGCACTATTTAATATTTTAAAACTTCACATTTTTCCAAAGCCAGAAGTGGACTACAACCACTTCTGGTTTGGCTTCTTTCATTTTAAGGTATTTAGGCAGTCCATGCAATTTCTGTGGGATGCTAGGGTAACATTTTTGCTCCCTGGCCTACCACAATTGTCTACCAGGGGTTCAGTGTGTATGTGTGTAGTTTGTTTCTGTTGCTCTTGATACTCATTCTGTCTTTTTCTTTTATCAATATTTGTATCACCCCTGCCAAATGTATTCAGCACCTATGTAATAATTTGTTGTGAACATTTTCCAAAACATTCTGTATATGTGTATCTTTTCTGGTGCCATTTCTGCAGTACAAGAAAAGGAACAGACTTAAAAATTTGCCCTAAAGTACTCATTGGTAACTCTTTGCTTTTTAGCACTATAGGTTAGCTGTTTTTAATGGGTAGAAAGGAGCATACTTTTGACAGTATGTTGGTGCGTGCCTTCAACTTGTTTCTGACTTATGGTAACCCTAAGGCAAATGTATCATGGGGTGCCCTTCATAAAATTAATTTAGAGTAGGTTTTCCTTTGACTTCCTCTGTTTCTGAGAATTTTTTATGTGACACCAAGTATTAAAGTGTGTAAAATAGGTATATAAATCAAACATTTACTGATAACAAATCAGCACTTACAAGGCTTGCTAAACAGGGTGATTATTGATTTTATGAAGTACAGCTGAAGCATCTTCTGCAGAGTCGACTTAAACACTGCACATAGGTTTGTGTAAATGTCTAAAACAACCACTAGGCAATGTTTAGAAGTTTTTTCAGGACACTAACATTGTGCTAAGGCAGTAGTTCTCAACCTGTGGGTCCCCAGATGTTTTGGCCTTCAAATCCCAGAAATCCCTAACAGCTGGTAAACTGGCTTGGATTTTTGGGAGTTGTAGGCCAAAACACCTGGGGACCCACAGGTTGAGAACCACTAACCTAAGGGGAACTCATTTGGGGTCAGGACCAACCGTTTAAGAAACAGTGGCCTTCTCTAGAAGATCATTCCTTTGCATCTCCCCTCTCAGACTGAAAGACTGAGACTCAGACTGAGATCTGGATTCATTCCAGTCCTGAAGGAACTAGATACTAAGCAGATGTTCTAAGCAGATATCCATATCTATGCAAAGAGAAGCATGGACAAAATACTCCTATCTCTCAGTATATGGATAAAGAGGAAATGGGGCCAGATGATATCAAGGGAAATGGCTTCAGATGAAAGGGAGCTGTTTGGGGCAAGACTCTTGCCCCTCTCCCCCTTTCCCATTGGATCTAGATGCAGTCCATCCCATGGCACTGATCCAATTCCTAAACCATGGTTTCAGAGCTTTTGTTGAGATCAGCTGCCTATATTGTTTATCTGATTGGATAACAAAATCTAAACTTAACACACTCATTTTTAAACTCAGACATCACAACACTGCAACTTTATGCATGTGTATCCAAAAGTGATCCTCACAAGACTTTTCCGGCATAATTGTATAGCCACTTTAACCATGGGGGTTTATACTCTTTGGCAAAGTTGCTAATGTTTGTGAAACTTTTAGGAAAATCACTCAAGGCTGTTTAGAATCAGAGAAAGAGATTCAGGCTGGTTTTATTTCCTTTTTTTTACATGGTAGAAGTCATCGCTCTTTCACTTTGTTGTTATTGTTGTTACGTGCCTTCATATCAACTGACTTTTGTTGACACACCTGACAAGATGTATTCAAAGGAGGTTTGCCATCACCTTCTTATTAAGCTTCTAAAGTGGGACCTTCCCAAGGCCATGGAGTGGATTTCCAATAGTTTAGTAAGGATTTGAAGGTTTGTCTCTCAGCATCGCTCAAGACCCTTACATCACGTTGACTCTCCTCCCTTACCTGCTGTAACATAAACAAAACAGAGGTTCATAGTGACACCATTCTTTCCCATTGGAAAGAGGGGAGTTCTTTCACATAGGAGAGCTTTGAGTCGCAACGAGGCATATATATTCATTATGTAGAACGGCTGATGTCTGGAGAACTGGAACCCACGGAGCCTACAAATATATTGGTCACAAAAGTAGCTTGTACAATCTGGATTGCCAAAGCTAAGACACAGAATCAGACACAGAATGAGAATTATACTTAAGTGGTTCATGCCAGTTTGGATGGTTTAAATGTTTAGATGGCCAGATGTTTTGTGTGTTGACAGCAGGATTTCAGATTCCAATTATAAAAGGAAAAGAGATGGGGATCATCTAATCCTCATATATCTGCCTGTGCTTCCTGGTTAGATATGCAATTGTCCCATACAGGATGTGTCTATATATATAATATATTGTCTGTGTGCTGCATCAAAAAAAAATTTAAGGGTTGAAATCCTTCAGAAAAAGAATAAGGCAAATATCACTCTGCTCTCCTCATACAGCTTGGAGAGACCCTTTCTGAGCTCTTCATAAGTCTGCGGCTGAATGTATTTTGCTAATCCCTTTTGATGGATCGCTGAATTGAGTCAAATAGTCATGATAAGGCTTTAAAGAAGTGGCTTAAGTAATGCAGTGCCTGTGACACAAATGCAAAAATGTCTGCTCACTTCTAAAGATATGAATGTGTGATCTGTGAGGCAGGGGTTTCATCTAACTGTATTTTGTGTATGACTATCAGCATCCTTTGTTATGTATCCTTCAAATGTTGTTCATCTTCATATAATTTCCTTTGTTAGAACCGTTCCGTCAATCTCTGCCATTCTTGCATGCTTTTTTGCTTTCTAAAATTAAATTGCATTTTGGCTGTGTCCTGTGTTTGCCACACTGTAGCTTGCAGTGCCATCCACTGAAAGAAACCTATTTTTTAAAAGCATTGGCGGATGGTAAGGATTATTGAGTGAAATATCACTCATTCGGATTAGCCAGTGCTCCACAGATTATGCAAGTTCCCTTTGAATGGTCCTTTTGTCCCTGACATTTTGTGAGAGTAAATTCCATAAAGAGCATTTCCATTTTTCAGTTTCCATATTTACAACCTGAATTTCCTGCTCTCACTGAACCATTCATTCACGTGGTTGCTTACCATCCCTATATTTGTTGGCCAAAACCATATTCATCCATTCAAGACAACTATGCTGTTTTGATCTCCATCTCCAAATTAAAAGAATATTGTGCTCTCTGCATTACAGATTGTTGCATTTAATTTTTTTCTGCTTTCTTGATAATTCCCTGATTTTTCTATTTTGCTTCCATTTTTGTTGCTTCTTGTTCTTTGCTTGCAAATCCAAATAAAAGGCAAGCCTGGTAAGTAATGCGTTTGCCAACCTTGGCACCTGCATATTGCAATTTTTCTTTCGCTTGTATTCTGTCTATTTTGCTGTATCCTCATAGGAATACAAGGCATTAATTACCAATATGTTTGCAAAGCAGTGGTAAAGTCTGTGTAGTGAGGTTCATTACCTCCTCAATTAAGATGTGGCAACAACATGCTGTATTATTACTGGCTAACTGTGAATTCCAGCTGTTTCCAAAGTATTTCCATGGATAATTCTGCATTATAACTATGGTGATGGGAGCCATTTCTTCAACTGATATCGAGTTTCTATGAACTTCTTAGTCACTTTTGTGCATATTTTTATAAGAAAAGAAAGCACTCTAATTTTGGCCTCATTAACCAGCTACTGTACCCTTCAACCTTCAGCAGGACATGCAAACTTCAGTTATGGGGACAATCTGTCCATTTTACTCCAGAGAAGATACTGAAGTTTTGGATGCATAGGTCACTCAAGGAAATATTTTTCCATTCTGACATTTATATCTGAAACTGATGACTCTGATAACAAGGCAGAATTTAGATTTTTAAAAATAATTTTGCATCAGAAAAAATAATCCCTTGGGTATTTGGAGTTTTTTGTGATAGATAAGAGAAGAAAAATTATTAGACGGCAATAGTACATTTAAAAATTATGAGATAATTTTGAACAGAAAGGTGTGGCTATATTGCATCCTAAGATGGCTGAGAACATAGGGTAATAGAAATGGAAAAATCCATACTTTTGTTAACTTTAAATGTTAACAAAAGATCTAATGCTTCTGATATTTATTTATACAAACATAAATTGTTGTTGTTGTTTTCATTGCATGACTTAAAAACACACAACAATCATATATGTACAAATAATAAATATCAGAAACATTAGAGCCTTGTACATGCATACATAGATACACGAGACAGATAAAAGTCTGAGCTTTATGAATCTTGGTTATTCGTCTTTCTGTTCTGAAAATCCACACAAACTCAGAACACAATCTGAAATTCAAAATGTGGAATGAAAGTGTTCTGTTTGGACACAGGGGTGCAATAACTCCCTACAGGAGTGGCATTTCATGAGATATCAGGTGCTGCTGCTATAAGGGAATCTTGAAGATTTGCTTGGGATGGAGTGGTATGCGAAATAATCCAAAAGGTTTACGTGTTCAGAGCAGTTGTTTGCTCATTCACTGCTAATTTTATCCATGTGGCTTGAAAGTAGAACATGTTTAACTTAGATGTTTCCCTTCTACAAATCCTCCCAGGCCTCATTTCAGAATTGCTGGTCTTGCGAATCCTATTATAAAATAGGTTAGAATAGATTGTCCCAGCAATACCTACTTGGAATCTGCTAATATCTGCTGCTGCCCAAGAAATATACTGCAAGGAAAATCTTTCTGTAAAGTTTTCAGAGCAGAAATTATCACATACAGTAGAGTCTCGCTTATCTAACCTTCGCTCCACCGACACTCTGTATTAACCAACACCCTTAATCTCCCCCCAAAAAAGCATGCACAAATCGGCGCTGCCCATCCAGGAGCACGACTGCACCCACCCCACTGCTCGGCAGCGCAAAAACATAATTTGATGTTTAATAGGCTTTTCCTTGATCCCTCCCTATTATCCAACATTTTTGCTTATCCAACGTTCTGCCGGCTCTTTTATGTCGGATAAGCGAGACTTTACTGTACTTTCTCTCTTCCTCCTGTGTTTTCAACCACTTTTCTTACCAATTAGCATGATCTTTGTTAGCAGGGATTGATTTATTGCTATTAGTTTCCTTTCCCAAAAGCAAGTGGTTGAATAGGTGAGTATTTTCTGTACCACATGTGAGGATTGAATCCACTACTTCAAATTGAAAATTCAGACAATATTTTCTTCATCTTTTACCTGTTGCTCTTCTCTAGCAATTATTTTGCACAATGAAATCAATGAATGGTGTTATAACAAGAGATTTTTTTTCCAGTTCTTTGAACAAGGAGATACAAACGTTTTATGCTATGCAGTGTTGACCAGAAGTTAACTTTGACTCATTAATTGGGTGCTATAAAAATAAAAATGGAAGATAAACATTTGTAGTTGAAGTGTAATTTATACCGCATTTATACTATTGGCATTTTCAATAGATTGTCTTACAGAGACACTGGCAAACAGAGAGCTGTGGTTTGCTAGACACATAAATGCTTGCCAATAACAAATTTTGTAGTATGTTATGTAACCTTTAGAGACTTGGTAATTTAAAACAGAAAGGTTCCAACTTTTCTAGTTTAAAAATGGATAGGAAATGCAGGAGGATTAATAGAGGTGTACAAAATTATAAATAGTCTGGAGAAAGGTGGGTAGGAGGAGAAACGCTATAGTGACTAAACATCTAATGAAGGTCATCAGAAAGAAAGAAAAACACTTATTTGCACATAGTCTAGTTGAACTGTGGAATCTTCTACTTCAAGATGTGGTTATGGTGACCAAATATATTGCTTTGCATGGAGAATAAAAAAAAATCAATTTGCTATATAGAGACCTTGGTTGGCCACTGCATGAGGGCCATGATCCAGTTTCCCCCTCAACTGTCCATGGGCTCAACCCCCCCACAAAAGAAGCCCAAATCCCTCCATTTTCCTCTGCTGTCTCTTACATCACTTCCCATCATTATGAGAGGGACTGCAAAGGAAACAATTCTTTAGGAATTGTGTGGGAGTTATAGAGTAACATGAATTTTTTCATGTATTCTCACATGTTTGGGGACTCTCTGTGTGGTTTGGAGGCGGAACGTGTCTGGAAACCACCGTGTTGTTTTTAAAATGAAGAATTGGGAGATTAGAAAGTTTTGAGGGATTCTTGAGGGACATAAAAGTGTAATCCTGGGGTTGCATGTGGTTACACTTTGCCAGTCCCGATATAGATCAGAAGCAATGCATCTGTAAATGTAAGTCATTGGGGAACAACAAAAGAGAGGTATTGTTGTCTTTTGTGTTACTGTGAGGCTTCCCATAAGTATCTCATTAGCCGCTGCAGGGAAACTGGATGCTGGACTGATCCAGCAAAGATTTTCTGACACGATTGTTATTGTGTTGTGATCTGCCAGTTTTTCTGACTCATTTTGCCTTCATAGATATCCCAATTATGCTGAATTAAGAACTGTACTACACTCAATTAAGCAAATCTCTTGAAATGGACAAATCATTGGCAAAAAGTAACTCATTTCCTTGTTGAATCTTTTTCTTTGCATTCTTTGTTCAGAAAGAGAATCCAATCTCTTCTTGATGCTTAATGCTTGATGCTTAATGTCATATATAAGTCACACTAGAAAACAGCAATTAAAAAGGGTTTGTAGTTCTTACCAGAGCCTCTTCTATCATTGTCTCCCACAGAAGATGAACAGAGAGAAAAATCTGTGTCCCATCATACTGTCCAGCAACTGATTATTGAAAAAGAGCAAGCATTATCAGATCTGAATTCTGTTGAAAAATCATTAGCAGATCTCTTTAGAAGATATGAAAAGATGAAAGAAGTCCTTGAGGGATTTAGGAAGGTGAGTTCCAGTGAAGAAATGCTTGTCATAACCTAGGATCAGTTGCAACTAAGACTTCTTCTATAGGAAGGGATTGGATTGGTCTCTTCCAATTCTGATTCTATTATTATATGATTTTTCATTCAGCATAGGGACTGATTGACAGAATTTTCTATGGAAAATGCTTAGATCTTCTTAGATTCTCAGTGCTTCTTAGATCCTCAGTCCTCAAGCACCTAATTGACTACAGCCTTATTTACGATCTTGGGATTGCAATTGAATATGATCCCTTTGGAAGGATTTTATCTGGCATCAAGGTTGACCAAGGTTCTTTGACATTACACATTTATAGTGCTATTACTCTACTTTAGTTGTCATGGTTCCATCCTATAGAATCCTGGGAGCCCAGGCACTCAAGCTCTCTGGCTGAGATCTATATCTGCCCGTCTCAAAACTACCAATTCCAAAATCCCATAGGACACAACCTATGTAATTTAAACTGTAGTAATAGTGCTATAACTTTGTAGTAGGGATATCAGCAGCTGCTACCTTCCTCTAGTCAAAGTAGATAACTGTAGTGTGTCAGTAATGGCAGCCTCCATGGTCTAGTACAGTGCTTTTTAAACTTTTCCATTCACAACCCTTTTCAGCCTGAGGAATTTTTAAGTGACGGCAGGTATATAAAAAAGTAGGAAAACAAAACATTTACCTATAACAAATTAGAATTTGCAAGGCTTACTAAACAGGCTGATTTCCTTTTTTATGAAGTACAGCTGAAGTATCTTCAGCAGAGTCCACTGTAAACACTGCACAGCAGATTCATGTAAATGTCTAAAACAGCCACTAGGTTACTGTTGCCAATTGTTTCAGGATACCAATATTAATCTAAGAGGAACCCATTTGGGTTGGGACCCACAGTTTAAGAAGTAGTGGTCTAGTAGACCAGAACTGGATCTGTAATGCATTAAGACCTATCTTGTATCAGAGCTTCAGGGTCAGATGGCTCATTAGTTGAGCAGCTTGTAAGCTGCCTTCTAGTCATCTCCTGCTTGAGGTGGGCCTTAAGTAATTATATCACAAGGATGATCCAAAATAACTTCCTTAAACTAGTATTTGTTCTATTTTCCCAGATGTAAACGCTGAAACTATAATTTTTGTAGAAGATAGCTGTTACACAGCAGGAATACCCAGACAGAATAATAACGATAGTGTTTTAAATATAAGTTAGATTTCCTAATTTCTTTCCTTTCCAGGCAATGTCTGTTTATAAAATGAACTGTTTGGAGTTCTCATAATGTCAAGTGGCATACAAATATTGTTTAAAAAATGTAAAGAAACATCCTAAAAATTTTAACAGCGTGCTTTAAATGCATCCCTTCCTCTTCTGTTAGTTAATTCTACTTATTTTTTTCCATTTAAGAATGAAGAAGTACTAAAGAAATGTGCACAAGAATATTTATCACGGGTGAAGAAAGAGGAGCAGAGATACCAAGCCCTCAAAATTCATGCAGAGGAAAAACTGGACAGGTATTTAATTGCTGGAAGTGTGGGCTCTCAGACAACAACCACAGGCTTCTGTATAACACATTCCCATCAGGGAGTTCTGTGGATCACAAAGAAAAAGAAATTGTGCTAACGCTAGAACCCTTATTCTTCATGCATGAGCAGGTTGAGCATCTCTGATCTATCCTTCCGAACTCCACACAATACTCCAAAATTGTTCAGCTACATGGCTAAGATAGGTGTTCAATAGACACCAACTTTTTCATGCACAAAATTATTTAAAAATAGTATAAAATCTCTTTCAGGTTATGTCTATAAGGTATATATGAAACATAAATGAAAATCATGTTTAGACATGGGATTCATCTCCAAGTAACCTTATTGTGTACATATAGGGTAATACTTCCAAAATCTGGGGGAAAAACTGGTTCCAAGCATTTTGAATAAGAGATACTTAGACTATATTCTCTGAATTTGCATTATTGGTTTCGTTAGTCCATAGGAAAAGAGTAGAGAGTTATATAACCACTGAATTTCTGGGAATCCTGTTCCATTTTTCTTTATTCTTCCCTTCTGACATATCACCAAGCAGTTTCTGTATGCTTGGGAGGATTGATCTAGAAATAAGGAGCCCCCGGTGGCCAAGTGGATAAAAGCCTCGTAACTTGAAGGTTGGGTTGCTGACCTGAAAGCTGCCAGGTTCGAATCCCACCCGGGGAGAGTACGGATGAGCTCCCCCTATCAGCTCCAGCTCCATGCGGGGATATGAGAGAAGCTTCCCACAAGGATGATAAAACATCAAAACATCCGGGCGTCCCCTGGGCAACGTCCTTGCAGATGGCCAATTCTCTCACTCCAGAAGCAACTCCGGTTGCTCCTGACACGAAAAAAAAAATCTAGAAATAGGATGGAGCTTTTTTTAATGATGGCTGCAATTCAGCATCCCTTCAGCATTATATAAATACTCCTGTAAAGAGTTAAGTTACAAACACTGCATAACTCTCATGCAGAATATCGACATAGCACAACACGTGTCAGTGATTTGGTGCCATTGCTCAATGTGCTATTGCCATTGCAAATACAAAGCACAATGTTGCCAGATGTGTCACTCTGCTTCTGCTGTTGTCAGCAGAAAACTGTTTCACTATGATGAGTAAGTCACCACACATTTGAAGTCCTACTTAATGCCAATAACAGAACCTCAGTCAATACCTGGCAGTTCTGCGAAAGCACACTTCCACATCCAGTATCAATCAGTTTGGTACTTAAGCCATGTGCTTGTGCCATTATATCCTAAAATTCCCTAGTTTATCATGCATTTCAGATACAATAATGATTGCTTGCATGTTTGTTCCAGAAAAATAAAATACACATATGCACACAAAAATATAAGTGAAATAATTCCTAGCAGCTGATAGCTCTCAAATCCAGCTTTCCTAAGAGTATGCTCCAAGCAGGCAAATTTCCCTCCTACCCCTCATCCAAGTATTTTAATGCTATTACTAGACACCAAATCAAGACAATCTGTCCTTGGCGCTCACTCTGGTGATTTGTATTTCCACAGAGCCAATGCTGAAATTGCACAAGTCCGTGGCAAGGCTCAGCAAGAACAAGCAGCTTACCAAGCCAGCCTCCGTAAAGAACAGCTGAAAGTGGATGCGTTGGAAAGAACACTGGAACAAAAGGTGACTTGTGAATTGTACCTTGAAGCTGCTTGTAGGGAGGTATCTTTGAGTCCTTGATTAAACACAATGGTTACTTGCTAATCTGGAATGTTAGAATTCAGATTCATTCCTTGATTGGAGAACTATTTGTGGAGTAAATACACATCTTAGTTCATGATCCAGCAGTCAAGAATAGAATGTATTAATATTCCGGTAACACCAAGATATTATGATATTGTGAATTATGGAATGATGGTACCGTGTAAACTCTTTGAAGCTCCCAATCGTAGGACCAGAGAATAGTGAACAGGCAAAGCAACAATTATGGTGAGTTCTACCTTTTGACATTAGTACAAATAGTTGCCTGTTTCGTCTCAGGATCCATTTCTTGAATTCGTACTACTTACCCTATGCCTATTATGAGTGTCAAGTGGACATTGTTAGCAAGAGCGTTCTTTTAGGGGTGCTCCACACTGTGGCCAGGATAGTTAGGCTGCACATCTACTTTGTAGAATTAAATCAGTTTGACACCACTTTAACTGCCATAGTTCAATACTATGGAATCATGGGAAAGATAGGATTACAGGATATTCGGCCTTATCTGCCAAAGTGTTTCACCCAACTGTAAAGCTCATGATTCCATAACACTGAGCCATGGCAATTAATGTCAAGAGTCAGACGCCAATTAACGAACAAAACAGAGTTTATTCAGGAGATAGGCCAAAAAGTAAACATAAACACAGAAGATGGCTTTAAACACTTAACTATCAGTTTAAAAGCAGTCCAAACAAAAATATATATCAAAAGTATGTTTTAACAAGCCAACCAGATTATCCACGCAAAGTATTTAGATAAAACTAAAAAGGTGCTTCAATTCAGCTTCTAAAACAAATTGAGTTGGCTTAGAAAAATAGACCAAACAAACAAGGACTTGGAACCTTCCAAAAACCTTCCAAGAGCTACAATTAGTAGCTAAACCCGGAACTCCAAACAGGAAAACAAAGCCAGGGAAAACAAACTTAGAGCCAGTGCAAAAGGCACTGTGGGTCCAAGCCCTTTCTGTTGCAAACAGCCGGCTCTGGGGATTTAAAGGGACAGTTCTCAAAAGAATCACCAAACTGGTCTGAGGACAAATAAACTGGAACCGCAGCAAACTGCTTCAAAGATGCAGATAATGCCAGGAGCTCCTAGGAAAAGGTGAAGAGGCGTTGTCAGGTTGATCCAGGGTCAGGACAGGAGACAGCAACAGGGTCAGGAGGGCAGACCAGTAGTCAAGAGCCGTGGGTAGACATCAATCAAAGGGTGAAGGCAGAAGCAAGGTCGAGTTCCAGTCCAGGGTCCAAAAGGGTGCAGTCATCAAAACCAGGTCCACGAAATGGCACAAAGAGCCAAGGCAACAAAGGTAACAGCAGATCAGAAGCAAAGTCCCAGTCCAGTCTTCTTGAACGAACAGAAATCCCAATGGCGCTTCAGCAACACCTTGCCACACACAAAGTGAAATGACCAAACATTCCCAATTTATTCCCCTTCCTCTTGGGTGTCCAAACACCCACACCCAAACAGCAGGTGTCCCGGATCTTACTCAGAGTCAGAACTCCACACAGCTAGGGCTCGTGGATCAGGCGTGCCTAATTGCTCGTCAGAGTTCCAATCATCCTGCCCACACTCAACCCCATGCACACTTAAAGATCTATCCTCCCTTCTCCAAGCAGCCCAAGTGGGATCTGCTCCTGAAGATACCCAAGGTGGCCGTGCCCATTCAGTGCCCACTTCCTCAGCCACCACCTGTTCACCAGCATCCATTTCTTCCCCAAACTCCCCATCTGAATCTTCCTCAGAAGATTCCCCATTAAGCTCTCTAATCCTTTTCCTGTGCAACTCCTCCAATGAGCCCTCCTCGCGAGGGTTTTTCCTTCCTCTCCTGATCCCACCACCATCATCCATAGTCCCCGAAGGCGCAGTCACAACAATTAAGGTGGTGTCAAACTGCATTAATTCTATAGAGTAGATGCACTTTCTCCTTCATGGTCTCTGTGAAATACGCATATATGTTAATTGATGCACCTGTGCAGCAACTAACATATGTGCGAATTTCGCGGATGGCCACTCGAAGAAACATGGTTACAGGTAAGCAACCATAATGTATGTCAGGATCCAACTCAATGCACGTAAGTTTGTTTATTCAAACAACTGATTGGCATAGATCTCATTTTCTTAGAGACAAGGTTTAGCTAAGTTCATTGTTTTTTAAAAAAAACTGTTGAGTTCTCTTTTGGCAAGTATAGAACCTTATAAAATTTTGAGCTGTGTTCTGAGTTTCTTAGCTCACGCCCATCTTGTCATTTTCCCTCTGAACTGTCTGTGATCTCTAACAAAAGATTCAAGCATGTGAAAGTGATGGCAGCTGTTCAAAATTAAATACATTTTATACTAACAAGTGTTTACTCTATATGGTGTCTTCTTTTCCAGAATAAAGAAATAGAAGAACTGACAAAGATTTGTGATGAACTGATTGCCAAAATGGGGAAAAGCTAACTTTTAACCAAAATCCTGGAGTTCAACTTTGAGTGCAATATGACCACTGGCACACTGATGTCCACACTTCGATGTGAACAGGATTCTATTTTCACTTTTTTGTATGCACTACTGTATTTTTCCTTTCTAAATAATGTTGATTTGATTGTATGCAGTACTAAGAAGACTATCAGAATTTCTTGCTATTGTTTGCAATTTTTTTCTTAGTATAATCCATAGCAAGTTGATCTCAAAAAGTTCCTGTATCAGGGAGATTTGTCCATTTCTTTAATAAAATCACAGTTGCCCGCCCTAGCCTTCCCTTTGTACATGAGTTCCCATGTTGGATGTCTTTTTTTGGATTTAATATAAATGTGTATTACTTGCATGGGGACTCTTGCCTTAAGGAGTGTAAATTTGATCTGCATTTACTGATTTGTAAAATAAAATGAAAATTTGAAAAGTTGAGATTCTTGCATTTTCCAATGCTTTCTGGTTCCACTGTGGAAAGAATATGGCTTGGTTTCATTCCATTGTTTGCTTGCATCTCCTTTTTCTTGGCCGTTATCCCTTCAGAGGTTTGGCAGTAGCAGAGCTCTCTTTAAATTCAGAGCAGCTGCAGAAAAGCCTTGGTAAAATACAGAGTGGATTCACCATCTCCATGGTAAAAAAATTCACCAGCTGCCCTTAGGGCACCTTAGCAACAGTATACAAGCAACCTATTTCCACTGGAGAGGAAAACAGCTAGATGTATTTTGTTTTTATAGCTCAATACAGCTGCTTGTATTTTTAGATTCTTTTTGGGGTTTATACCTATGACTGATGACTGATTTCCAAATCAGAAGGCTTTAATGATGCATTGTTGATGTTTTGATTTGCTGCCAGGTTACTTTGGCTTACAGAGACCCTATAAATACAAAACTTCCTAAATCCCCAGTCATCAGCTGCCCTACCTAGGTCTTGCAAACTCAAAGCCATGACTTCCTTGATTTAGTCTATCCACTTGTAATGTGTTTACCTCCTATTGCCTTTCATTGGACCAAGTGGTATCTTTTTCAACATGTCATGTCAACTCACTTGACAGCCAAACATAACAGTCTCAGTTTAGTCTCTTCTGCTTCTAGTGATAGTAGTGACACATGCTTAGCTTTAAGTGGATGATAATCCGTCAGTCGTGACAGCCAGCATGGTGTAGTAATTTGAATGTTGGACTACAATTTTGGAAACTCGGATTTGAATCTCGCTCAGCCATGGATATTCTTGGCCTAGTCACACTCTCTCAGCCACAGAACAAAACCCCCTCTAAACAATTTTTACTATGAAAACTCCATGATAGATTCACTTGAGGGTCATAGTAGGACATAGAGGTAGACAACAAACAGCAAGAAAGTCAATCAGAGATTTAAAATTTCATGTAAAACAATTACCAAAATAGTAAAATCGGAGTTGCAGTTCAACAGCATCTAAAAAGTGATATAATCCTCATCTCTGATCAAGGCGTTCCATTATTCCTGATCTGTTTACTTTTACATTGGATGCGCCAATCCGCAGACAGCTTACAAGGACCCTCATGAACTGTGCCGTCCCAGCCATTATATAAGGCTGATCGTCATGGAAAGAGCACTTGATTTCTTCCGATGCTTCCATTGGGATGCATATGGAGCAGTTTTCCTTTTTAAATTAGGCATTTTTATTATCAATTAGTAGCACTTCAAAATTAATTAAATTATTCAAAGCTTGTGCTGGGTATTTCTCAGACTGTGGAACGTCCATGGGGCAGAGGGTTTTCAAAAAGCAATAAAGGGCATGTTGAATGATAATGTTTGGAGTAAACATGTTTATAAGCATGGAGTTACTTTTTTAGCCTCGTTTTCAAAAGAAATGAACACTAAAATCTCTGATGTTATACATTCAGAAATATCCTCCTGAAATGAGGCTGAACATTTAGCCCCTTGAAGGATTAAGGACCATGTTTAATCTGAAGTGCTTGACATCTATGTCACATGGTATCAGATGCCAATTGGCATCAAGTTGTTTCTGTTAAGTCATATATTTATTTAATGTGCTTGAGTCATTTTCTTTTAAATGACCATTTAATGTGTTTTCTGAGAGTGTTGTAAATACAGGGAGGTACATCTGACGGGAAGGGTAGCCATAAAAAGCTAGATAAGTAGCATTCTACACACCTCTTGATCCTTTGCATCATCCCCTATAGAGGATTAGCTATGCTGAATAAGCATTAGAGGTTTAATGACAAACGGTTGCTTTGTCTAATGATACATTTCTTGGCTCTGCATGATGAAGCCTTTCACCAGCTTGGTCCTGCTCAGCTTGCTTTTCATACAAAGTAAGTAATTTTTCTCCATTCTTTCTCGTTGTTGCACGGTTAGCATATATAATATTTAATCTTTGTTGCTCATAATTCTATTGGTTTCATTAACAACAAACAACTGCCTAGGAGGGGAACCACCATCACTAGTTTTGGGTCGCTTAAGATACAAATGTTGGTGGTCAGTTGTTTAATTTAGTGTTCAGTTCTTTAATGTATATTATACTGATGTCTTTTAGTACATCCCCAAGATTCATAAGAGCTTCTTGAATTATCTTTTAAGTGCATATTAGCATTGAAAATGGCATGCCTGTTGATCAACTGCAGGCTTACCGGCCCCAAAAACCTGTGCGCTTTGCTGAAAATCTGCATTTTATTTCCAGAATTCATCTCCACCACAATAATGGGCAAGGAAGTTCATCATATCTTGATGATTTGCCACCTTATTTGCTCTCCTGTTCATTATATTCTCAGCCAAGAACCAAATTTTTGGGATTTCTTCTGCCTTATCTATAGCCCAATCATGTTTCAGAAAAGATTTTCTGTCTCTTGTGTAATACTGATTCGACAATAACTTTCAATGTTTCTCTTTTTGCCCTGGCAGTAATGGAAATTCAGGCAAAATCTATTGCTGATATCCCAGTTGATTGTTTTGGGGATGCTGTTAGCTAATCTAATTTTAACTAATCTAGATGTTATTGTTGTTTACACTTAAATGTGTTGAACTGTATGTTAATCATATTGATTTTTTAATATGCAACATCTATATGCAAATTATTTTATGTCATATCTTTATATTTCACTTTTGCATATGAATGGCCTATAGCCTAAGCACTCATAAACTACTATTCAGTATATCTGGTGGAGATTCAAGCATTTAAATGATTAGGAAGTAATATTTCTATTTCTTCCAACTGACATTATTCTAAGTTAAGGAAAATGGCATTTCTTGAGTTTCCTGCAAGGTCTCTCTTTCGTTGGCAGACAAAGATGAAATACAATTTCAAACAGATTAATGCTCTTAAATACAAAATGGAAATGGGAAAAACACAGTATTTGTAGGCTTGGGATACCTTTCTGCATTGGTATTCATATGACTAAAACACAATGAACTTATTGGATTTTTTAAAACGATTCTTTGGCAAAGTTTGCAGTGTAATTAAAATTGTCCTCCTTGTTAACATAGGATCTGAGATAATTTTCATTCTCTGGAAGTAAGTCCTTCATTTGTTTTTTTAAATGATAACAGGTGAAGCACTGCAATGCTATACGTGTGTAGGCATGAGCGATGAAGAATGTAACAGACAAGGAACTGAGCATTGCCCAGGATATTCTGATGCCTGTGCAATCATCAAAGGACAGTCAAGTAAGTGGTTATATAACAGTAGTAATCCAAGGTATCAGGTTGGCCACTTTAAAATGAAGGCGGCTTTGAGAAGTCTTTGGATATGTGAGTGTGTATACATGTATATGTATGTATACATACACACACACACACACATGCATACATACCTACATACACACACACACATACAGACCCTTTTAAGTTGTTTGTCAATTTATTGTGACCTCATGAATTTTATAGGAGTTTCTTAGGCAAGGAATACTCAGAAGGCATTAATCATTTCCTTCCTCTGAAAATTGCCTACATCACCTTGCATGGGTATGTGCTTCCATCTACTGATTTATGTTGACATCATGAATTTCATAGGGTTTTCTTAGGTAAAGGAATACTCAGAGGTGATTTGCCTTTTTCTTCCTCCGAAATGTAGCCTACAACACCTGATATTTATTGGTGTCTCCCATTCCAGTCTAAAGCAGGGCTGACTCTGGTTAGTTTATAAGATCAGACAGGATTTGATTCCTTTATGGTCTTTAGGGATGCTAGGTTTTTGTTACCAGGTTTATAAAAATAAAAACTTAGGTCAAAAATTCTAGATGGAATGAATAGTATTTTATCTATAACACTCCTGATCATTCACTTTGCTGTCTACTGTTACAAAGACAGTTACATTAACCACTGAGCTTTCAGTAGTTAATAAGTACAGTAGAGTTTTGCTTATCCAACCTCCACTTATCCAACATTCTGTATTATCCAACGTAGTCTGCCTTTTAGTAGTCAATGTTTATGTGGTTAATGTTTTCAATACATTGCGATGTTTTGGTACTAAATTTGTAAATACAGTAATTACTACATAACGTTACCATACACTGAACTGCTTTTTCTGTCAGTTAGTTGTAAAATGTGATGTTTTGGTGCTTAATTTGTAAAATCATAACATAATTTGATGTTTAATATGCATTTTCTTAATCCCTCCTTATTATCCAACATTTTTGTTTATCCAACATTCTGCTGGCCCATTTATGTTGGATAAGTGAGACTCTACTGTACTAAAAAAATTAATTATTCCCCACATTTTGGAAACCACTTGTATCCTGGGTGTGAGTGATACCTTCTATTCTTTATTTGAGAGGGGAATATAAACTGTTGTGTTGTCAAAGAAATGTGAATAAATATTCCTCAAAACTCCAGTTAGAAATTGAGGCGGTTTTTCTAGTTGTTGTTTTCATTAACTGCCTTCAAGTTAACTTCAGCTTATGGTGACCCTATGAATGAGAAACCTCCAAGCCATCCTATCTTTAATAGCCTGCCCACCCACTAACAGTTATTTCAACTTTATTGGTTTGTTTGATGGTTGATTTATTTCTACTATAATGTTACTGTTTTTCTATTTTTTATGCTATTGTTTATGTACTTACTATGTACAGTAGAGTCTCGCTTATCCAACGTTCTGGATTATCCAATGCAGTCGGCCTTTTAGTAGTCAATGTTTTCAATACACTGTGATATTTTGGTGCTAAATTTGTAAATACAGTCATTACTACGTAGCATTACTGTGTATTGAACTACTTTTTCTGTCAAATTTGTTGTATAACATGATGTTTTGGTGCTTAATTTATAAAATCATAACCTAATTTGATGTTTAATAGGCTTTTCCTTAATCTCTCCTTATTATCCAACATATTTGCTTATCCAACATTCTGCCGGCCCGTTTATGTTGGATAAATGAGACTCTACTGTACTATGTATGTATTTCATATGTTCATAGTTTATTTTTTGACTATGTTGATTGGGTTCGTCCCCATGTAAGCTGCCCCAAGTCCCTTTGGGGAGATGGAGATGGGGTACAAAAATAAAGTTATTATCCTATTTTTAATAACGTTTCTCAGATGTTACATAGACAGGACAATTTCTTCTCTGATTGATTTTCTAGTTTCAGTGGTCAAGTAGTAAATATGTTGTGAGATGTAAGGTCTACTTTTCTTAGGCTGCAATTTAGATAAAGAGAAAATATATATCAGGTGTGGGAATACATCTAGGACTGACTTAGCGCTTGATTTCCCATAACGAAAAGGCAGAAGAAGAGAAAAGGACCTTCATGAAGCCCAGTTAAAGTCCATCTCTATGCCTAGGAGTAAGCAGGTTGAGGAAGTGAGCCTAGATGTTCCACTTCAAGTTAATGAGATAAAGAAGTAGATAAGCATGGATGGCATAATGTCTTTTGGATTTGCCTCTGAATCTATTCTAGGTGGCATTATGAAGTCCTGTTCCTACAGATCGTTCTGTGAACGGGCACGGAGGGAAGGTTCCCGTGCACAAGGCGTGAGCGTTCACTGCTGCTATTCAAGCAACTGCAATGCCAAAGGCCTGGGCTCAAGAAACGTTCTCTCTACCGGCTATTTCTCTCTACTTTTCTTCGCTATCCTGTGGCACTTGTTTATTTAGTTCCAAGTGAAACATGAACTGGGTAGAAGAATGGAGCAGACACTATTTAACCATATCTTAACAAGGATGTAATTTGAAACAATCCAGGTGGGGGATACATAAAATATTCTTGTGAACATATTGCAGGCATGAACATCATCACACATTGATGATATTGGTAAGCATTGGGGAAGAAAAAAAATACATCTGTACATTGAAATTATTTTTAAGCTTCTGTGTTAAGAAAATGCTGTACAGGTATCTAGGTGATTGGCAAATGACGTAATGTTGATTCCCAAAAGCTTGTAGTTTTCTAAAAGCAAAACATGATCCAATTGAGGACTATTCCAAGAAATGTGAATTCTTGCAATAGATTCTTACATTTTATTTGGTTCTACTGGATGTTGGCATCTCCTCATTTGCTTGCTCTGTGACAGTGTAGCAATTGGGGGGGGGGTCATATGTAGTGTTTTTTTTGGCTCTACACGACTCTTCTAAAAGTTCTTTTAAAATGGGCAGTGCATTCTGAGGCGATCCTGCAGTATGAAAGAAAGGTTTTATCCTCCCTGATTTTTTTTTTAAAAAAACATTATTATATTTATGCTGTTGTAGTGCAAAAGTATCATTTCATTGATAACGTATAACTCTAAAAATATTAAATGAGATAAAATGGGTGTGGAACAGGGTTTTTTTTGTTTAGCTACACCTTGCCATTAGACAGACTTAAAAATTGGTTTGTTGGAGTCAGGAATGGCAATTTTTTTTAAAGACAAGTACAACTGCAAATGCTACAACCTTCTGCAACGACCTGATTCATATCCTTACCTGGAGAAGTGTTCAAGAGTTAAGATCTCATCATTCAAAAGAAAATTCTGATGTGTCAGTTCAATGCATGGATGTGAAATGGTAATAGACTGAGTTGTCTTATCTCTGGCATATTGTGTGTATACGACAAGCATCTACACACCAAGAAAGCCATTGTGCATCTAGATTAGGGTAAGCAACTGCATGAGAGCCAAAGAATAATTCATCACCCAAAACCCTCTGTGAACTGTAACCCCCAGCACACTAGAATACCTCTGTTTCTTTCAGTTGCTCTCAAAATAATGGCCAGAAGTTATGTTTTCTTACTTAATGTCACCATTTTGAGAAGCACTGCAATGAAAAATTAGGATTTTTGTATGAGTTGGGGTCGTTTTTGTGTGTTGTTGCATGGTTTGGTGACTTTCTATATGGTTTAGGGGCAAAACCCATCTGAAAACCACATCAAAATCTTTTTTTTTTAATCAACCTCATCTTTGAAGCCAATGCAGAAGAGTGAATTTCTTATTATTTTTATATGCTAATTTAGGATAAAATGATTCATAAGAGTGATTTCAATCAAAGACTAGTTGGAATACTATTTCACAAATTACATTTGCCAAGGGAAAAAGCCCACACATGTATCTTTTATGTTAGGGTCCACAGGATCCCTTGTGTCCTAGATGTTAACACCAATAGTTCCTTATCATTAGCATTGTCTGGTGAGGCTGATGGGATTTGAGGGCAAAACATCTAAAGGCACAAAGGTTTATAGATTTTATGAGGCTGCAGGTGTCAGGTTTAATTATCAGATGTGTTATGGAAAGTTGGCTATTTCATGTAAAGAAGAAGCAAAACAAAGGCAATTGAAAGTCAAGAATGAAACAGAGAGTATCTTACATTATATATTAGCATATCTCAGCTTTGGTCCTACACCTTTAATCAAATGATTTAGTTGACTTCATATATCCCAACAACCATTTGTGATTTCGTGTATTACAATGTTCCCTCACTACTTCGCAGTTCACTTTTCGCGGATTCGCTGTTTTGCGATTTTTCAATAAACTAAAAAGACTATTATAAATCATAAAAAATTACAATTTACAGCCTAAGGAAGAGGGAAAGGAGAAGCCGAAAGGAGAGAAAAAGAGCCCAAGCAGCAACGGGAGGAAAAGGAGGCGATTTATCAACACACAATTGGTTGATAAAGACTTAAAATAGTGTATAACTACTAAAATAATGTATAAATATTAAAATAAATATGGTGTCCCTACTTCATGGATTTTCACTTATTGCGGGTGGTCCTGGAACCTAACCCCCATGATAAGTGAGGAAGCACTGTATATTGATTTTCCCAATCAGCAGGCTTCTGTATTTTCACTGTACATGGATATTTATATTAAACCTCAGCAATATAATGTAGAAAAGACTGTGAGAGAAGGAATCATGAATGGAATCCAACTCATTCTGAAAATGATGTGAGTAGTTTCTACCGATAACAGAATTGGGCCTTGAGCACTGTTTTCATGATCTCTTACAGCAAACAATCTATGCAGATGTACTTTCAAATATTTCTTATGTTACCAGTGAAACTAATTCCTGTGTAAGTACAGTTGAGACTTATTGCGGAACAAAAGGCAGGTGGAGTCAACATGATATGTCTAGGAGGAGTCTGCTTTGGCCTGGCTGGATCATCACCTTAACATCCTTATTATGTTGTAACCCCTCTTCTTCTTGGTTATGTGGATACTTCTGTGATGTCAGCATGGGTCACCCATGACAGGCAGAGCCTTTAGCCGATCAACACAGAGAAAATGGGCTGTCAGCAGCTGCTTGTTTGGACTGCGTACTGGTTCACATTGGACCTGGTATTTCCATCCATATTGTGCCCAAAATTGTCAAACTTTGAAGTATTCCTGACTTTCCTTAATGTGGGTTAGACCATATTAACCTGGTTTGCCCTGTTCTATGGATCAGGAAACCCCGGTGGTGAAGTGCGTTAAAGCACTGAGCTGGAGACCGAAAGGTCCCAGGTTCAAACCCCGGGAGCGGCGTCAGCGGCCGCTGTTAGCTCCAGCTCCTGCCAACCTAGCAGTTCGAAAACATGCCAATGTGAGTAGATCAATAGGTACCGCTCCGGCGGGAAGGTAACGGCGCTCCATGCAGTCATGCCGGCCACATGATCTTGGAGATGTCTATGGACAACACCGGCTCTTTGACTTAGAAATGGAGATGAGCACCAAACCCAGAGTTGGTCATGACTGGACTTAACGTCAGGGGAAACCTTTGCCTTTACTATGGATCAGAAGTCTTTGAATGTCATAAAGACAGCCAGGAGCAGCTTCATGGTGAATTGGCCCTTAGTTATGACAATTGCAAACATGGATTACTTGATCAGTTTTCCCAATTTATTTAAAAACAAATGCTTTATTTATTAGTACCTATGAGTACTTTTGACATGTCAGGAAGCAGCAAGTGCTCTTGAACAAAACAACGGATGTCTTTAGTGTTTAATATGGATTTTGCTGTCACATTTCTTCGTTCAACTGGGCCTTTATTCCAATGGAACTCAGTAGACCTGCAACAATATAGTTCCAATACCTATTTTAAAACATTCACAAGTTTAATTGATCAAGGATCTTGAAGAAATCAGCTAAACTCCCTGAATGACAAAAAATGTAAATAAACTATTGTATTCTTCTTGCAGTGCTTCCCAAAGTGTTAACGTTAGACATGAAGAAAACTGCCTCACCTGTTTACCATTAAGACAGCCTAACCTAGACTGGTGCCCTCCAAATGTGTTAAGACCACAACTGTCATCATTTCAGCAAACTGACACATCTGGAGAGAGACAGTTGTGGGCAGGGGAAGATAGCTGTGTTCAGATGTTGGCCATGTGCAGGGCTGGGGCTTGACAGTACTGCCAAAAATTACCAATCTGATTTGTCACCCTTCATAAGGCAATGTATATGGCGTAAGTTCATTTGCTTTCCTTTCACAACTCATTAACAATACATAGAATCACAACCCTGACTGAATTTCTCACCCATATGTTTGGCCCGTAATTATTTACTACTCACGTTTGTACTTGCTGACTCCTATTTTCTACACAGCAATGCATTTAGCAGCCATTTTTATGTCTTACAATGCTCTATAGAGGGAATCTGTACTCAAAATTATTAACTTTATATTTGCATATGTATATAAAAAATCTCTAAGCTGGTTTATTCTCAAGCAAACTTTATTGATATTGATAAAACTAATGTCCATGTAAGTATAGATGAGAGTGAATCCTTACAGTATATTTATTTATAATTGAAATAAATGCATTCTATAAATGAAAATGCAGTATTGTGCCATTTCTGAAATAGAGGTGATAATAATTGTACGCGTTATTCGTTCTAGGGCTGGGATGGCTATTTTCTTTGGGCCAGCTACCCAGATGTTCTGTGGACAAGCTTGTTGACATCCTTCCAACAATGAAATCATCCCTTTATAGACTGACTTGGTCAGAAAATGTTTGATCTTGGAGGTCCAAAACAATCTTCATTGTAAAAGAAAGCACCATTCCAATAAAAGAATGCCTCTAGGATTGTAACTCTTGCTCCAGTCATTGCTTCTGGCGAGAATGCACTTGTGGCAACAGACTGCCTCCATGTCATCCAATTTTCTAAGATTTCAAGGCCAAAACTTGAAATTGCACAAGGGCCATAGAGGTGGATCAAAGAAGACCAGGAGATGGCATTAACTGTCTTTAATGATTGTTCAGTTTCAATGGCTCTAGAGGTTTGTGTGAATGTGCAGATGTTCTTCATGTTACAGTGTTCTTCAGTGGTCCTGGAATATGCCTCACACAAGAGCCAAAGTAAACCATGACATGTTTTGATGGGGGGAAAAATTGTAGAGCCTCAGGATTCCCCAAACATGAATGTTGGTAGAATTCAAAACATAGCCCTGTTAGTCTAGAATATCAGTACACAAAGGGACCTTATAGCTCCTTAAAGACTAAATGAGAGATGCACCTGAGGAAGCATCTATGAAAACCTATGTTACCAACTTTATTCTCTCAGTCGGTCTTGAAGGTGATAGAGGAATGCAGTGTACATCACATACCACCCAAATTTACATTAAAATATTCCAGCCATTTCTACACAAGGTAGGAACGAACCTTAATTTGTTGTCGAAGCTTTCATGGCCAGGATCACAGGGTTGTTGTATGTCTTTCGGGCTGTGTGGCCATGTTCCAGAAGTATTCTCTCCTGACGTTTCGCCCACATCTATGGCAGGCATCCTCAGAGGTTGTGAGGCATGCCTGCCATAGATGTGGGCGAAACGTCGGGAGAGAATACTTCTGGAACATGGCCACACAGCTCGAAAGACATACAACAACCCTGAAACCTTATTTTTATTGATACAGTCGTGGCAACGTGCCACACTACTCTGTTCTAATAAAAAAAATTGGGACATTTCCCAAGATCCTTCAAAGTGATTTTCATGTTTATCACATTGTTTACATTGTAAGTCAGGTCATTCCATGTAGCATTCACATTTGGTGAAAAATCAATGAAAAAGTAATTGGCCCTCCCACCCAAGTGAATATAGTATAGTGTTTCCTCACTACTTCGCAGTTCACTTTTTGCGGATTCGCTGATTTGTGGTTTTTCAATAAACTCTAAAAGACTATTATAAATAATAAAAAATACAGTTTACAGCCTAAGCAAGGGAGGAAGGAGAAGCCAAAGGGAGAGAAAAGGAGCCCAAGTGGCAACGGGAGGAGAAGGAAGCGATTTATCAACACATGATTGGTTGATAAAGACTTAAAGTAGTGTATAACTACTAAAATAATGTATAAATATTAAAATAAATATAGCGTCCATACTTCACGGATTTTCACTTATTGTGGGTGATCCTGGAACCTAACCCCAGTGATAAGTGAGGGAACACTGTACACCCAATTGCTTATATCAGGCACGGGTAAACTTTTTTGCCTTGAGGCCACACTGTGGGCCCAACCAAGAGGTCCAGGCTGGGAAGAAGTGCGGCCAGGCATGTGCTGGAAGGGACAGGCCGAGGAGGGAGAGGGCCTGTGAGAAGGTGGGCCTGGGAATAGGTGGGGCAGGGCCCAGATCATCATCAGGTTGTCCTCCTAGCCCCCTTGATGGATTGTCACCTTGATGTGGTGAGGGGGCTTGTGTGTTCCAATGAACCTGAGGGCACAACCATGGGAGTCACACATTCCCAGGAGTGGCCACAGGGAAGGTTTCAGACCAAACACAATTCGAAGACCCAAAGACCTCAAAGGCAGAGCAGGTGGAGGATAACATGGTACATGTTACAACGGCTGTGAGAAGCCACTCTCGTTGTGTTAATCACACCACTGCTGGGACCTCAATTTGTGAAGACTGTGTGTTGACCGGCCGTGCACCGATCTCCACATATTAAAAAAAATCACGCACAGGCGTCTTCCAAGAAATGGAGGACCGTCATCCTCAAACTACGAGGGATCACGTAAGTAAGTAAGTGTCCTCCTAGCATAAGGATAGGGTTGCTCGCCCCATCCTTATGCTGGGAGGAAAACGGAACATGTGGCAACTGCCCTGATCCTCCTGATCTTTGGTCTGTCCTCGGCATTATGCCAGGAGTAGGGTGAGACGCTCCAGAAGGCTCTCAGCCACTGCCTGCCTTCTTTGGGCCGTCCTTTCAGCATAAGGACGGGGACTGGAGGAGAGCGAGACATGAGGTGGCTGAGAGCGCTCCAGAGGTCTCTCCGTTGCTGTGTGCCTTCTTCCCCCATCCTTTCTGCATAAGGAGGTGGCAGGTCACCGTGTCCTTATGCCGAGAGGACAAGGAAACTGAAGAGAGCATGAAATAAGCACCCAGGGGCCGTATCCAGCCTCCAGGACTTAGTTTGCCCATGCCTGGCTTGTATTATGAGTCAGACCATTCCATGTATTTTCCAAATTTTGTGAAAATCCATTGCCTGTTTTGTCAGAATACAGTGACAAACAGAAACTGAATTAAACCCACAGATAGGCAGGTGGACACAGATAGTATGTACAGTAGAGTCTCACTTATCCAAGCTAAACGGGCCGGCAGAAGCTTGGATAAGCGAATATCTTGGATAATAAGGAGGGATTAAGGAAAAGCCTATTAAACATCAAATTAGGTTATGATTTTACAAATTAAGCACCAAAACAAATTTTAAAAATTTTAAAAATAAAAAAAAATTACAACAAATTTGACAGAAAAAGCAGTTCAACACGCAGTAATGTTATGTTGTAATTACTGTATTTACAAATTTAGCACCAAAATATCACGATATATTAAAACATTGACTACAAAAATGGCTTGGATAATTCAGAAACTTGGATAAGCGAGGCTTGGATAAGTGAGACTCTACTGTAACATGTGAATGTATGTGTGTGTGTGCAGAATAAACTCAGAAGAAACAAAGCAACATGAAGCTAAAAATGAATTTAGATACATCATGCTTTTTCACATTCACTGAAACTATCTTCACATCATTTTTAATTTAAAAAAAGAAACAGTAATGATTTCCATTTTTAGTAGACTTGGTTATACCATATGACAGTTAACTCAAAATAGCTGAACTCTGAACTCAGTTTTCCTGGACTTCCTTTGAAAGCAATGCAGCAGTGGTTTGAGCTCTTCTGTTCCCATTAAAACTGAAGTGTGACTAATTTGTCAGCATTAGACCTTAAAAGATCTTTGAATTCAAATGGACACTACCATTTTTATTACAGTAGAGTCTCACTTATCCAAGCCTCGCTTATCCAAGCCTCGCTTATCCAAGCCTCTGGATTATCCAAGCCATTTTTGTAGTCAATGTTTTCAATATATCGTGATATTTTGGTGCTAAATTCGTAAATACAGTAATTAAAACATAACATTGCTGCATATTGAACTACTTTTTCTGTCAAATTTGTTGTATAACATGATGTTTTGGTGCTTAATTTGTAAAATCATAACCTAATTTGATGTTTAATAGGCTTTTCCTTAATCCCTCCTTATTATCCAAGATATTTGCTTATCCAAGCTTCTGCCGGCCCGTTTAGCTTGGATAAGTGAGACTCTACTGTATTATGTTTTTGTACATAGTGATTATATTTTGTATTATTTTTCAGCAATAGATTTTTCAAAAGGGATAGCTTACATAGCTAGGAGGAGTTTCACATCTGGCTCTGTAAGATAATTGTGTGCAGACATATTTTCTTCTGACTTTGATCAAGAAAGGGTGAAATCCTGGAGTCTGGAGATGCTGTATTGTGATGACATAGAAGAAAAATGACATCATAGTGCCCTCTCCATATGCACACATCACAGTTTCTTACTGGTATAAAGGCCTGAAGTCATATTTTATTCTTAGGAGAAAAGCAGAGGAGGACTTGTAAGCCTTCCTCCAGCAATCCCTACTTATCTCCAATCGAATACTGACTTAAGGCCGCGTACCATTTCTGAACACCACCGACATGGCCCGCTATAAGCATTTCCAAGCCAAAACCCGGAATTCCCTAGACTTAGTTCCACTCACTACTTTTGTTCCTACTGAAACACATGCTTTAGAAAATACAGCACGCCTGTAAGTAGCTGCTAATGTTTTCTATTCTATATTTGTAATGGGCAAATGGGTGGTACAGGAATGAAAAGAAACATCTGCGAACAAAAGTGCTTCATTAGTCACTTCCAGAGATCTATAGAATCTACAGGACTGATGCCAGGAATTCTTTAAGAAAGAAACTGTGATCTTAAAGTAACGGAAGAAATAGAGGATTCTCAGTGTATATATCTCCCTTATAACAATCCTTATAAGGATTTTATTATCCCGTTTGTCTCATTTATAGTTAGCAATAACTTGTTATCCCTGTCTTCCAAAAGCAATCAGTTCGCAGAGAGATCATGTAGCTTAGAGAACAAAGCTGATAAACTTTAGTAGATTAAAGCTGCATCTGTACTATAGAGGTAATGCAGTTTGACACCAATTTAACAGCCATGGCACAATGCTATGTAGTAATAGGAGTAGGGTGGGTTTTTTTTTCTTCAAGGTCTATAGCCTACTATGGAGCCCCGGTGGTGAAGTGGATAAAAGCATTGAGCTGCTGAACTTGCAGACCGAAAGGTCCCAGGTTCAAACCCCGGAAGCGGTGGGAGCGGCTGCTGTTAGCTCCAGCTTCTGCCAACCTAGCAGTTCGAAAACATGCCAATGTGAGCAATAGGTATCGCTCCAGTGGGAAGGTAACAGCGCTCCATGCAGTCATGCCGGCCACATGACCTTGGAGGTGTCTACGGACAACGCCGGCTCTTTGGCTTAGAAATGGAGATGAGCACCAACCCCCAGAGTCAGACACGACTGGACTTAACGTCAGGGGAAACTTTTACCTTTTATAGCCTACTATGCCAAAGAATGCTGGTGTTTCACCAAACTATAAAACGCAAGGTTCCACAACATTAACAGCCTGTTATAGCGGCGCCAAACTGCATTAATTAAATAGTGTAAATGCACCTTCAGTCCAATTGCTCAGCTGCATGGAGTGAACTAAATGGGGACATATTTATATAGACAGACTGTATGTGTGGACAAAGTAGCAATTAAATTATTAAACCACTGAGCTGCTGAACTTGATGACCGATCGGTCACCAGTTTGAATCCAGGGAGCAGGATGAGTTTCTGCTGTTAGCTCCAGCTTCTACCAACCTAGCAGTTCCAAAATATGCAAATGTGAGTAGATTAATAGGTACCACTCTGGCAGGAAGGTAACAGCACTCCATGCAGTCATGCTGGCCACATAACCTTGGAGGTGTCTACAGACAACACCGGCTCTTCGGCTTAGAAATGGAGATGAGCACCAAGCCCCAGAGTTGGACATGCCTAGACTGTCAAGGGAAAACCTTTACACACACACACATGTATTTATGAATAGCAATAAAATATGATCAGTGGATATGGTGAATGTTCCTTAAGGTATGTACAGGATGAGACATTTCTCCCTCCTGCCACTATTATGCCAGGTACTATTACCACATTAGAGTCCATTGGCTAAAACAGCTTCTTTCTTACTAGGAAACTCACTAGGAACTAGCAGCTGGTGGTCTATGGACCATTACCATTCCACTAACCACTGTTTTAAGCAGCACTTCACCAGGGTAAAAAAACTACACACTAACACATAGCGAAGTATAGTTTTCTTTTAAACTGACAAACACACAGGCAATGCAATTTCTATCAGGTCTGTTGTACATAGTAAGAGGCAGTCTCCTCCAACTAAATTGGAAATTACTTGAAGGCACATAAAGAGTAAAAGAAAATTGTCAGGGGGGGATTTAAACCTAACATGTTAGAACTGCAACCTGAGACAGATTCGTCCCCACATGTTTGCCTTGAGTTAAAAAAAGAAAAGACCGTTCAGCTGCAAGCTACATTTAACATAACAGCCTAAATCCACTTCTTAGTTCAATTAGAGTAGAACCATTAAATCAATGGTGTTTATATAGCATTGATTTACCAGGTTCACATTGATTCTGTGATTTTATCCAAGCTTGCATTACTAGTTGGACTTTTTTAGGCCAGTGTGTAAAAACACAAAATTAAACTATTTTTTTTGTGCTTAGTTTCCATGTCAGAAAAGAATTAGATTTTGCTTTGAAAGGGGGATTATCTGAATTCAGGGAATATTTATTTATGTATTTGTTTGTTCTTCCGATAGAGGTACATTGACTGATCATCACTGGCTAACAGACATTTTGGTGCTTCAAATGTTGACCCTCTTTTGGTTTCTTTCCCTGCTGATTCCAAAACAGCCCGTTTTCTCCTATCATCTCTAATTTTTGAGATGTAGAACATATGGCATCTACCAGTCGTCACCTGATCACTCACAGAAAATCATAACCATATCTAAGTAACTAGAGCTGATGTCATCTATCAAATGCAATTTTCTGAATAAGCGCTCCAAAGAACCCCAGGAACAGACTTAAAAGGCAAAATAATAAGAATTTGTTGTGTTGAGCTGTGTTATTGAAGGCATCTCTTTAAATCTCCAGTTATCTGCTGTCAGCTCCCTTTGTATCCCTGGGAGGACTTTCACCAAATGAGAAGGAGCTTGCAAAGGTAAGTGGGATAATTTCAGATGGCAAGAGCACAATGAAACTTCTGGCCAGCCTTCTAAAAATTACTAGTTTCATCAACAATGGTTGAAACCCCATACATTGGCAGCAAGTATCATTGAGTTCAATTAAACTTAATTGTGAAGAAATGCATTGCACTTTTATACAATTTAAAGGGATCACAGATTGAGCTGCACTATTCCTATAGGTCCACTTTTTAATGTATTTGAAGACATTAAAACCAAAACACTGGAAGCACAACTTTAATGAGAAGTCATAGATAATTGTAGCTATACTACAGACTTTAAGCCAATATTTAAAATTCACGAGTTCTTGCCTACTCTATATACACAAAGTAATTCAGTCCACAGGTCTCCTACCATTCTAGGTCCCACTGCCACCAGCAGAACCTCTTTCTTTAGTCTCAACATGTGATTTACTTGAAAACCCTTTCTACTGCTATCACTCCTGTGTTGGATTTTGAGTGTATGTGCAGTGGGCATTCTTAGAAAATGGAGACCACAATGTGCACAAAACACACATTTTCTGGAAGACTAGCAAGGGGCATTTAAAGTGCTAAAACCCTAAATACAAAGGCAAGTACTGCAAAATACAATATTTCTTTTGAACCAGTTCTCTTTTGTTCAAACCTACATTTCTGGCTTCCAATAAAGGAAATGGAATTGTGAACTGTGTCTTAGGAAGCTAGCTGAACACTGGGATATCCTTGGGGATTTATCATATATGGAGTTGAAAAATACTTTTTCAGCAATAAACAGGACAGATGCAAGCCCCTCAAGGCTCAAAAGATCTCACTTTTCCCACTGAAACAGAGGAATGGGAAGGAGGAGAGATTGCGCATCTCAGCAATGTTGCTATGCAAGCAGATGCAGACAAAAGCACCTCCTATTCGCTTCTTAAAATACTAAATTTACACAAGGCTTAAAAAATTATCTGAAATATGCCCTTAAATCTGCTGTAAGTTTACCAAGTTCGTTGCCAAAAATATCTCTGAGAGGTGAATTGCATCTTTTTCCTCCTTTGGAAATTATAGAGATTTTTAAAAAGGACTCTAAAAATCTAATTAGTGGAATTCTTCAAGACTTCTCTGGTGAGATCAATTTTAAGGGGTAAAAGTGAATTAATTTATTAAATATTATGCTATAAGAACTATGTGAATTCAAATTTGTTTAACATGCCTAAGAACTCAATAGCCATATGGGACCACATAGAGCCTCTGGACTGAGTCAAAACAGCACATAAGATAAGAAGTGACCATAGAGATTAATCATAGAGATGAACCATTGAAATAGAGAAAACCATAGAGCTTGAAATACAGTTTGAAGTACAGAAAACTCAGAAACAATTAAAAGAGCTGTAAATGACAGTGTACTAAAAGTGAAAGTAGCCAAAGGAGGCTCTACAATAAATCTTCAAAAATTAGATATCTGGTTTTAAAGAGAAAGATAGCTTGTTTACAGAAGTGACTGCAAGGTCAACAAGACCAAGATTCAAAGATCAGAAAGCCCAGAAAGAAACTTCCAAGAAAGGATCTCTTCCACAAGAAGAACATCCAATGAGGGAAATCTTGACCTGGTTAAAAGCCATTACAGATGGAATGAAAAACCCGGAGGCCCGGACTGACAGGAGAATTGCACAGCCTGAAGATTACCTACAGAAAGGGCAACAAGAAATGAAGAAAAATATTCTACAGATGGCAAACACAGTAAGTGGTACTGAAGCAGCAGGAACAGCAAAAACATTAAATAAAGATAATTGAGCAGACACAAAAGAAGATGTAAATGGATTTCCAAAGAGATTCAATCCAACTCCAAAAATTAGAGTATGCACAAAGAGAGGTTGTGAGGAATACCAGAATCTGTACAGGAACTTGATATGGCAATAACAGAAGTTGTGGCTGGAATCCTTGGTAGACCAAAGCAAGTGATCAAGACTCAAATTGACAAGATTTTTAGGGTCCAATCCCAACATGCAATAGGAAATAAATTTCCAAGAGATCTGATTGTGTTGTTTACAAGAATGAAAGTATGAAACAAAGTTTTGCAAGCCCATACCAAAGATCTGATTGAAATAGGAAATATCAGGATTTCAGTATTAATAAAATTTCCACACAAGACAATAAAGAAAAGAAGAGAGTACTTTTTCCTGACAGATAAACTTAAGAAAGGCTACAGATTCAGATGGGAAAACACAGATGGACTTATATTACCTTATAAAGGACAAAGGTATTGGTTAACATCAGTCAGGAAGGCCCAGAATTTCTATAATAATTTTTTAAAGACCTAGATTCAGAGAGAGAAGAAACATGGTTACAGGTAAAATGTGCATTTATTCACACCACTCATCCATACAAAAAGGAAATAAAATACACATCCCAGGTAAATTATGCATGCATATACAGAAAAACAGAGAGAGAGAGCATGTCACAGATAAACCGCAGATTTTAAGCAACAGCAAACAAACCACACATCAAGAAGCCCTGTATCAGTGCAATAAAGTAGGGAATAATCAGCAAAACACATAATCTCTGTGTCAAATGTTTTAAAAACAATTCCTGGAAACACCAACGACCATATCCAAAGATGAAGGTACAAATCCTGAAGACAACAGTCCTTCCCACTGGTATTTAGTATAGAATCATAAGAGTTGGAAGAGACCTCACAGGCCATCCAGTCCAACCCCCTGCCGAGAAGCAGGAAAATGACATTATGTTTAAAATGTATATTTTTAATTCATAATGTTTTTAATAGTTTTAACTGTTTTATGTGCTGTTTTATATTGGTTTGTATGGGCATCTAATTGTTACCACTGTTGTAAGCCACCCTGAGTCCCTCCGGGTGAGAAATAAATAAATAAATAATGAAAACAGATGGCCATCCAGCTTCTGCTTAAAAGCCTCCAAAGAAGGAGCTCAACCACACTCCAGGGCAGAGTTCCAGTGCCGAACGACTCTCACAGTGAGGAAGTTCTTCCTGATGTTCAGGTGGAATTGCCTTTCCTGGGGTTTGAAGCCATTGTTCCGCGTCCTAGTTTCCAGGACAGCAGAAAACAAGTTTGCTCCCTCCTCCCTATGACTTTTTCTCACATATTTATATATGACTATCATGTCTCCTCTCAGCCTAGTAGTGGGTTGTCAGCAGAGGCGGTTCAACCACTAGGCCAACTAGGCAGTTGCCTGTGGTGCCATCTTGTTGGGGGCGCCATCGAGGCAACTCCTGTCTCTTGCGGCCTGCCTCTGCAAGGTATTGAACTGCTTTTTCTGTTGATTTGTTGTAAAACATGATGTTTTAGTGCTTAATTTGTAAAATCTTAATGTAATTAGATGTTTAATAGTCTTTTCCTTAATCCCTCCTTATTATCAAATATTTTTGCTTATCCAACGCTTTTATTTTTCAATGATTGTTTTTTTTGGGGGGGGGGGCGCCAAAATTCTGTTTGCCTACACTTGAAAAATACCTAGGGCCGGCTCTGGTTGTCAGTGTGACCTGGCCTTGTTAAAATAGATTCTTTCAATACTCACAAAATACCTTGTCACGGGAATCATGTGTTTGTTTCAGCTTGCACTTCCCTTGAAACCACGTTTTTTCCGCAAGCAAGCTGGACTCACCAATCGTTGTCAATCTCAGCTTAGTCCAACATGTGGCCTACTTGGAATTGCACAAGCTTGTAAGGCTGCCCGAGTGGGCCTCAATGAGACACTGATGAGAATGATGACAGGTAGGATGGAGACTGAAAATAATGGGTACTCTTTTTTCTTTTCTTTTTCAAGGGAGAGTTTCTATAAGTTTCTATTATGTGACTGGGTAGGCCTTTGAGTTCTAGGGTAACATTCAAGATGTTCGCACTGTTGCCCACAGAAAGGTCACACAATCAAGCTAATACCTCAAGTAGACAGTGAATGATCTCTGTCTTAACACTGACAGGGGAATATGTCCCTGTTGGTATTTCTAGAGCTCTCAGCAGCCTTCAGTATCATTAACAATGGTATCCTTCTGGGGGGACTGGGAATCAGAGGCACTATGTTGCAGTCATTCCAGTTGTGCCTCTCAGACAGGTTACAGATAGTGGTACTTGGGGATAGCTGCTCCTCAAAAATAAGTTGGTACAGTAGAGTCTCGCTTATCCAACCTCCACTTATCCAATGTTCTGTATTATCCATTACCTTTTTTAACTTATCCAAGCTTCACTTATCCAAGGTTCTGTATTATCCAACACAGTTGGCCTTTTAGTAGTCAAGGTTTTTGTAGTCAATGTGTTCAATACATTGCGATATTTTAGGGAATACAATAATTACTAAATTACATTACTGTATATTGAACTGCTTTTTCTGTCGATTCATTGTAAAACATGATATTTTGGTGCTTAATTTGTAAAATCATAATGTAATTTAATGTTTAATAGGCTTTTCCTGAATTCCTCCTTATTATCCAACATTTTCACTTATCCAACATTCTGCTGGCCCGTTTATGTTGGATAAGTGAGACTCTACTGCAGGGGTCCCCAAACTAAGGCCCGGGGGCCAGATGCGGCCCTCCAAGGTCATTTACCTGGTCCCCGCCATCAGTTTTATAATATATTTTAATATCAGTTTTATTAATATAATATATTGTATATACATATAATATTGATACTAATATTATGTTACACAATATAATACTAATAATAATACCATATAATAATATTAATTATATGTCATATATTACATATAATATTACAGTATGGTGATATAGTTCAATATAGTAATATATAATGCTAATATTGTGCTATGCTAATAATATGATATATTGTATGTACATACAGCTGCTCTGAGTCCCCTTCAGGGTGAGAAGGGCGGGATATAAATGTAGTAAATAAATGCAGTAAATAAATAATTAATTTTAGACTTAGGCTCGGCCAAAGTCTGAAATGACTTGAAGGCACACAACAACAACAATCCTAATTCACTTGACTATCTCATTGGCCAGAAGCAGGCCCACATTTTCCATTGAAATCCTGATAGGTTTATGTTGGTTAAAATTGTTTTCGTTTTAAAATATTGTATTGTTCTTTCATTGTTGTTGCTGTTTTGCACTACAAAAAATAAGACATGTGCAGTGTGCATGGGAATTTGTTCATTCTTTTTTTCAAATGATAATTTGGCCCCTCAACAGTCTGAAGGATTGTGGACCGGTCCTCTGATTCAAAAGTTTGAGGACCCCTGCTCTACTGTATGTGCTTTTTAACCTTTACATAAAATCTCTGGGAGAGATCATCTGGAGGCATGGGTAGGGTTTTATCAGTATGCTGATGACACACAAATTTACTTCTCCTTGCTTTCAAAAACGGTTTTGGCAACAGATACCATGTCTCCTTGGAATGTATGCCTGGAGAAGGTAATGAACTGGACAAAGTAAAACAAATTAAAACTGAATCTAGACAAGGCAAAGGTGCTTGCTATTATGGATACTAACCTGGGGATGGAGGTATGTCAGCCAGTTCTGGGCGAGGTTACACTCCCCCTAAAAGACTGTGACCACAGATTGGGAGTGCTTCTGGATCTGTCTCTTCAAATGTCAGTCAAAGCAGATGTGATGGTCAGGAGTGATTACTACCAGCTTTAGCTAATACTCCAGCTGTGCCCCTTCCTAGAACTGGAGGACCTAAATTGGTAGTGCATGCGCAGGGGACATCAAGATCGGACTTTTGCAATGTACTTTACATTGGACTACGTCTGTACCTCTGTAACGGCGCTCCATGCAGTCATGCTGGCCACATGACTTGGAGATGTTTATGGACAACAGCTTAGAAATGGAGATGAGCACCAACCCGCAGAGTCGGTCACGACTGGACTTAACGTCAGGGGAAACCTTTACTTTTTTTTTTACCTCTGTACCTAGTTCAGAAACTCAAAGCAGTTCAAAACACAGCAGCTATACTAGTTACAGGAACATCTAGGTAAAGGTAAAGGTTTCCCCTGACGTTAAGTCCAGTCATGTCTGACTCTGGGGGTTGGTGCTCATCTCCATTTCTAAGCCAAAGAGCCGGTGTTGTCCGTAGACACCTCCAAGGTCATGTGGCCGGCATGACTGCACGGAGCGCCGTTACCTTCCCGCCGGAGCGGTACCTATTCATCTACTCACATTGGCATGTTTTCAAACTGCTAGGTTGGCAGGAGCTGGAGCTAACAGCGGCCGCTCACGCCGTTCCCGGGGTTCGAACCTGGGACCTTTCAGTCTGCAAATTCAGCAGCTCAGTGCTTTAACACACTTCGCCACCGGGGCTCCTTACAGGAACATCTAGGAGTGAGCATATTATACTCATATTAAATCGCTTCACTGATTGCCAATTAGTTTCTGGGCAAAGTATAAAGTGTTGTTTTGACCTTTAAAGCCCTACATAGTTTGGGTCCAGGTAACCAACAGGATTGCCTTCTCCTGCACAACCCACTCTTTGTGACACTGAGTTCCTCTGGGAGCTGACCACTCCAAGCAGCCAGAACCCAACTAGCATCCATCACCCCGAGTACTTTCTCAACAGCCACCTCACAACTGTGAAATGACCTGATAGAAGAACTTCAACAGCTAAATCAGCTGTCAGAATTTAAGACACAATACAACATCTATCTCTTCCAACAGGCCTACTCCGTCCATTTTAGCTCTTAATTTTAAAGTCATATATTTTGCTGGCTGTTCTTATGATTATGTTGTTTTTAACTATATTGTGCCCCACCTTGAGCTGTGAAGAGAGGTGGGTAAGAAAATTATTATTATTATTTGAAACACAACAAGATGAGTCCACAGCAGACACTCTGCTGGTTGTTTTGCTTCCAGTTGCCCTACAGGCCCATACCCTGGTTGCTCAGCAATGGGTCCTGGTTCCTGTAGCCCACTTGTCGATGGGTGCCCAGGAGTAGCACCCGTTGTGGTCCTTATTGTCCTGGGCAACAACCGAGCAAGTACAGTGTTCCCTCACTTATCGCTGGGGTTAGGTTCTAGGACCACCCACAATAAGTGAAAATCCGCAAAGTAGGGACACTATATTTTAATATTTATACATTATTTTAGTAGTTATACACTATTTTAAGTCTTTATCAACCAATTGTGTGTTGATAAATTGCCTCCTTCTCCTCCCGTTGCTTTTAGAGTTTATTGAAAAACCGCAAAACAGCAAATCCGCAAAAAGTGAACCGCGAAGTAGTGAGAGAACACTGTATAGACTTCTTTAGAGTTTGTTTCACCTTCTTCTTCTTCTTCTTATTATTATTATTATTATTACTATTATTATTATTACATTGAAAAAATTCAAAGCCAGTTTGCTGGAGGAATTTGTCTGAAACCCAGAACATTAACTTCTGTATCAGAAAAAAACAAAAACATTTGTTGTCCCATAGGTCATGTCCTGCACCTCCATCCTCTCATTGTGATCTATGCGATAGTTTAGTTTTACATAAACAATAGATCAATGGTGGACAAAAGTGGCCCACATTTTTTTAGTACAGTTCCCAAGATTCTTCACCACTGACTATTATTAATAGGTGAAATATTCAGACAATCTTTTTAAGTAGCCTAAAGACATCTTTCTCAACTTTAACAATACCGAGCAAGCATATTGGCAACTGCTGAATCCCAGCAATGCCTCTTTTGGACCAGATCACCATGCACTCATGAGTGACATACTTGCCCTAAATCAATGTCACCTTTGGAACAACAACAAAAAGCTTTGCTATCCTGATATATTGCACATCTTGTTTATTTTTAATCCTGCAGTTGACACACCACTTTCCCTGTCTGAAGGAGAGCCCTTGAAGGCCGGGGTGCAGTTTCGGAAAAAGTCTAGCTCACTGAAAGCTATACAACCAAAGCAGAAACCCAAACCCAGGTAAATCGGTGTTTAAAATGCACAAGCTATTTTAATATGGAAATGTTTCTTATAGTGTTAACTGTTAGGTTTAGTTGTTTACAACGAAGAATTAAAATCAGATTCTAGTGTCTGAAGGACACATTTCCTTTATTACTTTCAATATTGGTCTGATAAAATGTGAAGGTACACTAGACTCTCAGTTAACCAGAACACAAGCAATCAGAACTCTCTCAGGTAACCAGCAAAAATAATCAAATACATACTGTAATTCGTTAAATATTAAAAAGTTGTTTTTATAAAAACACACCGCCCGGTGGTGGCTGAGCTGCTGAACTTGTAGACCGAAAGGTCCCAGGTTCAAATCCCGGGAGCAGAATGAGTGCCCGCTGTTAGCCCCAGCTCCTGCCAACCTAGCACTTCGAAAACATGCAAATGTGAGTAGATAAATAGGTACCGCTCCGGTGGGAAGGTAATGGCGCTCCATGCAGTCATGCTGGCCACATGACCTTGGAGGTGTCTACAGACAACGCCAGCTCTTTGGCTTAGAAATGGAGATGAGCACCAACCCCCAGAGTCGGTCACGGCTGGACTTAACGTCAGGGGAAAACCTTTACCTATAATATAGTAAAATTGTGTTACATTATGTTAAGTCTGACTTTGTCTTTATGTGCTTCTCATTTATTTCAATATTAATATCAAGTCAATATAAAGTTTATGGGAGGTTTAGTGCAGGGGTATAGTATTGGTTAGGCCTGTTTTAAGTAAATCTCAAGCAACCAGAAACTACATTTATCCAGCATCCAGCAATCTCCATGGGAGCCTACTTTATTAATAGGTCCATATGAAATCTCCCCAAATATATCAGGCTGTTTATATCTTGAAGTAGGAAACTGGAATCCAAAGTTATGTTATTTCTGGCCTGAATGTGTACCTTTGTTGTTGTTGGCATTTTATTTTATTTGTTTTTTTGTTGATAGATTGGAATTAGAGAAAGTAATTTGAAAGTGGTGGTCATTTGTTTCAGTGTGACCTATGTGGAGCAAACACCTCTCACCTTCTCCTCCAGCTTTCTCTAAAAAAAGAAAAGAGACTTGCATCCTTTAGGCTTTTATGCCATCATAAACTCACTTAGGAACATGGAAAAGTGAACTGCAAAAATGCACAATATCTCTTTTCTTAGCTACATTTTCGGGACCATGGCACTATCACGGCCATGAGTTTGTCCATTGCACAGTGGGTCCAGTTGCACACAAGACTGCATAGACCTAAGAGCCTTGTTGCGAAATGGGCACCATAGTGTTATGAATCCCATTGCCCAATGCAAAACTGCATGCAATGTCTTGATGTGCTTCACTGCAATTCACTGGAAAGGTTTTGTATCAAGTCATTGATGCAGCTACTCAGTGTTTCTCAACCTGGGGTCCCCAGATGTTTTTGGCCTTCATCTCCCAGAAATCTTAACAACTGGTAAACTGGCTGGGATTTATGGGAGTTGTAGGCCAAAATACATGGGGACCCACAGGTTGGGAACCACTGAGCTACATCATTGTTAAGTTAGGTGTTGCAGCCTCTGATGCAGGATTTCAGCCAGTTTCTCTATTGAACAATTTAAAATACCTGAGGACTTTTTGAACTTCAAATCAATAGCCCAGGTCAATAATTTGGTTCTGCTTCTCCATCTTGTAAACCGGGGGCCAGCAAACTTTCCACTACTGAAGATTACAATCCATGGGGAACAATTTGTGGAGAAACATATGTAGGTAGTAGGTAAATAAATAAACAAATAAATAAAGATAATGATAATAATATAGTAGAGTCTAACTTATCCAAGGAGCCCCAGTGGCGAAGTGTGTTAAAGCACTGAGCTGCTGAACTTGCAGACCAAAAGGTCCCAGGTTCAAATTCCGGGAGTGGAATGAGCACCCACTGTTAGCCCCAGCTCCTATCAACCTAGCAGGTCGAAAACGTGCTAATGTGAGTAGATTAATAGGTACTGCTCTGGCAGGATGGTAACAGCGCTCCATGCAGTCATGCCGACCACATGACCTTGGAGTTGTCTACGGACAATGCCGGCTCTTCGGCTTAGAAATGGAGATGAGCACCATCCCCCAGAGTCAGACATGACTGGACTTAACGTCAGGGAAAATCTTTACCTTTTTTAACTTATCCAAGCTTCACTTATCCAAGGTTCTGTATTATCCAAGGCAGTCTGCCTTTTAGTAGTCATTGTTTTTGTTGTAAGTGTTGCAATGTTTTGGTGCTAAATTCGTAAATACAGTGATTACTACACAACATTACTGTGTATTGAACTGCTTTTTCTGTCAATTTCTTGTAAAACATGACGTTTTGGTGCTTAATTTGTAAAATCATAATGTAATATTATGTTTAATAGGTTTTTTTCTTAATCCCTCCTTATTATCCAAGATTTTCGCTTGTCCAATGTTCTGCTGGCCCGTTTATCTTGGATAAGTGAGACTCTACTGTACTATTTATATCCCGCCCTATCTCTCCAAGATAGGACTCAGGGCGGTTTACAACAGATATCAGCAAACATTCAATACTGTGAGAAGCTGAACAAAGACAAAAATAACCAATTCCCCAAATCCCAAAAACAAATCCATATCTACATCAAAAATAACACATTATACTGCAATATTACTAGTAATATTATATGTAACTAGCTGTGCCCGGCCACGCATTGCTGTGGCGTTGTCTGGTGGTGTTGGTGAGAATTGTTGAGGTAATGGTGGTATTGAATGTCTTTTGTATGGTTGTCTTTATGTTTAGTATGCACATTGAAGTGGATTATATGGCAGTGTGGAGTCAAGATAATCCAGTTCAAAGCAGATAATATAAGATTCTAAATGGGTTATATAGCTGTGTGGAAGGGCCTTGAGTCTACACTGCCATATAATCCAGTTCAAATCTGATAATCTATAGAAGAGGCCTAAGTGAGGCCTAACTGTGCCTGTCCCCTGGGCTGAGTAGGTTGCTAGGAGACCAAGTGGGTGGAGCTTAGCCTTCTAACTGGCAGCAATTGGATAAAAAACTATTATTCCTCTCCCTGTAATTAGGACTTTATTTTTCTTTTCTTTTTGTTGTATCAACCTAGAGCCATGAATGATGGGTTGTGTTGTCAAATTTCGAGGTTGGGGGGACTGTAGTTTTGTCCGCTGCCCTGATGCCATCACTCTTTTATATATATAGATATCTAATATACAATTATCATATTATATGTTATTATATTGTACTATATTATTTATTTATGTATTTATTTACAGCATTTATATTCCGCCCTTCTCACCCCGAAGGGGACTCAGGGCGGATCACATTGCACACATAAAGGCAAACATTCAATGCCATAACATAGAACAGAGACAGGGACAAGACGCAGGCATGGGTTATAATATATATAATACACTATCAGTACATTATACTATTAGTATTATATAAATGTCAATAATCATCATCATCATCATAAATAAGGATGAAGTTACTAAGCTGTGGAAAATCCACCCATCTCTGTTTCTGCCATTCCCTTCTCTCTCTCTCCCTTTTTTGTTCCTCTTCTTCTTCTCCACCTAGTGGCCTGTTGGTGAAGAGAAGAGCTGCTTTGCAGAAACCTGAATCTGATTTCTTCTAGGGCAGTGGTTCTCAACCTGTGGGTCCTCAGATGTTTTGGCCTTCAACTCCCATAAATCTCAACAGCTGGTAAATTGGCTGGGACTTCTGGTAGTTGTAGGCCAAAACACTTGGAGACCCACAAGTTGAATATCAACATTCTAGGGCTTTTAAAGTTTGGAAATGGTTGTAAATTGCATACAGCTGTTTTAATCCACGGAGGTCTTCTACTGAATATTTCATTCGCAATCTGTTCCCAATTGAGTCTATGAACTACAAAAACTATCACTTCACCACTCCTTTATTTTTTATTTATTTATTTTGTGTCAAAAGCATTGCATAATAAATAAGTTTAAAAGTGATAAAATAAAAGAATCACAAACAGCTAAATAGTTTTGGAGCAAAAGCGGGCAATCGCGTTGTCCGTAGCTTTAAACTCCTTTCCTGAAAAGATATTAATGGTCCTCACGTTCCTCATACTTAGAGGCCAGCATAGAAGATGTATAAAAAAATTCTCTTTACATATTCTACATCTATTTACTATTTTAAGCATGTTTCATAAACACTTCCTCATGAATGTTATTGGAATTGATTATCATACAGTAGAGTCTCACTTATCCAAGCCTCGCTTATCCAAGTTTCTGGATTATCCAAGCCATTTTTGTAGTCAATGTTTCCAATATATTGTGATATTTTGGTGCTAGATTCGTAAATACAGTAATTACAACATAACATTGCTGTGTATTGAACTGCTTTTTCTGTCAAATTTGTTGTAAAACATGACGTTTTTGTGCTTAATTTGTAAAATCATAACCTATTTTGATGTTTAATAGGCTTTTCCTTAATACCTCCTTATTATCCAAGATATTTGCTTATCCAAGCTTCTGCCGTTCCGTTGAGCTTGGATAAGTGAGACTCTACTGTATTTGTTGTTTTGTGAATCCCCAATATTTCCCAAGAAGATTATTTTCCAATCTACTGTGAATTGTTGGCTGATTTGAAGAATGATATCTATCTTATATTATTACTGTGATACCTCCATTGTAAAATAATTTTCCCCTCAAAACTTTTCTGATTTCATTAAATATTGAAAAGATCTACAGTAGAGTCTCACTTATCCAACATAAACGGGCCGGCAGAACGTTGGATAAGCGAATATGTTGGATAATAAGGAGGGATTAATGAAAAGCCTATTACACATCAAATTAGGTTATGATTTTACAAATTAAGCACCAAAACATCATGTTTGACAACAAATTTGACAGAAAAAGTAGTTCAATACGCAGTAATGCTATGTAGTAATTACTGTATTTATGAATTTAGCACCAAAATATCACAATGTATTGAAAACATTGACTACAAAAATGCGTTGGATAATCCAGAACGTTGGATAAGGGAGTGTTAGATAAGTGAGACTCTACTGTATTTGTTTTCGTGGAAGTGCCAACATAGTCAGAGCCAAAAAAAAAGTAGTGGCTCCTATTTTTAAGTAATTTGCTCTGCATAAATTGGTAGCTATTGGTAGTACTTTCCACATAAGAAAGAGCATAAACTTAGTATATTAAATTCTCCCTCTCTACAAAAACATTTTTAGTTTTCATAAATTCCAAGAACCCTAAATACTGTTTATTTTTTCATTAGAAAGCTGTTAGGAATCCAACTTTCATTTGAGCAACGATGCTATTCAACATCTACATGAAACCGCTGGGGAAGATCATCCAGAGTTTCGAAGTAGGGTGTCATCTCTACGCAGATGACACACAACTCCACTACTCTTTTCCACCAATTTTCAGGGAAGCTCCCCAGATCCTAAACCAGTGCCTGGCAGCTGTGATGGACTGGATGAGGGCCAACAAGATGAGACTTAATCCAGACAAGACAGAGGTCCTCCTGGTCAGTTGCGAGGCCGATCGGGGTATAGAGTGGCAGCCTGTGCTCGACAGGGTTACACTCCTCCTGAGGACACAGGTCCACAGTCTCCTCCTGGACTCATCACTGATGCTTGAGGCTCAGGAGTCGGTAGTGGCTGGGAGAGCCTTCGCACAGTTACAACTTGTGTGCCAGCTGCGACTGTACCTCGAAAAGCCTGGCTTGGCCACGGTGGTCCACACCTTAGTTACATCCAGAATGGACTACTGTAATGCACTCTACATGGGGCTGTCTTTGAAGACAGTTTGGAAACTGCAGCTAGTGCAAAGGTCAGCTGCCAGATTACTAACTGGAGTAGCTACACAAAACATACCACACCCTGTTGTAGCAGCTCCACTGGCTTCCGATAAGTTTCCGGTGTCAATTCAAGGTGCAGGTTATTACCTATAAAGCCCTATATGCTTCAGGTCCAACCTATCTTCGTGACCATATCTCTTTCTACGAACTGGCACGGGCTCTGAAATTGACAGGGGAGGACCTTCTCTTGGTCCTACCACCATCTCAAGTGTGGTTGGTGGGGACAAGAGACAGGGTCTTCTTTGTGGTGGCCTGCCAGCACTGGAATATCCTCCTAAAAGACATTAGATTAGCCCCCACCCTTCAATCCTTTCTTTCCAACCTGAATACATGGATGTTCAGATAGGCCTTTGACCTTGAGTAGGCTGAATGGGCCTATATGAAGCTGACACTTGGCACTTTGTGAATTGACGGCACTTATATACTGTTGTTTTAACATTGTATTATTATGATTTTATGCTGTACAGTAGAGTCTCACTTATCCAACATAAACAGGCCGGCAGAACTTTGGATAAGCGAAAATGTTGGATAATAAGGAGGGATTAACGAAAAGCCTATTAAACATTACATTACATTATGATTTTACAAATTAAGAACCAAAACATCATGTTTTACAACACATCAACAGAAAAACATTGACTACAAAAACATTGGCTACTAACAAATTGACTACAAATAAAGATAGAATTGTAGCAACATTGTTGGAAATTCAATCCATAAAAAGTTCAATCTTTGCTGCTAAGCGGAACAGTCATGGATCGGGGTGGGAGGCAAACTACATTGGATAATCCAGAACGTTGGATAAGTGAATGTTGGATAAGTGAGACTCTACTGTAATTAAGTATTGTTTTTCAACAAATTGGTAGAAAAAGTAGTTCAATACACAGTAACGTTATGAAGTAATTACTGTATTTACGACTTTAGCACCATAGCATTGCAATGTATTCAAAACATTGACTATAAAAACATTGACTACTAAAAGGCAGACTGCGTTGGATAATACAGAACATTGGATAAGCAAAGGTTGGATAAGTGAGACTCTATGTGTTGCCAGGGTTGGTTGTTATAATTTTATACTTTTGTACCATTTTTACCTGTTGTATGTTATATGTGCACCCTGGAGTGCTTAGTAAGACACCCCGAGTCCCTTCTGGGAGATGGTGGTGGGATATAAATAAATATTATTATTTCCTGTTTTCCCCCTTGCAAATCTCACTAAATGTTCATTTCTAAAGCAGCCATGCTCAAAAACATACAAGCTATAAAATTCCCACCAATGGGAGAAAATATAGATATGGTGGGCATGATAAAGGAAACTGTAGAGAATTACCAAGCATTAGAACTTCCCCTTTTGCATATGGAATGTGTAGAATGCATTTCTGTCCAAGCAATTATGTATCATGAAGTTCAATGAGCAAAATTTTTGCAGCCACCAAGAGCATCACAAAAAATATATTTTTGCAGTATCATTGTGCCATTTGCTGCTTGAATTTTTCCTCAATTATTTCTAAGTTACCTGGGGTTATTGATACTTTCATGAACTTTTGAGCACCTGTAAAGGTAATTTCTTTTGTAGTTTTCCCCTCTATTCATTTTTTCTTGTCATTTGTATCTACAATGTCATTTAAAATTTTTGATATTCTAAAGAAGAAAATACATTTTAATATGGCATATACTCAGGAGATTTCAACTTTGGGATGGGAAAAAAGATATATTATTCCATCCAATTTCACTGAGAGTGTGTACTCATTTTTGCAGCCGCAGACTAAACATTTTAATGTGCATAACATTAGAACCAATCTAGAAGCACGTAAATGTTTTTTCCTTCTTTCTTTTTCTTCACTGAGGATTTTCATCCAAGCAGACCCACATGAGATGCTTTTTTCATTCACACAGAAGATCACCGAGGGCATGGAACCAGGTGAGTAGTAGTGCTACTTAAATGCTTACAGTGACATCTCTAGGGTTGGTGTCCCATGGACCTCCTCTCAAACTAGATCATACCACAATGCTGAGGCTAAAAGACCAGAAAATTTCATAAAATCGGTGATTATAAAAACCAGTAGCAATGTAAACAACAGATCATGCTTGTAGAGTGTGCAGACAAAACTACATTTTATTTCTCGTGTCAGAAGCAAACTGAGAGTACAACTTGTATTTGAAAGCACAAAGTTAAAAACACATAGCAGCAGCAACAACAACAACAACAATAACAACAAGAAGAACTTGGCATTATTCTAAATGTCCTTTGACCAGTAGCTGGCCCCTGGGGTTTCTGTAAGAAGGTCCTCCATTGTGGATGTTGCAGGGCTCAGACTGCATTGTAATAGGTGGTCTGTGGTTCGCATGCCGTGGACTCCACTTTGTGGCCCCATTTCTTAAGGTTGGCTCTGCATCTCATGGTACCAGAGCGCAGTCTATTGAGTGCCTTCCAAGTTGCCTAGTCTTCTGTGTGCCCAGGAGGGTGTCTTTCATCCAGCATCAGCCACTGATTGAGGTTCCAGGTTTTAACCTGCCACTTTTGGACTCTTGCTTGCTGAGGTGTTCCTGAGAGTATCTCTGTAGATCTTAGGAAACTATTTCTTGATTTAAGTCATTGGCGTGCTGGCTGATATCCAAACAAGGATGGGCCAGAGATGTCAATGCCTTGGTCCTTTCATTTCTAGCTGCTACTTCCTGGCGGATGTCAGGTGGTGCAATGCCGGCTAAACAGTATAATTTCTCCAGTGTTGTGGGGCATAGACATCCTGTGATAATGCGGCATGTCTCATTATGAGCCACATCTATTGTTTTAACGTGGTGAGATGTATCCCACACTGGGCATGCATGTTCAGCAGCAGAATAGCAAAGCAAATGCATTGAAATGTCATTGCAATTTGGCAATAATGCTCTGACCAGAGCACATGTCAACTTTGTTTTTGTTGTGTGTCTTCATGTCATGTCCAATCAATGGTGAGAATAAATTTACCTTTGCTTTCTTTGGGATTGAGAGATTGCGACTTTCCAAAATCACCCAGTGAGTTTCAGGGAAAGGGTTAAAAATAGCACAGAGCATGTAAGTATAGTGATAGTGTACACTGAGTTTACTAACTATAGTGATAGTGTATGCTGGTTTTGTGTTTATGATTAACTACAGTGTTACCTCACTACTTCGCGGTTCACTTTTCGCGGATTTGCTGTTTTGCGGTTTTTCAATAAACTCTAAAAGACTATTATAAATCATAAAAAATTACAATTTACAGCCTAAGGAAGGGAGGAAGGAGAAGCCGAAGGGAGAGAAAAGGAGCCCAAACGGCAACGGGAGGAGAAGGAGGCGATTTATCAACACACGATTGGTTGATAAAGACTTAAAATAGTGTATAACTACTAAAATAATGTATAAATATTAAATAACAGTATTTATATTCCGCTCTTCTCACACCGAAGGGGACTCAGGGGGGATCACATTATATACATATAGGGCAAACATTTAATGCCCATATACACATAGAACCGAGACAAGGACATACGCAGAGGCAATTTAACCTTCTCCTAAGGGGATGTTTGATTTTAGCTACAGGGGGGAGCAGCTGCTTCATCATCCACTTTGACGGCACTTCCTCATTCCAACGTCGTAAATTAATTAAATTTGCCTCCCCACTTTATAAGTGGGACCTTATTTCTTACTTGATAGATGCAACTATCTTTCGGGTTGCTAGGTCAGCAACGAGCAGGGGCTATTTTTTATTTTTTAATTGACGGGTGCTCACCCTGCCACGGGCTGGCCTCGAACTCATGACCTCATGGTCAGTGATTTATTGCAGCAGGCTGCTCACCAGCCTGCGCCACAGCCCAGCCCCTAGTGTCCCTACTTCGCAGATTTTCACTTATTGCGGGTGGTCCTGGAACCTAACCCTTGTGATAAGTGAGGGAGCACTGTATAGTGATTTTTAAAAATAGAAAAGTACATTCTGGAGAAACACTGCTCAGATTTTTGTGTATACGTCATTTGGTATTACCCCTTTTGGCGGTGTCACCTGGTAGGGTACACACTCCCTGCGCCCCTGTATGATGCCACTGAACTTGGTGTCTGGTGGCTGTTGTAACTGGCCTATCACCTCTTAGTAGTACCCTCAATTGCCCTTTTCTTTTTATCTCCTTAGACGTCATACTGGAGTGCTTGGACTTTGAATGGGAACTCCATCGCATGTACTTCTTTAAATCCCAGGTCCTCTCACAGCTACTTGCTACAGCTGTGCAGAATACTGACTTGCATACTGCAGACAGCTATACCAAAGGTATTGCATTAGAAGTAATTACAACACGTGTATATTTTTGTTTACATATCGCTTAAGACATTTAAGGGCTTGTCCAGATTGATGGAACAAATGCACAGTTCTTGCTTTTAAATGTTCAAAGTATGTTTCTGTCATCATGGGTTATTTTCTGACAATTTTCAGCACAAGCAAGTTTCATTCCTATTACTGAGTGAAAGTACCTCTGTACTATATATTTAATGCAGTTTGACACTACATTAACTGCCATGGATCAAGACTATGCAATCCTGGGAACTGTAGTTTTGGTAGAGAAGCTAAAGGCTTTATAAAACTACAACTCCCATGATTTTGTAGCAATCAAGTTTTAAACCACATTAATTTTACAGTGTAGATGCACTCTGGGATTATTTTTAATTCCTTAATGAATATAAACATATCATTCTCTACTCTTTTTTATTTCTTTTTTTTTAGATTGTAGTGTTATAGTTTCCTTTCTATTTTTTTTAACCTTTTTGTTGTATTTTTAAAATTTGCAGTGTCTAACTGTTTGATGTACCTGCCATATCACAGTCAACTAGAAAGCACATAATGTTAATCTATTACTGGTACTTTTTATTTTTCCCCCTATGTTTATAAGTACAGTAGAATCTCGCTTATCCAACATAAATGGGCCAGCAGAATGTTGGATAAGTGAAAATGTTGGATAATAAGGAGGGATTAAGGAAAAGCCTATTAAACATCAAATTACATTATGATTTTACAAATTAAGAACCAAAATGTCATGTTTTACAACAAATCAACAGAAAAACATTGACCACAAAACACTGGCTACTAACAAATTGACTACAAATAAAGATAGAATTGTAGCAACATTGTTGGAAATTCATTCCATAAAAAGTTCAATCTTTGCTGCCTAGCGAAACAGCTGTGCATCAAGGCAGGAGGCAAACTGTGTTGGATAATCCAGAACATTGGATAAGCGAATGTTGGATAAGTGAGACTCTACTGTAATTAAGTATTATTAATCTACACGCGGCTAACATTTGAGACTGAATAGATCTCCATTGCCATTATACTAGCTGCTGCACCTGATCAAGTTTTGTTTCTCAGTCCCCATTTAGTTCAAATGGGCCATGTAGTATATACATCATGAATTGTCTCTTCAGTGTTCTTTAGGTTCTATACAAAAATTCCTGTGTTCACAATGTTTTCTGGCAGAAATCAGATGTTACTATAAACAGTATCTTCTATCTGACCGGAAACATACAGAAGAGACTCAACAGGAGCAAAGAAAGACCAAAGTCACAATTGCCTTGGAGATCAATGATCCAGATGTCACTCGATTTGGTAATATCATTATTTTGTCTGGCAATATCTGCAAGTAGAAATATTAATTCATAGCATTTTATATTGGCTGCTTGTTTTGGAAGGTATTAAAGATTGGAGGCACAATTTGAGTTAACTTAGGAAATTATAGATTCTTGGGTAATTATATATTCTTCATGAGGATACCTACATTGTCTTTTTCTATGAAACAGGATGGGGAAACATAACACAAGCTAAGAAGTATTTTTCATCAGATATAATTTTAGGTTTTTAATGCTGGAATTCAGATCTGTGTTTATTTTTCTCTATCACGTGTAGTTTTTGCGATGAGGCTAATCAAATTATTAATGCATTTATGCACTGATATCAATTAGATTCTATTGATATCAGTGCCTAAATGCATAAATTATTCAATTAGACCTGTCACAAAAACGACACGTGATAGAGAAAAAATAAACACAGGTATGAATTCAGCACATAAAACTCCGTAAGAATGCCTAAAATTATATCTAATGAAAAATACTTGTTGGCTTGTGGTTAGTTAGATTCTATTGATATCAGTGCGTAAGTGCATTAATTTTTCAATTAGCCTCGTCGCAAAAACTACACACGATAGAAGAAAAAATAAACACAGATCTGAATCCAGCGCAAAAAAAAATCCATAGAGAGAGGGGGGGGGGAGATTTAAACATTCCTGCCTAGGGCATGCTGGTCCAGTCAGGTCCATATGTACTGATTTTAAGTATTAAAAAGTGTCTTAAATTATATGTAGCTTATTATTACTTTTAACTTTGAATTTGTTTTAATAGTTTTAAATTGGGAATATTTTAATACTGTTTATATTTAATCTTGTTTTAATGTTTGTATATTTGTATATTTTAAATGGTTATGCTAATGCTTTTACGATAAGCCGCTTTAAGTCCCCTTCGAGGGAGATAAAGCGGAGTATAAAATAAATAAATAAAGTAATGTGATCTTTATATATGACTGCTAATCCTGGAACAGCCTTGGGACTCAAAGGCATCTTACAAAAGATAAAATTGTTAAAGTAAAAAGTATCCATGGGAGGTACATTCTTGGGCTTTGCATGGATACATAAAACTGCAGGTACAGTAGAGTCTCACTTATCCAAGACTCGCTTATCCAAGTTTCTGGATTATCCAATGCATTTTTGTAGTCAATGTTTTCAATATATCGTGATATTTTGGTGCTAAATTCGTAAATACAGTAATTACAACATAATATTACTGCGTACTGAACTACTTTTTCTGTCAAATTTGTTGTATAACATGATGTTTTGGTGCTTAATTTGTAAAATCATAACCTAATTTGATGTTTAATAGGCTTTTCCTTAATCCCTCCTTATTATCCAAGATATTCGCTTATCCAAGGTTCTGCCGGCCCGTTTAGCTTGGATAAGTGAGACTCTACTGTAATAGCAGTTTGTAAAGGACTTGTGGTTCAAGAATACAACAGAGTCAATCTGGATGACCTAGAAAATACTGAGAAGTGAAATATTTTGTCAGATGTTGATAAACGATATTGGTCCATAGATATGGAGCTCATATGGTGTAACAGGCTCCCTAGTTAACCACACAGAACTGGTCTCAGAGGTGTTGTTGGGAGTCTCCCGGGCTTTTTAATTCTGGGTGACTTCAACAAACCACTGCACCACTTCCTAGATTTGGAGGACCTAAACATCATAGTGCATGCACTGGTAACCTCAAGGATAGACTTCTGCAATGCACTTTACATTGGGCTACCTTTGTGCCAAGTTGGGAAGCTCTAGCCAGATTGGTTACAGGAACATCCAGGAGTGATATTACACCTATCCTAAAGTCACTCCACTGGCTGCCAATTAGTTTCCTCGCAAAGTACAAAGTGTTGGTTTTGACCTTTAAAGCCCTACATGGTTTGGGTCCAGGTCACCTGCAGGATTGCCTTCTTCTGTACAATCCACCCTGAACACTGGGGTCCTCTGGCGGCCGTCTGCTCCAACCTGCCAGAACCTGACTGGCGACCATCATCCAGAGGACCCTTTCATTGGTCGCCCCAAGACTGTGGAACGACCTGCCGGAAGAGCCAGTTTTAATCATAAATTTTAAACTTGCAACTTACGTTTCATCTTTGTTCTGTATTTTTTAATATATATTTTGTAGAAATATGTTTTTATATGTATATTTATAGAATGTTTTTAGATAATTATGTGTTTTTGTGATGATGTAACCAGACTCGAGTCACAGAGAAAGGTGGGTAAGAAATAAAATAATAATAATAATAATAATAATAATAATAATAATAATAATAATAATACCCCCCCACAGGTGCCACCTTGATGTGGTGGGGGGGGCTTAGCCATTCCGAGGATGGAATATCTATCTTGTTTGCTGTGTCATAATAAAATAATAATAAAAATACATAATAATAATAATAATAATAATAATAATAATAATAATAATATACTGTATTCTGTGTCTCCAACGAGATAGTAATGCTTAAGCCATCAGAACAACTTCTCAAGTAATTTAAAGTTCAGAATAGCATATGCCAGATCTTCTGACAGAAAACTTACTTGATATTAAATTACCATTTCCTATTACACAGAATAAGTTGTTGTTGATGGTGGGATGACACTAGCAATTGAATAATAAAGACTTAGATTAATTTTAATGTGTAGATCAAAGAACAAGGAAAACACTGTAGGCCTCAAGAGGAACATATGCTTAACTCTTGCTGTATTTGTGTATTTATATGCATGTATTTATTTTGTCATATGTGAAGCCTTTGCTATAGCACTCAGGAACCTATACAATTCCAAAATAGAAGTAAATGAAGATGATGTCCTGGGAATCCTAGCTTCTGCAAATGTATTACAATTTCCTTCCCTTTTCTACAAGTAAGTAGCCATTGCTCTATCTGCATGTCATGTCATTGCCTTTCGATATGTAGACTGGCCCATGTAATTGTGAAAATTACTGACATTCCCTCCCGATTGTGATTTGTGAATTGTCAGCCAAATTATTGCCTATCCATGTCATCTTTAAAAACATATAAAGAAACACAATTATGAAATATATCCTATATTGATGGTAGTTACTTAAGAACAATCTAGAGCTGGATAATCCATTTTCAATTTTGAATTAACCAAATTAAGAAAGATGTTTTGAAAATACTCTTTTTAATCTGCTGTGATTGTTTCCCTTGTAAATGCCTTTCCCCATTGGGACAAGATACAAGATCCTCCAAACACCACCCCCCATATTGATGTTGTTTGCAGTTCAAGAGAGAAGACAATTTTGCCACATTTTTACCTGCATCTGTATATTCTTTATACTTCTAGCAGAATCTTTGAGGAGGTGTGGAAAGTGTTCAGGGCTGCTTAATGTATTGGTTTAAAACAGTGGTTCCCAACCTTTTTCTGACCAGGGACCACTTTGAACAGGAACCACGTGACCACTTTGACCAGGGACCACTTGACCAGAGACCAGTTTGATCAGGGACCACTCTCCAACATTAGTACCAAAAGAATTATGAATCAGTTTTTGGTCAACTTTAGATCCAGTTTGGTTATTTAAGGTGCTGATTCAGAAAATTGCAATGGATAGACCACATCAGCTCTAGTTTCTGATATAGAATATATGCCATCCAGTAGTCGCCATCTGCTAACCCACAGAAAACCGTATTTAATATTCTAGAGCTGATGTGGTCTATCCAATGCAATTTTCTGAATCAGCACCCCAAATAACCCCAGAAACTGGCCTAAAAATAAAGACACCAAGGTGCCCCCGCTTCCAGGTGCCACATTGAATGGCTCTGCTCAGTGGGAAGGAAGAGAGGAGGAGAAGCAGCAGTCAGGAGCCTTGTCACATCTTTCGTTGGTAGTCAGCCTCTCCCCTCCTGACAAAGGGGACCAGCGATCACAGACATGGACAATTATAAGTAAGGCAGGGCAGACCTTTCCACACACCTAAAAGATCCCACCCCTATACCTACAATATGGTAGCAGGACGATGATGGATATGTGTTAGGGTAAAGTGAACCCTGCTTATCTTTTAAACTTTGTTTTGAATTAAAGCTGCCACCAACCTAATAGGTTTTAGGAATTTTCCAAGGTATTTGAGGTAAACTGCTCCCACTCCTGTCAACACTGCTTTCACCCCTGGCTCCCACACAACTGTTTGTTAAGAGGATTTTCTGTAGTAACTGGATGTTACTAATGATGGAACAAAATATGCTAAATGTAAAATACGTACCGTAATTGAGGGAGGAAACCATTTGCTAAGAGAAACAAATCTTTGCTACTAAAGGTGTTACAGTCAAACTTGATACCAGGTTAATTGTTGCTTCTGCAGCTAAACAGTAAAGCACTAGTTATATGTTGTAAATCTGAAAAGCAGCATTACACACCATGAATAGCAGACCTAATGATGTAATTATGTTTTGCACCTTACCATAGCCCAAATTCTAGGTCAGCCGAATGTTATTTCTTACTAGCAGATTTTTGTGTCTCTTGGCACAACCCTTCATGAATTAGGTATTATTGGAGTGAGGGAATGGTAGAAATATGTCCTTCTGTCACTTGGCAGAAGCACAAGTTGACGCCCTTTGCTTGCCAAGAGATGTGGAATGAATCATCGGGTTGTTATTTTACTGGAATAGTTTCCTATATTTTGAAAACTGCCTTTTAAGAAGTTTCTGCTTGGGGCTGACACACTAGCCTTGACAAAATCAATTTTATCTCAGTAGCTGGTAAAGTCAACACATTTAAAGACGTTCCCCCTTCATATATGGAGGCATTTTCTTACACTGAATATTGCATTAGTTTTTGGGTTCTAGGACTATGAAATTTGGCAGCTATATTATTAATTTTTTATGTCTGAATAAAGATTGTATCCATTTGTTTTATTTGTTTTATCCAATGTTTATGTTATCCTATATGGGTTTGTTAGTTTATTTTAGAATTTTTCCCCAGGGAATGGGCAAAGGGAATCCATGGTCTTGAAAAGGTTTCATGTGTCTTAGGAAGTGGCAAATACATAGGATTGTTTTCCAATTCCATGATTATACTGAATAGCCAAAAGTAATGGCACAGCATTAGGCAGACTATAATGATTCCCTCGGGCGGCAGATGCTGGGAATTGAAAAGTGGAGAGTTGTGTGTGCCATCCTTGCTGTTAAACTAAGCATCAGAGATCATTGTTGTTTATTCCTTCAGTCACTTCCGACTCTTTATGATCTTATGGACCAACCCACGCCAGAGCACCCTGTCGGCCATCATCAGTTATGACTCATGGATACAGAGACGAATTAACTCCCAAACAGTAGGGCAAGGGAGGCATCCCATGTTCAACTCATGTCAAGATCAAGTCTGGATCTCATGTCAATTTCTATGGTTGAACTTTTGTTGTTGTTGTTTATTTGGTCAGTCACTTCCGACTCTTCGTGGCCTCATGGACCAGAGCTCCCTGTTGGCCGTGGCCACCCCAAGCTCCTTCAAGGTCAAGCCAGTCACTTCAAGGATATCATCCATCCATCTTGTCCTTGGTTGGCCCCTCTTCCTTTTTCCTTCCATTTTCCCCAGCATCATTCTCTTCTCCAAATTTTCCTGTCTTCTCATTATGTGACCAAAGTGCTTCATTTTTGCCTTTAATATCCTTCCCTCCAGCGAGGAGTCGGGCATTATTTCCTGGAATATGGACTGGTTTGATCTTCTTGGGGTCCAAGGCACTCCAACACCACAGTTCAAAAGCGTCTTATCTTCCTTCGCTCAGCCATCCTTATGGTCCAGCTCTCGCATTCATAGGTTACTATGGGGAATACCATTGCTTTAATTATGCGGACTTTTGTTGCCTTCGTCACTATTTTATCAAAATTAGTCATTGTTCTCCTCTCAAAAAGTAAACGTCTTCTGATTTCCTGGCTGCAGTCAGCGTCTGCAGTAATCTTTGCCTCAGAAATACAAAGTCTGTCACTGGCTCTATGTTTTCTCTCTCGATTTGACAGTCATCAATCAATCTGGTTGCCATAATCTTGGCTTTTTTGATGCTTAACTGCAACTCAGCTTTTCTACCTTCTTCTTTCACCTTGGTGATAAGATTCCTCAGCTCCTCCTCACTTTCAGCCATCGAAGTGGTATCATCTGCATATATGAGGTTGTTAATGTTTCTTCCAGCAATTTTAACTCCAGCCTTGGATTCATCAAACCCTACACATCGCATGATGTGCTTTGCATACAAGTTGAATAGGTAGGGTGAGAGAATACAGCCCTGCCATACTCCTTTCCCAATCTTGAACCAGTCTGTTGTTCTGTGGTCTGTTCTTACTGTTGCTACTTGGCCGTTATACAGATTTCTCAGGAGACAGACTAGGTGACTTGGTATCCCCATACCACCAAGAAGTTGCCACAATTTATTATGATCCACACAGTTAAAGGCTTTAGAATAGTCAACAGAAATAGATGTTTTTCCTGAAACTCCCTACCTTCCTCCATTATCAAAGATAGTGGAACACTACTATTTCCTGCATGAAGTAAGACTCTGGCAACATCTTTCGTATATAGAACGGGGGAGGATTTATCTTAGTGTTCATCAGTCAGCCTGTTCAGGGAGCAAAATGCACTGGGTGGCCATGGAAAATTTATTTCAGACGGAATTCAATATTCTGTAAAGTTCGGCAGACCGCCTCTCTTTCTTTGCTGCTAACATTTAAGACTCCCAGGATGGAGTTGGAAGTGTGGGGGCACAGTATCAGGTGACAGCTGAAACATATGCCATTTTGAAAGGCAAAGGTTCAAAGCAGCTGCAAGGAGAGTACAGAATTAGACCAGAGATGTGCTGCTGTGAGTGCAACGTTCTCATTACATAGTTTTCTCCAATGTAAATTAGCCTAAAGAATGTGTTACTTCCCTCACCGTGGGCAATTACTTCTCCAGTAAGAAAATATACCAGGAGGCTATTTTTATGGAGAAACCGTCATGGAAGAAAAAGAGCCAATATGGTATAATAGTTAGAGTGTGACCTTGATTTGGGAGACCTAGGTTCGAGATACCATGAAATTCCTTGGGTGACCATGGGCAAATCACTGGGTCAGCCTGGTACTTGTGAGAACAACACAGGGGTGCAGGAAAGAACTATGTACCATGCCTTTAGTTGATAGGAAAAATTCAGGATATTGATGTAACAACTCTCATCCTCCTTGATCTTGGTCTCACTTTCGCTCCCCCTTTGCAATACACACTCTGAAACATATACACATATTTTAAAAACGTTACTGATAGCAAATTTCAATCAATGATTTGCTGCAATGAGGTCAAAATATAAATAAAAGCTAGCAATTTTCAGAGGAGCAAACCCAAGCTGGATCTACAGTGACATATAATGCAATTTCAGAATGCAGATTGGCAGCATTGCATTGGATTATATGGCAGTGTAAATCCAGCCCTACAGCTGGTCTCATGTGAGTTAAATTTCTCTTCATTTAGTCCTCCAACAAAAAAAAAAAAACATAGAACAATGTTTCCAAGTACAAGCATTTCTATTTCCAAGGAATGTGCAGTTTAATTATTTCGGAAGGTGAAAAAAGGATTTTCAGATGCTCTTCCCTGGCAGCAACACAACCATCAGTAATGTCTCCTGGGGAAAAGGGTTGGCCTGGATTGGGTTTTGCTCAGTCTGGGGTGTGGTTGTGCTGATGTATCTGAAATTTTACCTGGCAAGTAGGTTGCTGCATCTCTTGTGACTTTCCTCCAGTCACCCTTCTCATTTCAAGTCTTTTTCCTTTCCCTTAGGTGTGTACAGCTCATGAGAAGTAGCATAGGCCCAACCAATGTCTGTAGTTATTATTCTGCAGGCTGTAAGGTGAGTGGCAAATATGGTCTTAACATGGTTGGTTTAGTTTTGAGTATGAAACCTACCTATAGTGGTAGCCAAATCTTTAAAAAACACTCTGTTGGAATACTGCCTTCCCAGTAAGTTAAGATCCAAAAGATTAAGAGCACTTTTTCTGAACTCTGGTTTTAATTTTGACCAACTGAGTCAGTTTATAACTGGTTTTCATGCTGGCATTTCGCATTTATATCAAGATAGTATGTAAAGAAAAGGGCAGCTGCTGGAAATTGTAGCCAGTATTATTAGGGAAGGAGAATTTAGCAGGCATGGTGTGCTTGCTGTAAATGTATATCCTCCATTTCTCCAAATTTGGCAGCAACAATCACAATCAAACTTTTCAGCTGCTTTTAAAATGTCCCAGGGCCCTTCCATACAGCCATATAACCCAGAATATCAAGGCAGATGGCGCATTAGACTTGAGTAAATATGGGTATGTGCTACTTGTTTGGGTTGGGTAGTGGGGTAACAATTGACTATTATTCTGCCTGAGAATTGCAACCCCAACATATTAAAAATTATAACTTCCAGTTTCTGATACCTTATAAATTAACTGTATTCATTATATCTGCATCTACATCCACAGTCCACCCTTCATATCTGCATACATGGATCCAAACATGGCTTGAAAATAATTGGGGAAAAATCCAAAAAGCAAAACTTGCTGTCTGTCAAACAGTTTACTGATATATAGCCATACCCTGCTGTATATTTCTGCCATTTCACAGGCTGTCTCTGTTGGTCATTTTATATGAGGGACACAATTTTGCCACGTTATTGTATCTATCATATCTATTATATTTATCTGTTTTATGAAGGCATTGAATGTATGCCGTTGTTTGTTGGAATCTGCCCTGAGTCCCTTTGGGGAGATAGGGCAGAACAGAAATAAAGTTTTATTATTATTATTATTGACACAAAGACATAGTATGACACAGCAAACGAGATCTATATGCTGGATTTCGTATCACAAAATCACAAGTCGAACACTTCCCAAGTGTTTAGGACGTGTGATGTATTTTCGGATGATGCGTGCAGATCCCAGTAAGGTGGCCTTTTGCAGTTGACAGATAGTAATTTTGTCAGTGTTTATTGTTTCCAAATGCCGGCTGAGATCTTTTGGTTTTTATTATTATTATTATTATTTTGTATATAATGAGACTTGAGCAGCTAAGGGTTTTGGTTTCCACAGGAGGCCCTGGAAGCAAGCCGCACCAGATATTGAGGGCCTGCTGTATATTGATATCCAGACCTACATAGTTATAACTGAACTTTTACATAAACACCCAGGGCCTTTTCATTTAGTCTTAACTTGCATGTGATACCTTAATTTCCAATATCCACCACAAGGTGGTCCCAGAGTTCAGAATTACTATGTTTTTAACGCTTCTTTCTTTGAAATCAGTACCAGCAACCATCCTTGATCTCCGATTGTGAGAGATGGGTAGAAGTGAACCTTGTCCCGCATCTTGGTTCTCATATTCACTTGAGGAAGCTGCCACTAGAACTGCTGCAGAAAGTGCTCAGATCTTCAAGGTCAGATTGATACACAGTTTGTGCTACTTTCTTACTAAGTCCATAGACAATATCCCAAAAACTCATACTGTCTAAGTTGCAACAGGGATGACAACCCAGTGGGCCTTCCTAGCCCTTAGTGCAGTGGTTCTCAACCTGGAGTCTGCAGATGTTTTTGGCCTACTACTCCCAGAAATTCCAGCCAGTTTACCAGCTGTTAGGATTTCTGGGAGTTGAAGGCCAAAAACATCTGGGAACCCCAGGTTGAGAACCACTGCCTTAGTGTATGCTACTTTCTTACTAAGTCCGTACACGAAATCCCATAAACTCATACTGTCCAGGTTACAACAGGAATGGCAACCCAGTGAGTCCTCCCAGCCCTTAGTGCAGTGGTTCTCAAACTGGGGCCTACAACTCCCAGAAATTCCAGCCATTTACCAGCTGCTCATCTATGAAATCCCAATGGCTGACTCTGGACTGGTCACACTCTCTTAGCCTCAAAGGACAGCAACAGCAAACCCTTTCTGAACAAATCTTGCCAAGGAGACTCTGTGATCAGGTTGCTGTTAGACAGAAATGACTTAAAGGCAGTTATAAAAGTAGGCAAGAAAGGATGGATAAAGGATCACTGCAAAGAAAAGGCTCCCCATAAATATTTCATCCAAACACACTTCATTAAATGTTACTTCTTCTCCCAGTCTAAGGGTCATCTAAGAGAATGTGCAAGTAAATTGTGTTCCTTTTATTTACTTTTCCAAATGGGTCCTGAAGGGAAAAATATGCATTGTCTCTACAGCAAAAGAAGCAAGTTTCAAAGGGATAACGTGACGTTTTGCTTCTTGCCATAGAGCATGTATGCACATTAGTATCAAGCAATAGCTAACATTTTTGGCTGTTACTTTTAATGTGAAAGATGGCAAAGAGTTTATGTATCCAATATTAGGAGAGAACAATGAAAATGTAAAGTCTCTAACCAATATAAATCTTTTATTGGTATACATTAAGAAATCACTCATGTTTGTAAGTATTCTGCATGGCTAGGATCTTTCTATTTAAATATACAGTACTTTCATCATATACCAGCCCATAAGAGTACCCTTGGGCACAGACAGCTATCATGTCAATGTTTCCTACAGGTGGCATGGTATGTGCATTAAGCACATTTAAATGATATGAAGGCTATGCAGAATGTTTACAAGAATGAATGCTTTGTCATTGGCAAGCATCATAGTTCATGCGGTTAGAGTCATGCCCAAACCCTGCTGAAAGCAGGTCACCAATAACCTTTCAGCAGTGTTTTCCATGGAACTTATGTACATTTGCTTCCTCTGGAGCAGTGGTTCTCAACCTTGTCAGGGTTTGCAAAGGTACTATATGTGTGTTAACTGGAAAATCAAATGCATGAAGCCGATTGGTTGAGTTTGCAAGGACCTGGGAATTGGTTTTTGTAACTGTTGCTATCCTGCTGCTGGAGAATCAGTTTGAACAGGTTTCTACCTGTGTGTGTGTGAGTCTACTGAGTATTGGCTCGAAAGAAGTTGGCTCTGTACTTACCGTGTTTCCCTGAAAATAAGACAGTGTCTTATATTAATTTTTGCTCCCAAAGATGCTCTAGGTCTTATTTTCAGGGGATGTCTTAATTTTCCCTGAAGAAGAATTCACTTTTATTGTTGAACAAAAGAAATGAACATTTATTATATACTGTACAGTAGATATCATCACAAACCAGCATAACCAGACAAACTGTGAATCCTATCAAGAATTTCTTGTTACTACCATTATTTTCATGTTCAGCAATCTATGGTACGTACATTTACCAATCCTGCATGCTCTGGTGTTCTGTTTGGCGGGCATAATTCCAAACAAAACCTTTGCTAGGTCTTACTTTCAGGGGAGGCCTTATATTTAGCAATTCAGCAAAATCTCTACTAGGTCTTATTTTCTGGGGATGTCTTATTTTCAGGGAAACAGGGTAGAGAGGCCTGACATATTTCTGAGGCCTTGTTTGCTGCTGAAATTCACTGAAGCAGATTCATGGATTAAGAAAGGATTGCCTATTGACTGCTGATTTCTGTAAGCAATCAGAGAGACTATTGTAAATACCATTGTTCTGTTGATCTCTTGGATTTAGTAAAAGTTCCTGTGGTATTTGTTCTGCAAAGCTGAGTGGTGCATCATTCTGCAGGGTATCTCTGGGCACACGTAAGAGATTCCATCTATCATTCACAATCCCAAGCAAACCTGTGGGTCCCCTAGTGTTTTGGCCTACAACTCCCAGAAATCCCAGCCAGTTTACCAGCTGTTAGGTTTTTTGGGAGTTGAAGACCAAAAGATCTGGGGACCCACAGTTTGACAACCACTTCTCTGGTGTGAGCCTATAAACTGCTTCTACTGTGTAGTTGGGATTGTAACAGTGCTTTACAAACTCATATATCAAATTCACAACTTCTCTCTTACAAGACAAATGCAAATCTTTAATCTGGGTGTTCTCAGCAATAGCCACTGAATAGATCCATTTTGTCTTGTATTACAAAAAGCACAGGTAACAATCCTGGGAACTTGTTGACATTTAAATATCATTGTGTGCTTGCCTGTTTTCCACTTGGGCTCAGCAACCATCCCTTCTTCCTTAGTACAGTGTAGAGTACTGTGGAAGAGACTTCTAAAAAGAAAACACAATTTCGGTCTAGACTGGCTTTTGGCTGCAGAGTGTTGGTGTTGGCAACACAATTAAAAATAATTCAAAACATTTTAAAAGCCGTACAATTAAAAACAGTGCAGCATCCTGTTGAAATCCCTTTTATTGACAACACCCTGTTATAAAATGTGAGTTGGGATGAACGAATATTGACAGTAAGGAAGGTGCAGTTCTAGCTTCTTTAGGAAGGCGATTCCAGAACCTAGGAAAGTGGGAACATTCTTTCCATATCTTCCCACTTGGGTTTTTTGTTTTGTTGCATTTTGCAGGCTACTTGGCTTTAGGGTGAAATCGCTTGAGGTGAAGCTGATTGAGTTAACTGGCGGGTACAATGCGGGATATTGTGTGAATAATCTGGTTTTTGCTTTGCTGGTTACCCTGGAGTATCTTTTGAGGTGAAGGATCATTTCCTTAGACATGCTCCTTTAGATCTGCATCACGCTAGGGCAGTCGGGGCCTTCACTTATAGTATGGTTGAAATCACCTCTACCTATATGAAGAATATGACCTATATGAAGCTGACACAGGCAGGTCCTCCTCTACCCTTCAATGTATGGAGTTGGTAAGAGGCAAGGCTAAAAGGTGTGGCTTCTGTTTGTTCCCAAGCCATGATATCTGATGGGGTAAACAAGGAATTCAAATTGAAAGATACAGTAGAGTATCACTTATCCAACATAAATGGGCCTGCAGAATGTTGGCTAAGCGAATATGTTGGATAATAAGGAGGCATTAAGGAAAAGCCTATTAAACATCAAATTAGGTTATGATTTTACAAATGAAGCACCAAAACATCATGTTAGACAACAAATTTGGCAGAAAAAGTAGTTCAATACGCAGTAATGCTATGTAGTAATTACTGTATTTATGAATTTAGCACCAAAATATCACGATATATTGAAAACATTGATTCCAAAAATGCGTTGGATAATCCAGAATGTTGGATAAGCGAGTGTTGGATAAGTGAGACTCTACTGTATATAGTTTTTTAATATGCACTGAAATCTTAGGGGGATGCAGATTCCCTTCCTCTTTATTACATAAGCTGTAGGCCAGTGGTTCTCATTTGGGATCCCTAGATGATTTTGGCCTTCAACTCCCGGAAATCCTAACAGCTGGTAAACTGGCTGGGATTTCTTGGAGTTGTAGGCCAAAAACATCTGGAGACTTCAGGTTGAGAACCACTGCTGTAGGCTGTTTAAACAACAACAACAACAAAACTTTATATACAGCTCTATCTCCGATAAGGACTTAAACTACTCTCTCTTTTTATTTTGGGGGGACAGAAGCAAAGGATGGCTTATTAATACCCAGCAAGGAACAAATAGTACAAGAATAGTGAGCAAGTAATCCTAGGGGGCCCCTGGTGGCACAGTGTGTTAAAGCGCTGAGCTGCTGAACTTGCAGACCAAAAGGTGCCAGGTTCAAATCCCAGGAGTGGAATGAGCGCCCGCTGTTAGCCCCAGCTCCTGCCAACCTAGCAGTTCGAAAACATGCAAATGTGAGTAGATCAATAGGTACCGCTCTGGCGGGAAGGTAACGGCGTTCCATGCAGTCATGCCAGCCACATGACCTTGGAGGTGTCTATGGACAACGCTGGCTCTTCGGCTTAGAAAAGGAGATGTGCACCAACCCCCAGAGTCAGTCACGACTGGACTTAACGTAAGGGGAAAACTTTTACTTAATCCTAGGAAAGCCAGTTTTAAGTGACTGAGGTCCAGGAGGATTTCCAAAAATAAGTCCCATTTCTCCACATGTTTGGCTTATTCTGGAGGCTCTGCCATAGACATTAAGTGGATAGATGGATGAATAATAAATAAAATAAAATAGGCAATAGTCAGGAACTCAAACATTTTCAGTGTCAACCCTACAACTAACATTTTTATGCCTTTAAAAAAAATTCAGGGTGCTGATTTAGACCAGGAAAGTCCCTGCTTCTATCCCTGTTCTTTCCAATTTTATTTTGGAGAGCCATATACATTTAGAATATTTTGCCATCTCCCAGTATGATCCAGGGACCTTGTTATACCAGCATATCCAAGTTGGGTTATTTTAACCCAGTATAAGATTGGAATAAAACAGAAAAAATATGGGACCTTTCTGTCATGTGGGTGTTCCCACAGTTACTCAAGTAGCATGCAAAATGTTGATCATAGAATCATATAGTTGGAAAAAAAACTCCAAGGGCTACCCAGTCCAACCTCCTGCCATGCAAAATACATAGTCCATGCATTCCAAACAGATGGCCATCCAGGCTCTATTTAAAAACTTCCAGAAAAGGCAACTCTACTACACTTGGAGGGAGCATATTCTACTGTTAAACAGCTCTTATTATCAGGATGGTTTTACTAATGTTTAACAGGTGATAAGGGAGCCCCGGTGACGAAGTGCGTTAAAGCACTGAGCTGGAGACCGAAAGGTCCCAGGTTCAAACCCCGGGAGTGGCGGGAGCAGCTGCTGTTAGCTCCAGCTCCTGCCAACCTAGCAGTTCGAAAACATGCCAATGTGAGTAGATCAATAGGTACCGCTCTGGCGGGAAGGTAACGGCGCTCCATGCAGTCATGCTGGCCACATGACCTTGGAGATGTCTATGGGCAATGCTGGCTCTTTGGCTTAGAAACTGAGATGAGCACCAACCCCCAGAGTCAGACATGACTGGACTTAACATCAGGGGAAACCTTTACCTTTTAACAGGTGATAACATCAGGAAGTAAATTGGGGAGAAGAGCAAGCTAGCAGTATCTTTTTTCAGCACTAAGCTGCTGATCAATGAAAGATTAGAGCAATCTTTCTAGAACAGAATTCAACTAATTTCTGTAACTTTACTTCAAAGCACAGGCTACCATGCAATATGTTTTATATGAGAAGTGGCTGTAAGATGCATCTCATATCCTCTAACTATTCCAATTTGGTAGGGACTGCCCCAATTAATTCTCGGTCATCTTCCTTTTTCAGCTCTTTTAAAAATGTCCCAGTTTCGCTCTTCTTTCCTCCTTCATCCTTGGCTTACATCAGTTGCTGCGAACTGATATCAGCAGGCGCAGAGGAAAGGAAGGAATGGAATTTTGTCTTTCCCAATAGGCACAGGCAAAAGCAAACTGCGGCACCCTTTCCAAGCCTATCTGTTCTTCCTGATTCATAAAATTTGCTACCTTCTGATTTTGGGTAGTCACATAAGTCCCAGTTTTCATCTATAAAATGTTTGAGAGCATGATGTCCCCTAGTAAGGTTGTTTCATACACAACAGCACCTGATTTTACATGCCAGAATCCTCTTAATATGAAATGATATCATTCACATAAAACACTCTATTTTGCTCAAGTTAAGCAAGACTTTCCCTGCTGTCTCACAGTAGGTCCACTGGGATAGTGGCTTTCATCAGGAAAGCAATTAGAGTGGCCATAAAAGAGACTGGCTGGTAGTCATGTCAACATTAAATTACATTAGAAAAACAACTTTTGGACTGCCAGAATCCAAAATAAATCTCAACTTGAGCTCAGTTCTGTGCCTGGTGTTGATAGGCATGTTCTTTGTCGACTGATTTTTTCCCCCATCCAAAGCAAACCTCCACAATTTTATACAATAAATGATTTATTGGGGTTAGAGTGTTGCCTTGTGACTTGTAGATCCAGGTTGTAGTGCTCACTGAGCCATAAAACTCAGTGGATGGTCTTGGGTCCCTCACACACTCTCAGCTTGACTACCTCGCTGTGAGTATAAAGTGGGGAGAAGATTTCTATAATTGACCTCCATCTTGTTTGATAAAAGGCAGTGTATAAATAGAACTTAGCAAATAAATAGGAGAGTTCTCAATTTCACCTGCTGTTGCTTTTTATGTTTATATAGAAGTCTTAGAGCCAGCATGAAATAGTAAGTGTTGATTTAGAATTCTGGAGACAAGAGTTTGAATCCTTGCTTATCTGGGGAAACCATCTGGATGACCTTGGGCAAGTCACACACTTTTGGCCCCAGGAAACCTGTTGATATTGTGGCTTTAGGGTCACAATAAGTGAGAAAAATATTGGAGTCACCCAACAACAAATAGCAGATAGCCATGGCAGATAGTTTCATATAATTTGCATCTGGGCCTCTTCACCTTATGTTGGAAAAATCTGACTATCCTTATTTCAAAGAGACCAGGCATGGAAGATCAGACAATCATTCACTGATCTGTATGAAGCAATTGGATGGTGTCAGTTCAGACAGTCAACTGTTCTTTTGTCTTCTACTACTCCAGTGGTTCTCAACCTGTGGGTCCCCAGGTGTTTTGGCCTACAACTCCAAGAAATCCCAGCTAGTTTACCAGCTGTTATGATTTCTGGGAGTTGAAGCAAAACCATCTTCGGACACACAGGTTGTGTCACACCTCAGGCTAGCTTCACCTTGCTCAATGCACCAGACTGCACACAGGCTGAAGTCTTTTGTAGTTTATTACAAAATAGAAGATAAAAAGTTCTTTAAAAGCAAAAGTAAAGTTCCAAAAGATCGTTCCAACACAAAGCCTTAAACCATGATCCAAGAAATCACAAGGAATAAAACCAAGTCCCAGTAGAGCATGACAAAGTCCCAATAACATGAACACAAAGACAGCAGGATAATCCAGGAAACGAGAGCTTGCTTCTTGGTTAAACGAAAGTTGATTTGACAAAGGTTTGTCTCCAAACACACTGTTTTAATACCCTTTGCCAAGCATGAAAGCATTTCTTTGGCCTCTGACCTCCTTCTTATTTGCTATTCTAACACTCCTTCGAACCCTGAATTCCAAATGGTCAGCTCGATCTAAAGATTCGGTTTCATCAAGGTCAGTCAGGCTTGCTATCAGGCTGAGAGCTGTCCTCCTTTTCTGAGTCAACTTGCACCTGGCTAGTTTCAGTATCGTCAACATCATTCCCTGCTGTGGGAAAAACTCTCTGTTCCTCATCTTCTACAACAGGGACATTCTGATTTTGAACCTGAATCCCATAATCCCCATCAAAGTCAATCTGAGGTTCCAGCTGAGTCACAACAGGTTGAGAATCACTGTACTACTCCATGTTTCATCTGACTTTTAAAGACTGTGTTTTCATTCAGTTTATATTGGTGTTTTTAGTTGGCAGTTTTATAATATGTTGATGTTAAGAATATAATAGCATAATATGGTACATACCAGTTATAGCTACCATTTATATAGTTTTTTTTCTTGGTGGTTAGAGCACCTGTATTGTCTTGGCAATTCTTACATGACTGTTAGATTGATCCTTGTTAAATGTCCCCATTTTACAGATGGGGGAGCTGATGCTCAGAGAGAATAGATGTCTAATGCAGTGAACCTTTGAACAAAGAACTTCCTTCCTAAGTTATCACTTGTGCTTTAAACTACCACATTACACTCTCTTTCTGTGTGGGCATGTATCTGACTCAAATATAAATTCCACTTACCACCCCCTTGGGTCAAATGATCTCACGTCCTAAAAGAAAGCCTTTTGAAATGTCTTACATTCAGCAGCATCCTATGTGATGTAAGTTCACTTGAGTTTAATAGGAATTACCCCACGGGAAGCATGCCGAATTGTAGTTTTACTCAAACAGGTGTTAAGTCATGGTTTTCCCCTTGCAAATTGCGGGATTGGTAAAGCCCAAAGGACAGAAAGAGGAATGCTTTATCTATTAGGATGGTGGGTGACAGGAAGAGATGCCTTTCTCAGATGGGGAATTCCAAAAGCTTTCATTTTGCCAGGTGAAATTGAGGGCATCATTAGAAATGGCATTAACAGCTTTATTTAAAAAATGGTCAGTTTTCCAAAAAAATAAAAACAGAGGGGGGAGGGAACATTATTAGAATGTCAGCACATGTGAAAAGAGGCATTTAGCTCTTTTCTTCCCACCGTGATCATGATACATAGACCTCCCTCTCAGGTCCATTATTAGCAACAGAGAGAAAAGAACATTTCCCATTAGTGCCAGTGGGAGTTCCTTTTAATTCCATGGGCAAATGGCAGCTCGGGGATTTGATCTTTGATAGGACTGCTATTGTTAGAAGGTTAAAACCTCCCATTCCTATTTACTGAAGGTCCAGTAAAAATTCCTCTCCTTCCCATCGCTCTTTTCTTGGAATAGTAGGCTTCTAGTTGGTGGTGCATTTGGTGTCAGATATGTGGTTGTCCTGTATCTAAATTGAAAATGGATTCTCTGAAGTACAAAGACATGAGATGACTACAAACAGTAGTATATCAATTACAATAGTAATGGTTTTTTACAACATGATATTAATAGACATGTATAGTGGACATAAATCTGTTATATGCACAAAGTCTTATAACCATGATCCTTCAATAAGAACCCCAAGTAAGTAACCATATATACTTTGCAAGAAGGCTTCTCCTTGAGGGCACAGAGTCCTTACTCTCTTGTAAGAAGTTTGTAAATTCCAAATTCTATAAACAGATAATTCTCTACTGATATTGATATATGGAGCTTCCGCTTCCTGGATGAGGGTTTCCACGTAAAGGATTTCCAATTTTCTGGTTTTGACTATATTAAGTCCTCCTCAAGCGGAAATACAGTAGAGTCTCACTTGTCCAAGCTAAATAGGCCGGCAGAACCTTGGATAAGCGAATATCTTGGATAATAAGGAAGGATTAAGGAAAAGCCTATTAAACATCAAATTAGGTTATGATTTTACAAATTAAGCACCAAAACATCATGTTATACAACAAATTTGACAGAAAAAGTAGTTCAATACGCAGTAATGTTATGTTGTAATTACTGTATTTACGAATTTAGCACCAAAATATCATGATATATTGAAAACATTGACTACAAAAATCCCTTGGATAATCCAGAACCTTGGATAAACGAGTCTTGGATAAGTGAGACTCTACTGTATATGAAACTAGATTTCCATTGCATTCTGTGAATTTTGTATTTTTCCACTTGAGGAAGACTTAAATTATCTGTTTATAGATTTTGGGATTTACAAACTTCTTCTTACAAGATAGTAAGGACTCTGTGCCCTCAAGGAGAAGCCTTCTTGCAAAGTATATATTATTACTTACTTGGGATTGTTATTGAAGGATCATCACTGTTATAAGACTTTGTGCATACAACAGATTTATGTCCACTATACATGTCTATTACTATCATGTTGTAAAAAACCATTACTATTGTAATTTTTTTTTTTCATGTCAGGAGCAACCGGAGTTGCTTCTGGAGTGAGAGAATTGGCCGTCTGCAAGGACGTTGCCCAGGGGACGCCCGGATATTTTTTGATGTTTTTACCATCCTTGTGGGAGGCTTCTCTCATGTCCCTGCAACTATTGTAATTGATATGCTACTGTTTGTAGTGGTCTCGTGTCTTTGTCCTGTATCAAACCCAATGGTGTTGTCTTTTACCTGTAACACACAACATGTAATCGTGTGGTAAGAATGTCATCAGCAGAACAATAGAGATAATAAATTCCATACTTCTCAGGAACTTAAGCCAGTTGTCCATCTCAACTAGGCCTACAATCAGTGAGAACTTGGCATGCGTGTAAGTTCTACTGATGTGGAAGTCTATTTTTATTAGGACTTGTTGTGTACCTTGAAGTAATTTCTGACTTATCACAACTCTAAGGCAACTGTACCATGGGCTTTGTTTGACAAGAGTTGTTCAAAGAGGAGTTTAACTTTGTCTTCTAAATTCACCACACTATCCTGACTCTATTAGGACTAATCACCAGATTTAGGCTGATGGGGGGAATCATACAACTATCCAGATACTATTGAACTGCAACCTCCAGCGGGCCTAAACATTATAGCCAATGGTTAGGAATGTATGGAATTGCAGTTTAACATTTGGAGTACCACATCATTCTACTTCTGATCTAGGCTGATTCAAGCTATTATATACTTAGCCAGGCTGTTGGTTCATTGACCAGCAGCTGCCCCAAGTCTAGCATCTTTTCTATCCATGCCTAATAATACAGGGGATTGGGTCTGGGGGTTTCTATATGCAAAGTATGCATTCTGTCACTAAATTATGGACTTTGAATTGTTTTTGGTCTTCAACATATTAAAGGCTTTCGGGAGAAAGAGGGAAAAAACAATGCTGGCCATTTTTCCCTCCAGGTGGCTGACAAGGTCAAAGACTATATACTATATTATAGTACCAATGCATAATAAGAGGAAAGACCTTCAAGTTCTTTCCCTTATTATTGTTGCTGTACCAAATTTTAGATTTTGTTTTTTTCAAACCACTAAATCATTTGGTAGCTTCCAGGGGTGGCTATATATCTTGGTGCCTTGTTTAAAAGATATATTTATAGCACTGGGACATAATGTCTGCTTTCTTTTCTTCTCTTCTCTTCTTTCTTTCTTTCGCAAAGATCCCTTTTCCTGTAAACTTTAAAAGAAAACTTCCAAAATGCTGCTGAAAGCTATGCACATTTTCCATGCTTCAAACCCTTAAACAGACTCTTGTCTATCTGAGCGATTCATTAGCTTTGCCCTTCTCCAAAAGCAATTAGCTCCCTTCCACAAAGTTTAAAGAGCTGTCCTTTTAAAGTTTCTTTGCCACCATGTGACCCTTACAAAAGCCTCTGCATCATTATGTTATGTAAAAATTCATCTGAACATACCCTGCTCTCATCTCCAATCTACAAAGGCTATTTCATCACAGCCCAGAAGGTAATTTTTCACCAGATTAGTTCAAAAGGTAACTAGCTAAGTTAGTAGGGGACCAAATAAATAGTATGTATCTCCAATGGAGAGATACAAGAAATACTTACTTTAGAAATACAGATAAATTGGCCAGTGCACTTTTAATTTAGAAATCAACATTTTCTGTATTCCAATCCGGGATACAATTATTTATTTATTTATTTATTTATTTATTTATTTTTCTATCCCACCACCATCTCCCTGAAGGGACTCGGGGCGGCAAACATGGGGCCAAGCCCAAGATAAAACAAATATGAAAGTTTAAAGCAAAGTGAGTAAGTAAAAACAATATCAACATAACATTCAGATATAATAAGCAATTAAAAACAAGAGACAAAAAACCATAATGACAAATAGGGAAGGTAATAAAAACAAACATCACCATCAATGGATAAAATAGGGGCAAACAGGTCAAAAGTGCATGGAGACAGGCTACATTTCTCAGTAGTGATCAGGAAATAAAGCTTATATCTTTGGTCACCAGCTAATTGGTGCTTTTTCTAAAAGATATACATAAATACTGGAGGAAAATAATGTATATTTAAGTGTCCAGCAGGCCCTTTGTGTCTGTTAGGGTTTGTTTCCAGGATACCAACATCTATGGATCCTCAAGCCCCATTATATCTATATCTATATATATATAAAAGAGTAATGAAATTTCGGCCTAGGACAAAACAACAAAACTACACATCCCAGAAACACTAAACCTGGCAGCACTACCCCTCACCCATGCCTCTACGTTCATACAACAAAAAGAAAAGAAAAATAAAGTCCTAATTAGAGGGAGATGAATAATTGTTTTTATCCAATTGCTGCCAGTTAGAAGGCTAAGCTCCGCCCACTTGGACTCCTAGCAACCCACTCAGCCCAGGGGACAGGCAGAGTTAGGCCTCACTTAGGCCTCTTCCACACTGCCTATAAGATACAGATTATCTGATTTGAACTGGATTATATGGCAGTGTAGACTCAAGGCCCTTCCACACAACTATATAACCCATTTATAATGGACTTAATGTCAGGGGAAAACCTTTACCCTTTACCTTAACTACCACCAATTCCTTAATACTTTATTTCCCATACCACCAGACTTCGCCACAGCAACGCGTGGCCGGGCACAGCTAGTAAAATATAAAATAGTGTCCTTATATAAAATAGTAAAAACAAAGTTTGCTTTTGATTTTTGTGGGGTGGGGAACTATTTTCAATCTGTGGATGGTAGAATCTGTGGATGCAGAATCTGTTGATGTGGAGGGTTTTTGCACTTAAACAACACAACGGTGCAACTATTTTAAGTTGAAAATTATTGTAGAAATACTATTTGAACTGGTAAGTCCTAAAGATTTTTCCCTTCCTCACAGGTTATTTACTTTCAACGAATTCCACCTCTTGCGTACTACTCTCTGCTGGGTCTTCTTGCAGCAAAACCCCAAAATCCAGATAATTCCGTCTTATGATACCATCCTCACATATTTTAGCAGGTACTTACATCTGTAGTATATTTTCATATTTATGATATCCAACCTTCTTCTAGAGAGCTCGGAATGTGCTATGTTACTATGTTCTGAAAATATGAGCCTCTTCTTTCTCCATCTCCCTACTTTAATGTTAGTAAAGCTAGTGTCAGAAATTCCACAGTGGCTCCACCACCCAACCTTTTGAACTACAGGTTGAAATGCTTGGGATAAGAATTGCTCGAGTTTTTGTTTTTGGCTTTTGAATATCTGTATTTGCATATACATGATGAGATATCTTGGAAATTGGACCCAAGTCTACACATGACATTAATTTATGTTTCATATACATCTCATCATACATATAACTTAAAGGGTAGCTTTAAATAATTATATGTGTTAAACAAAGGTTTTACATATTGAACCATCAGAATGCTCAACTTGTATGTGGTACAAGCTGTGTGCTCTTCTAGATGGATCTTTCAGAGGCACTTAGCATGGTGCAAATCATCAGCTATGTAGCATTTGGGGTACTATAAGGCATCATTTTGTTTAGGTATATTTGGCCAGCACCCTGCTCCCCTGGTAACCAATTCATTGGCAGGTTCAGGCTTCCCTAAAGATCTCTGGTATTCTCTAGTGGTCTTCCATTCATGCAGTACCCAGGCCAAACTCTGCTCATGCCAGTGTGATGTCATGGTTTGGGTTGCATTAGGACTAGGATTCTGATTACCAAGTTTCAGATCCACACTTGGCCATGGAAACCCACTGGTTGATCTCAGTCAAGTCACACTCTCTTAATCTCGGAGGAAGACAAAGGCAAACCATCTCTGAACATTTTGGAGGGTTGCCACTTTTCAAGAGTCAGAAACTCCTGCGACTGATCTGTAGCAAATGTCTTATGTATTGTCAGGGAGTGGAAGAGACACACGAGAAGAATGGTATGATGAAAGCACACTCCACCATTCATTCACTCAGACAGAAAGATCTGGAATCAACCTACATGCATAAGCTTGTTTTGGACCTTGAAAATGAAAAGTTGCATTGGTTGGAGGACGGTGGCAAAGCCTACTACTCCTATAATGCTCCTCTTGTACATTTGTTTTGAACAATTAGAGAAGTGTAGCTATGGGATGGGAGTCGAGAACCTCCAATGAGATTTCCCCAAACGTCTAGCTTTGCAGAAGATAAACAGATTGGAAATCATTCACATCTAGTACTTTTCGGTGTCTGTGGTCACTTGGTAACTTTGCTTTGAATTCCTAAACAATATTTCTAAATACTCAATTTTAAGTTGCTACAATGTTGGATATTTGAGGATGCAAGTAAAAGGAAGGCAGAATATTTATTTATTTACATAATTTTTACCCCGCCCTTCTCACCCGGAGGGACTCAGGGCAGCTTACAACAGTCGGCAAATTACATTGCCCAGAATACATTCAATAAAACAACAACATATCAATAAGCAATAAAATAGTACCACATCAATTAAAACTCTAATTAGACTCTATTAGATCGTGAATTATAAAATTTAAAATGCATGTATATTTAAATTCCTGTACGCCTGGTAAATACCTGTACCCCTGTCATAATGCAAAAGCTGCATGCTCCTTGGCATTTGGCTTGGCATAAATGAGCCTCAGCTAGTGCCTGGGTTGGGGACTAAGGGGAGCTGATAACTCTGCTGTGGCTTCTATTTTCTTATTTCCAGTTTCATGGTAGTGTAGAGGGCATTACGGGAAGAAAGAGATGGGGACAAGAGAAAGAAAATCCTGGCCAAGGCAAGTCTTACAAGGTTTGTCCTTAGGCAGCCCAGCAATAAATGCCATCTCTGCCCTCCGAGACAGACTGCATAGTTGCCTCATGGACAACACTTAAGCCAGTCAAGATATTTTGGCACCAGAAGCAGAAATGCTCCCACACACACACATACAACACTTCTCCCCCTCTGTGGCAGTAAAAATACAGGGATAATAAAGTTAATAACTAACAGTTTGCTGCATTTTCATGGCAATGAAACTTTGCTGCCCGAGGCGGCATCCTCATTCTGGCTAATGGTGAGGCTGACCTTAGTGCTAATGTTCACATTGGAGTTCAATTTAATCTTAAGGGGATTTCATGCCTCGTCTGTGCAAATGCCTTCAGTTATCTTAGTTGTTCTCTCTTAAAACAGATCCTCTCTGCCTTTTTTGTTTTGTTTTTGTTGCTACTATCCCCATGAGACATTCTTTCCTATGAGTCATGTATAGCTATAAAGAAATTACTGTTTGGCTCCAAATGAAGCTCCCATGCCTGGAATCAAGCACCCTCCCCTCCCTTCTCTTCTCTCTCTCTCTCTCTCTCTCTCTCCTTCCCTCTCTCTCTTTTCTTTTGACCAAGAGAAATAAAATGAGCTGAAGTCAAGGGTGAATTATTACTTGCTAGTTTGACCTGAGGAGCACTGGGTCTATGAAAAGCATACAAGAAAATCAGAAAGTATTTTATGCCAGCGTGTGCAGAATTGTAACTATACAACTTACATTTACAATAATCCACATCACAGTATATTACTCAATGCATCCTAAGCATTCAATTTTTCAAATGGATTTTGCTTTCTAAATGACATTACTGATTAACTATATTTCCAGTATAAACCCAATCTGTTAACCTTCCCATTCTGGTTTTAATTTCAAACTGTTTCATCATATACACATCTGTATTCCTTTAGTTTAATATGATCTTATATAACTTCCTGTAGCTCAGGACATCTGCAATGGGAAGAGGAACATGCTGCATTTATTCATGAATCCATTGGCACATGTATGCAGTACTAAGGAGGAACCTGGATATCCAGATTTTAATGGGACCTCATTCCAGCAAGCAAAATTAACTAAGATATTCAAAACCCAGGCCAGTAGAGACAGATATTGTAACAGGGACAACTCTGCCTCCTCAGTTCTGAACACATCATTTGAAAGCTAGGGTTTTTGTGTACAATCTTCCTTCCACATTTGCATTTTACTTTTGCAGATGTGATTATTCACAAATTTTATTAAAATGTTATCTCTAGGGTCCTCATCCCATGAGCAATGGGAAAGCAGAGGGAATCGTCTTACCCCATTCCTTCCCGTCTTTCCTTATCTTCTGGGATGGCCAGCCATCCCATGTCCTTACTGCATCAATGCCTGCCTTTCTCCCACTTTTTACCATTTGGAGTTAGGTAACACCCAACTCCTGAAGATGACTTTAGGACTCTGTTTCCATCCACTGCAGAAACAGACCCTCATCGGAAATGCCTTTACATTATGTGATGATCTCTTTGGGGCTCCGTTTTCAAAGTGCATGGAAACAGAGCCCTAAATCTGTGTGATGAAGTCCTCAAAATCTCTAGTTCCTCCAGTGTGACTCTATAAACTTCCATCAGTCATGCTGGAAGACTAGATTTTTCTACCAATGTTATGTTCAGGTTCTCGTAGAGGTTGGCGATAGAGCTCAGCTGGAAGACCTACAATTTCCTATAGAGATGTTCTCACAAGTAAAAATGTAGCAGATATCTTTATTCGTGGTTTTTCACTTCCATAGGGGTCCTGTGCTCCTAACCTCAGCTAATGTGCAGGCCTGGCTCTACATACTATTATTGATATTGATATAATGTAATAGTACATTACAAAATTATTAAAGATCCTGTCGGTGACCTAGGCATGTAGAATTTGAAATTGCTCAGACATATTTCTTATCTTGAATGTTTTTTTTCTTCTCTACAAAGGGAATTTTTATTAATCATTATTATTTTATAATACATAATCATAGTTACATTTTTCTTTTCCATTCCCTTCTTCCACCCCACAGCCACCCCATCCCCTTCTCTGTTGACAACTTAAACCTTATTTTCTTGTTACATGATCCTTCTTTCCATTCTTTCCAATTTTTTCTTCTAGCTTTTGTCATATGGTTTAACAATCTGTAGCCATCTGCTAAATGGAGACCATATTTCTTTAATTTTCTTCTGTTTGTCTGACCATGTTTTTTTGTTTCTTATAATGTCCATAATATCCAGTTGTATTTGATCCCACATATATTCATACCATTTTTCAAATGTCCATTTCTTTTTAATCTTCCACCCCCATACTATTACTGCATTATCATTATCATCATTAATTCTTGGTCTTGGTCCTTAATTCTTCTGTCCCCATATATCCCTATTAACAGAATTTGCATATTTATATCAAATTTGGTTTTAGTATGTAATTCAACCTGAGTTAGAATTTGGTTCCAATTTTTTTAAATCTCTTCACATTCCCACCATAGATGAGAGTACCATGACTCCCTACTCCCACAATGCCAACATTTGGGATTTAATCCCTGAATCATGATCCTGTCGGTGACCTAGGCATGTAGAATTTGAAACTGCTCAGACATATTTCTTCTCTTGAATGTTGTGCAATGAGTTATTCACGGGTGTTTTGCTCAACATCTACTACCATCCGAGTATCTGTCAAACTTTAGGGGTGCATTTTGTTATTTACTGGCTGGGAGAAGATTAATGGGTCCCTATCACAATGTTATAGAATTATTACTCCACTTTAACAGCTATGACTCTGGATTTCTGGAATTTGTAGTTTAGTGAGACCCAAGAACTCTCTGATTGAGAATTATAAATGTCCTACCCTAAACTGCTAAACAGGGAGCTCTGGCGTGGACTGGTCCATGAGGTCACGAAGAGTCGGAAATGACTGAACGAGTGAGACGACGACGACCCTAAACTGCAAATCCCAGCATTCCCTTCAATGTGTAATATAGTGCCATAAAGTGTACTGTGAGAGGATCCTAGCCAACTCCTGTCCAGCTCTGCAATACTTCTGCAGCTGGGGCAGAGGGGAGGAAATAAGGTCATTTCCCCATATTTCCAGCGAATCACTGGAGAGCCAGGGGAACAGCAACATTTGCTTTTCCCCGGTGTAAAACTGCAAACAGGGGCTTCCTGAACAACTTTCTTCTTCCCTGGCAAGTAAGTGGCCATTGCCGTATCTCAAGGCTTGACAGCAAGCCTTCAGTTGAAATCATACAATGCAAGATTTGCTATTGTGTGTCTTCAAGTCATTTTGGACTTTTGGTAACTCTCAGATGAACAGGATATTCTTGGCAGAATTTATTCAGAATGGGCATGCCCTGCAGAATATCAAAATATCCCATCTAAAAAGGGCATAACTGCAAAGAAAGTTTTGTTGAACTTGTGTGGGGTTCACGTCCACATTCTTGTCATGGATAAACACAAATTATGCATGCTTAAGCCAGCTGATTTCATTGACTTAAATGTATGTATGTGTATGTGTGTGTGCGTATATATATAGATAATTGCAACTGATGTACATTAGAGTATGAACAGATATAAATTCAGAATCACATAGAGAGAACCACTTAACAAAACATTGCATTTTAAAACCTCCATAAAAATGCCTAAAGTGAAGGAAAATGAGTTTGTTTATTAGAACTCAACATTGTGAAGAACATGTACAACTGTTCCAAGCACTGTTTTATGACGGAGCAAAACCAGTGGCAAAAGAGATTGCTGAATCTAGTCAGAAAGAGTATCTAAAGTTGATCCATGGCTCTCCAGACAGCATCATCCAAAGAAAGAAAGACAGAGCTGAGTATTGTTGAGAAGCCCTGTGAGATGCTAGGTGGTGTCGTGCTGGTTTACAACAGCTCCTTACATTGTTCACCAAAGCAGCTGCAGGAGGTCATCTACATAACAAATTACTGCCAAGTCCCAATTTCTGGCCTGTCTCCAAAGAACCATACAACTAAAGCAGTTCCACAAGACCAAGGGAGCTTTGTGTTGGGGTTTCTCAAACCGAAGTCCCCTCCTGCCACGTCTCAGTCCTATTATAAAACTGGGATGTGCTTCAAAAGCAAATTGTCACAAGGAATAGGGAACAGTTAAGAAGGACCCCCTTTCTCCCAGTCACACCATTGAGCCATCTAGACTAGGGATGTAAATTTTTGTAAAGGTCATTCTTATGGACAAGAATGCCTCATTTAACCATTTCCCTCTCTGCTGTGAGAAAGTTGCTTAATATTGAAGAATTTTAAGAGCTATTTACAATTCAGTATTTCTTCTTTGAAAAACCCACACATGGTGTTGTATGCATGCAGAAAACAGAATTTTCTATTCAGAAATGCTGAAAAAATAATGTTTTCTCTTTAGAGATCTTGTTTCTGGAGAGAAAAAATAATATTTCTTAGTAGAAAATCCCAATTTCTTGTATAATAGCCTTGCATGTATTTTTCATGCAGAATACATCCTAAATAAATAAATAAGTAAATAAGAAAACTTTAAAAGTGTCCATTCATGATTCTCCTTGTCAGCATTCCATAACACCAGGAACCTTCTTGCTCATCTGGGATTCAGATATTTCCAAATATCTTTTCATCCCTAATCTAACTAGCATCCTATATCTGGCATTGGCCAGCCCAGTGCCTCTGTGGTGCTTATAAGAGAAGGTTGGAAAATTCTATTCCTTTCACAGAAGGAAGATTATGGTCCATATATTCGTACTATGAAAGGTAGGGTTGTGTGCGGATTTCGTTTCCTCTGTTTTTTTCAGTACCTTCAGTACTTCAGGAACCCGTAATGGTAAGGGTCCTCCCGGTACGAAAACGCACTCCTTCTCCCCTATTCAGCATCACAGTTGAATCTTTTTGATTTTCCTTTATTTTCCTGATTCTTTATATTTAGTGCGACTGACTGGGAGTTTGAGACCTGAGGGATGGTGGGTGGGGTGTGCGTGTGCGTTTGGGGGCTTTCGCCCTTTTAGGTTCTTTTTCTCCTTCCCTTCCTCTCATTCAGGAAATGCTTCTAAAAGATTATTATTAATAATAGTAATCCCAGCAAACAAAAACAAAAAAGCCTACCTCTCCTCTATAGTAGAAAGTAGAAACGCTTTAAGGAGGAAAAACCCCAAGCAGAAAGGAGATTGCAGCCTTGCAGACAAGTATGGGGATTTTTAAGGTAGTCCAGGGAGGATCGCTCTACTGAGCTACAGGTTATGGCTCTTCCTTCCCTGAGCCTCCTTAAAATTCCTCTTGAAAAGCTATATGGTGTGCTGGTGCTGTTGAGAGAAAGCAGGTGTGCTGCCTCTCCTGCTTCTCCTCTAGAGTAGAAAAACAGCTTTAATAACAAGAAGCCTCCATAAAGCGTGTGCGCCTGCCTGCAATTAAGCGCCTCTCCTCTAGAGTAAAAACAAACAGCTTAAATGCCTAAAATGACAGGGAACGGGAGCCTGGGAAGCCCCTTCCATATTGAGCCAATAGAAAACAGATCTTTTGGCATCTCCAGAGCGAAAACAGATATCTGCCCTCTGATATTCAGGAGGCTTTCAAAAAATGGATCAGGGCCCCCACCGAAAGCCAGGACACAAACTTTACCTGGATTACATAACTCTAATGAAAAGTCTTTTATCTGAAGATTAGAATAACAATTGTACACAAATAGAATGCATTCCATGCTTTTGAGTACTTTATCTTAGCATTCCATACTTTTGAATATTGGGCTTTAGCATTCCATGACATTTTGAGTGTTTGATTTAGCAACATGTTTTTGACAAACTGTGAAAACAATAGATATGCCTGGCATATTCAAGTAGAAAGCAAACAGCCTGACCAAAAAATCCCCAAAGTGTGCCCAAGAGAATTGTTGTGGTTGTGTGCCTTCATGTTTTCTCTGATTTATGCTGACCTATATGTTTTCTTGGCAAGATTTATTTGGGGAGAGGGTACCACAGAAGCTTGCAAGTTAGAAGTGGAGACTGTGAAAGGAGCAGGCAGAGAATAATTTCATTCCAAGCTTCTTTCACGAATAAGTGTAATTTTAGAAGTTGAGCAGATTCAAGCTTCGATTGTGATATGATGAGGACATATCTTGTGCATAGACAATTCTTGGCCATTGTGGTTCAATTGTAAATTTCTAGCTTCATTTTCCCTCTACTATTTTCATTTCATATTTTTTACTTTTTTCTCATGGGATTTTGTTTTCTATTGATATATGTATTCTTAACAACAACAACAACAACAACAACAACAACAACAACGGCTACATTTCTCTATGGGAAAACAAAGCAGAAAACACAATTTGCAGTTGGGTACCAACCAAAAATGTCACAAAATATTATGCAAGTTTAAACTAATTGAAAGCTCTGTAGAACCTAAAAGTTCTGTAGAACCAGGAAGCTTGTGTGTTCTTTGGTGACACTTCAGTTCATCCTGATAAAGGTCCTGACAAAGTATTTTCAGCGGAAGTGAAAATCATGACAGAATTTATATAATTGGCATCATCTTCTGGAGTTCTTGGTAGACTCTAGATTGTCACAAAGCTAGACACTTTTAAAAAGAAAGCAGTCTAGACCTCTTTGTGTAAACTGATACAAAATAAAGTTGAAAATTGTTTCAGAAACAAAGTACTATAAACACCTGCAACCCTTAGTAATGATCTTGGCGGGCTTGCTTGTTGTGCCATTTGGAAAAAATGTGGATTTGTTGATCGAATAATGCCAGAGTACTTGCTTAGATCAGCGAACCTTTGACAGTTTTGTTTAGTCTACCAGTTCAGTGCTTTTGGCTTCTTCCTCTTTGGCATGGAACTGGCCTTGAAGTGCTCGTTTCCTATTAATCATTAAATAACCAAAATGTTTGGTTAGATATTACCTGCTGTTAATAATCCAATCAAACTTTGGATCAACCTTTGAAACACCTTACTCATAAATGTTCATCATTGTACTACAAAATTAGTATTCTCAGCTTGCATATCACAGTCAGTGAAGTCTGGGACACTGAACAAACAATAGAAACAATAGCTGTTTTCATCTGTAACAATTATTTTATGGTTTAGAATCCTATGGAAGGATTTAGACAAACTTTTCTCATCTGCTGCTTTTCTCACCTGCTGTTAGAAAAAAGAATCTTAAATTCTGAAAAGAGATCTGGACAAAAATTGGTGAAGCAGAATATATTTATTACAATCTTGGAAGATTGGGTGTATAGCAAGCAGGCACACCCAACAACAGAAAAATAAAGTTCTTTATTCTCTTTCATATGAGATGTTAGTCTCTTTCTTGCTTCCCCATTGGCTGGGTAATCCAAACTTTTCACCTGTCTGAGGTTCCTAATGAAGTCACATGTAGTCACATGAAGTCACATTCCTGCATACATCACCCATCATTCCAGTATCCCTGCCCTCTATTTACACCACCCATTACTTGGCACACGTTGTTCTGTAATTGTTAGGTCAGTTTGACTGGAGATAGCTAATTGCTTTTTATCAGTTTTTACTTCTTTCCATCTTTAGTTGACACAATTTGTGTTTGGCTAAGTCCCAATGGTTCTAGCCACAGGTGCTTTTATAAGTTAGTTTGCTCATAATTTGAGCTCACTCTTATTTTATTAGTTGGCATACATGCATAGTATTGAGCTCATCTTTAATTATTTCTAACACACTAGCAGCTTGCAAAAGGTGCATATTATTTTGACCAGTTGAGGCTTAATTGGTAGCAAAGCAAAAATGTATAATTGGTAACAAAGCAAAAAAAAGTATATTTGTAAAAGCAACAAAATATTTCACATAACATCTAAAGGGTGACAGGGAGGAGTAGGTTAGAATGTTTGCTTTCATTTTTTTTACTCTCAGTTTGGAACTATGTCTAGAAACAATGTTTACTTTTAACTAAAGTTTATTGAAACAAAATAATAATAAACCTTGGTTTACAAAGGCACTTTGTTTCAATAAACCATGGTTAAGATTAACTGCATTTTGGGTTGAGACAAGTAATTCAAATTAAAAGTGAAAGCTTCAGATTTCTTATACTCAAATGTTTCTGGACTTCAGTTCCCCCAGCTCAGGCCAATGATGAGGAATACTGGGAGTTGCAGTCAAAAACCCTGTTCTAAACTTTTGGCTGTGCCAGTTGAGGCTAAGCAGTCATTTTCTTCTTCTTCTTCCCCCACCATAATGGGAAGAAACACACTACGCCAGCTTTTGGATTAGTTTTGTTTCTGGTTCATGTGTTATCGAGAAATCAAACCCCCAATAATATGAGTTATATAGAGTATTTAAATTGTAAGATGTGGCTCCGTTGGAAAATATAACCAGTTACATAGTCATTTTTAATTGCCCTAAAAGTAACCTTTCTATGAAGTTCCTTGGGAATGTGAACTCACATCACCCTCGCCTCACTCCGATCCAGAAAAAAATCACCATAATCCAATATCCTTTATCTATCTGGCATAACATGATCTAGGCTAGCCCTGGAAACATTGCCTGATCTATAGAAACTATCCAGACCACCTCTGTGAATCCTCAATTGTATGTAACCTAAAACAGCTTTTGTCCATCAGCCAGCCCCTCTTTTGTCTAGATGGCATTGGACCACCAGGACCCATCAGCCACATTCCACCCAGACACACCCAGTTCCTGGGAAAGACTCACAAAAGACACAAGACTTCAAATCCATGAATGACAGTTTATTAGGTTTCCCACCTCGCCTCTGATGGATTCAGAAGCAGAAGCAGTCCTGCATTTCCTCCAATGAAGCTGTGGATCCTAGCCAGCACCTTTCAAAACCAATGGGAAATTATTGTGACAATTTTAAATTGTCCCATACTGCTGCTTCTTTCTATCAAATGTACTATAAATAAACCATAGTGTTCACAGTTAGGGTACATCGTTTTTTGGATTGCTTTCTCCACTAACATCTTTTCTGGCCAGGAAGAATAAAAACCTCTGCTTTTGCCTTTGAACCCATCTTGCGTCTTCATTTGGTTTCTGGATTAGGTAGACACTCAGGGCCCCCCAAACCCACTTATCTGGCTTTCTGAAGAATCGTATCTGGGGAACAACGGGGCCTGGGATGGATTCTCTGGATCTCTCCCTCCACCCCACCCCTAGCTACGCAAAAGAAATTCAGTTCCCTTCTGTCCCCAAGAGCATTGTCAGAGGAACAGAAACAATTGTAGTGGACATCTCCATTGTCTGATAGTGAGAGCCTCTTGTGGGACCTTCCTTACCACAGTCAGAAAGGAAAATCTGAAGTATCCAATGGCTCTTCACCAGTGATCCCAAGACCTTTTCTTGGAAATTGATTTGAGGTCTGAGATTGCACAGTTGTAAAGTAAAATTTGTACTAAAATAGACATGATGTCTCCATTTCTTGTCTACATAGAAAGTGCAATTCTTTCAAAACTCAGACTCCTCTTTCTGGCCTGCCGATAATTGAACTATAGGAGAGAAAACAAATGTAAATGGGTTCAGCTTGACTACTTCATGTCCATTGGGTTACTTCATTCTTGGAAGGTGCTTCTGTGTAGGAAAGGGCTTTCTGTGGATGTAAATGCACATTGAGTCTCATAGTAAAGGTAAAGGTTTTCCCCTGACGTTAAGTACAGTCTTGACCAACTCTGGGGGTTGGTGCTCAACTCCATTTCTAAGCCGAAGAGCTGGCATTATCCGTAGACACCTCCAAGGTCATGCGGCCGGCATGACTGCATGGAGTGCCGTTACCTTCCCGCCGGAGCAGTACCTATTGATCTACTCACATTTGCATGTTTTCGAACTGCTAGGTTGGCAGTAGCTGGGGCTAACAGCGGGCACTCATTCCGCTCCCGGGATTTGAACCTGGCACCTTTTGGTCCGCAAGTTCAGCAGCTCAGCATTTTAACTCACTGTGCCACCAGGGGCCCATTGAGTCTCATATATGTTGAGTCTCATATATGTCCTATATGTACCCACATAAGTTTCATTGCAGGGACACATTGTAGCTTCTCAGCACACATTCAAAAATCTCACTCGGCCTTCCTTGTGCACTTTCAGTAGTTTTTCTTGCACTGCAAGTATTTCCCATGTAGAAAAACAGTATATGTATCATACACTGGCACTAAATCTGGAAAGGAAACTATGCTGAATTAAATAATATTTTCTGCTACATTGTTTTGTTTTCAGCCTGCCCAAGATATGCGCCTTCCTGGAAAGGGAAATAGGACAGCGATACATAGCTATTTTTCAGTCCCTCCGTTTACATGGCATCACTTCAAGTAAGTTGACTTCTTTTTTCAATGGTTAATCAAGCAGATGGTTGGAATCAGTGTGCAGATGCAAACTGCGGATGGAATTCTGTATTGGCTTATACTTGCATAAGGACTTTTATCATACAACAGAGGCAAATTGTAATTGAAGCAAAATTGTGTGCACCCCACTGCCTGTCTGCCCCCTCCCCATGATTAACCCTTTATCTGCTATTGACAGGTAAAACCCATCAATAATATTCAGAATCACAATAAGAAGGAAGTGTGGAAAGGCAGGGTTATATGCAGAAGGATGACTAATTATGGCTGTGCAAAAAAAAAAACAACATTTGTGGATCGTGAGTGTGATTAGTGTAATCTGTATTTACAATTCTAGAGGAGAGAGGAGCTGTGGGAACACAGCCAGAGGATCTAACCCCTGGGTGGTACTCTTCCCCTCTCTCTTTCCCCACAGGAGGCTGAGAGATGCCAGGGGGCACGACATTTCCACCCTATAACCCCGTGCACTGCCTGCCCTCCTTCTTTTCCTGCTCCTAGCCTCAGAGCAGACAGAAGGATACCATGCTGGAGGAGGAGGCGGAGGATGAGGAGGCAAGAGCAGAAACCGAGACCTACCAGGGGTTAATAATAATAATATTTATTTATTTATTTATTTATTCAGTGTCAAAAGCATTGCATAACAAATACATTTTAAAATGATGAAAAAAAGGAAATCACAAGCAACTAAATAGTTTTAGACCAAAAGCGGGCAATAGCAACCGCATTGTCCGTAGCTTTAAACAACTCCTCCTCCGTGCATGAGGCAGGACATTGTGGGCAAGCATACATATGCAGAGTTGATTGTTCTGCTCCATAGTCACACAAAGTGGAAGATTCCTCCAAGTAGTGCCACTTTGCCAAGTTATCTTTTGATCTGCCCACTCCACTTCTGAGTCTGTTTAGGGACTTCCAAGTTGCCCATTCTTGGTTTGCCCCTGGAGGAGGACCCTCATGGGGGGCCATCCAGTTAGAATTGCCAGGTTTAGCTGCCCAGAGGGACACCCTTGCTGCTGCTGGAGGAACATCAAGAGGAGTGGTGGTTCTTATGAAGCCCTTCCTTGATTTGAGTCTACTGGGAGGGGGCTGATAGTCATGCAGTGGATGGCTTTCACAATGTTCGACCTTATTTCTCTCGCAGTTAGCAGCAACTTCCCGTCGCACGTCAGGAGGGGCAGTGCTAGCTAACTTGTAGAGTTTATCAACAGGTGTAGGTTTAAGGCATCCTGTGATTATTCTGCATGTTTCGTTTAGTGCTATGTCCACCTGCTTCGCATGGGCAGACTTTTGCCAGACAGGACAGGCGTACTCAGCAGTTGAGTAAGACAAGGCCAGGGCTGATGTTCTTATTACTTGTGAGTCTACACTCCATGCGCTGCCAGTCAGTTTCCGCAGGATGTTGTTGCGTGCAGCTACTTTGTGCTTGGTGTTCATGCAGTGTTTCCTATATGTTATTGTTCGATCTAAGGTGACACCAAGATATTTAGGATGGAAACAGTGTTCGAGCTCTTGGCCTTCCCAAGTAACTTTCAGTTTCCTGTTGGCTTCACAGTTACGTAGGTGGAAAACACACACTTCTGTCTTGGCAGGGTTAGGCTTTAGGTGTTCTCTTTGTAGTAGCTGGAGAGATCTTTCAAGGCATTAGTGAGTTGGTTTTCAACTGTTTCAAAATATTTCGCTTGTGTTGTAAGGCCAAGGTCATCAGCATATATAAAGCTATTTGTGAGTGGTGGTTGTGGCTGATCGTTCATGAAGAAGTTAAATAATAATAATAATAATTATAATAATACTTTATTTTTGTATCCCGCCACCATCTCCTCCCGAAGGGACTCGGGGCGGGTAACATGGGGCCAAGCCCAAAAAGACAAAGTGTAACAAGTTAAAATATAAAACAAACAATAAATAACAAGCAACAAGCAGTTAGCTCCTCCGGCTGCACACTTGTGACTCCTCTCTCCTCTAGAATTGTAAATATAGATTTAACGGATCACGCTTAGGATCCACAAACAATTTTTTTTGCACAGCCCTAATTTCTACAGGACCGCAGCTCAGCAAATCAGTGTTATTTTGTAAATGGAGATATGTACAATAGTGATGTGGCACATGCTGGTATGTGGCTACTATCAGTGATAAAAAATTAAATATAAGCAATAAAATCTTAAATATTTCATCAAATAACTTCTTCTTACCTGGTCCTTCTAAATTTAATTGAACTATTTAACTGTGCTCTGACTGGCAGGAGAATGGACCTTCTTTTCTCCCATGAACTTGATGCTTAGTAAAGCAAGTTGCAGGATGAGTTATGATTGTGGCAATAACGTTGAAACTATAACTCATAATTTGATGCTTCTGCCACAATGGTAACTTGACCTCCAATTTACTTCACTAGGTATCAGCTACATAGGGAAGAAGAGGTCCATTCTGTTACAATCAAAGCATGGTTAAATTATGTTTCCATCAAGTTAGGAAATGTTACTTAGTTAAGGAATTACAAGGTGATCCAAGATTCTAAATCTTATTTGCATGTTAACAAGCTTGAATGCAATAAGACAGACAGAAGCAAAGCTGTAAAGTGCAATGGGAAGAGTGTCCAGTACTACTCCCAGTTTAAAGGATCTTGTAGAATCTTTAAGATTAATTGAGAGAAAGAAGTTATAATAATAATTAATAATAATTTATTTCTTATAACCCACCTCCATCTCCCTGAAGGGACTTGGGGTGGCTTACATGGGGACGAAACCCAAGGAACAAGGAGTTCAACATACAATTAAAACACAATACAAAATACAAAATTAAAATGCATAACAGAACAAAATATTTAAAACATTTTAAAATGAATCACACAACATCATCCTTACAGGACAAAAGTGGGACTATACAAATTGCATGGGAAGGGCAGACTTGTGCAAGTTGGGAGCCTAAGCTTTCATAGACGAGATGAAATAGAGGTAAGTCTATGAAAGCTTATACAGTAGAGTCTCACTTATCCACGCCTCACTTATCCAAGCCTCTGGATTATCCAAGCCATTTTTGTAGTCAATGTTTTCAATATATTGTGATATTTTGGTGCTAAATTCGTAAATACAGTAATTACAACATAACACTACTGCGTATTGAACTACTTTTTCTGTCAAATTTGTTGTATAACATGATGTTTGGGTGCATAATTTGTAACATCATAACTTAATTTGATGTTTAATAGGTTTTTCCTTAATCCCTCCTTATTATCCAAGATATTCGCTTATCCAAGGTTCTGCTGGCCCGTTTAGCTTGGATAAGTGAAACTCTACTGTACTACCAAGTTCTTTCCCTCAGTTAATCTCAAAGGTACTACAAGATTCCTTTGCATATTGATCCAGACTAATATGGCTATGTATTTGAATCATTTATTCCCAATAGAAGAAGAAGAAGAAGAAGATGATGATGATGATGATGATGATGATGATGATGACAACGACGATATCAATATTATAGCATCCCTCATAGGGAGGGAGGGAAATGGGAGAGATGCTATAATATATTTGCTTATAAGAGGAGCTGGTCATATATGTGTGTTATGTAAATATTCATGAATTGAGTAACAAAGCTTTAAACTTGAAATTTTAAAATGGGGATTATCAAATATTATTGAACACCAGGTTTCCCAAACAATTAAAAATCCACTTCCCATTTTCCTTTACAAGAGTTGTTCAACACTATCAGAAGTAATGGTGCCAGCTTTCTGTTCAAGACCAAAAAAAGAAATCCCAAAGGATTTTCCTTAACATTCCACTGTCTAGAAGTGTTGTACTACAACTTCTTTTAGTCCCTGTGGCCAATGGTCAGGTTTACTGGAAGTTGTAGTAAAACACACATAGATACCACATTGGAAAAGATTGCCCCAAGATTTTGCTTACAGTGGTTCTCAACCTGGGGTCCCCAGATGTTTTTGGCCTACAGCTCCCAGAAATCCCAGCCAGTTTACTAGCTGTTAGGATTTCTGGGAGTTGAAGAACAAAAACATCTGGGGACCCCAGGTTGAGAACCACTGGGCTATATGTACTTTGCTCACTGTGCTATGCACTTATTTCTGGGTTACCGCAATAGGAAAGAATGCAATAATATTGCCTAATGCTATTCTCAGTCCTCTTTTGGCCCTACTATAACACTTAAGGGCAACTTCTGTGACTACTTAACATTTATATAGCTCTGGATTGTGTAAAAGGAGCTACTGTGCACTTTTTGTGAGGGCAGGAAGAAAAAAAAAAGAATGGAAGTGCATTGTCACAAGCTCTTTCAAAGCAACCACATTAAAAATAAATCTTTCCATTCAGCTTTTTTCTCACTGCATTTGTGTTGGAATAATAGCTGCTTTCATAAGAAAACCTATGTTACATTCCGTCCTCTTAACCCAAAGCAGACTACAGTGATGTCACACATAGCCATCCTCAGCCACTAAACCAAGACACAAACGTTGCTATTAGCAAAGAAAATGGAATTGTTTTGCAAGAGAAGGAGTCAAATTAATTTCTCCTTCCTTGTGGCATGAACATCTCAGAAGTTAATGTAAAACTTGGCCAAATCTTGTTAAATCCGATACTTGGTATTGGGCTTGGCCTGCCAAAACTGTATCAGACCCTGACTTTTAGCAAATATAGATTTGTGCATTGTTGACAAATGAAACGCTTTGACAATCCTGAACTCTGGTATAATTTTGTGTAGAAGCAAGACTGGAGAAAGTCAATTAGAAGTCATTGCTTGACTCAATTAGTGCTGATCAGAGCTCTAAAATGTTACTTTTTTGGGGTCTACAACTCTCAGACTTTTGAAGCCAACATAACCAATAGTGTTGTTGTATGTTTTCCAGGCTGTATGGCCGTGTCCCAGAAGTATTCTCTCCTGACGTTTTGCCCACATCTATGGCAGACATCCTCTGAGGATGCCATTTTTTTCCCCTAGCCTCTTAGCACCCTTAGCACATCTCCATGGTAATAACCCCTCTTCCATTTGTCATCTCTCTCGCAGAGACAGCCTTTCTATCTATATACTGCCCACTTGTGATTACATCTGAGCATTGCACACACACACATACATACTTATTCATTTTTAAAGACATTGCCCCAAATGGGGTGGATTTTCTTAGTTGAAATTCTGACAGTATTTTAAGTTGGATAATGAAAGGTATGTGTGCCAAGTTTGGTCCAGATCCATCAAGCCATGTAAGATCCTTTGTGGAACATACATACATATTTCACCACTATATATATATATATATATATATATATATATATATATATAAAATAGATAATATCAATACAAGAATGAATTTAATATATAATTTTAAAATTAGAAGGTGGCTTACAAAATTTATTTTAAAAATGTAATGTGCACTTTCACAAAGGCCTAAATTCAGTTTCAGTAAGACCGCTTTATCTGCAAGTTAATTTTCCATGGTTTCAGTTACCTGCAGTCAACCACAGTCCAAAAATATCATGTATCCCCCTTTATCCGTGGTTTTGTTTACTGTAGTTTTAGTTGCATGCAGTCAATTGAGTCCCAAAAATATTACTGGCACAGGGTTCAGTACTAGTATCCATGGTTTCAGGAACCCATAGGGTATCTTGGACTAGTCCCTGAACTGGGGTCTACCCACCACATCATTGGAATTTACATAAGTGCCAATTTACCATTCAATAGGTCTACTCTATTTGGAGGTAAATTAAGACTAGAGAAAGAAATAAAGCCTTTCAGATTGCAGTCATGATCAAATAGGATTTGTAAAAACCTAATCAAGAGCACTTGAAATGATCCACAAAACAGTGCATAGGAGTTTGGCTTTAGCTTGACAACTGAAAACCAAAAAAAAGTTCCTCCCTCACATTTTATTTCAAGCATTTTAATTCTGTTCTGAAGCCAAAAAATCTCCAAGAATGGCTGACATATGAAACATTGAAAACAAGACAGTCCTTGCCTGGAGGCTTATGAGCTAAACAGACATGATTTAAAAGGAACAAGACATGAGGAGAAAACCAAGTGATCTTTCCACAGGGTTGGCTGAATGACCCTGGATCCCATCTACTCTGATAATAGCCTACTGGAATGGCAGCAGTTAGAAATAGTTGAGGATAGACCTTCAGATAAAAGGTGTTCCTCCAAATATCCTCCAACATTTCACAGATGAAAATCAAAACATTTGCTGCCAACAATACCAGTGTGGTTTAGATGGCAAAAGTGGTTAATGTGGGAAATTACAGAAGCTAGGAGAATTTCATCCGGGGGGGGGGGGGGGTTGCCTGAGTCTCCTATGACAACATCCACTGGAATCATAGAATTTGCAGTTTGGTGAGGCACTGAGGACCTCATCACATTGATGAGGTTTTCCAAATCAATACATCACTCTCCGTGGTGAATCGGGGGAGGGGGGGAGCGAGGAAATCCCAGTTGTGTTGGTGGCACCGAGTCCTAGGATGCCTCTGCCCCAGTTGAGCCATGGAGCCCCATAGCTTGGGGCTCCATGGCTCACCTGGAGTAGAAGTGTCCTAGGACACTAAAATTTTCACGTGTGATGAGGTCGTAAATCTCTCAGGCTGACATTCTGAATGTCTCTCCCTACACTGCCAATTCCAGGATTTCGAAAGGTAATGTCATGGAATTAAAATGGAATAATAACACTATAACTGTAGCCTGTGGCTTCTGCCACAAAAATTGTGTTTTTTTCATCAACTTGCATTCACCTTTCAGCTTTCTCAGTCGTTTTCTCAGTTCTTAACATCCCAGCAAATATGCCAATCTCTTCTCCTGAATTAGTCCTTTTAACGAGCCATTCCAGTTACAATAATAGTAGGTGCAATACCATTATTTTTTTTCTTTCCTGCATAACACTGAAATAATGATTCATTTTCTTCTTTTCCCAAAGGTAAGCATCTGGAAGAACTATGGGATATTAACTTCCTTCCTTTGCCATGGCTGACAAGGATTTTGTCTGATCATTATCATGCAGTGAGTTGGTATGCTTACTACAGCATGCATATGGGAAGCTCTAATTCATTTTATCATCACAGATTTCTTATCTGATGTTTCCCTGAGAGATAAACTGTGTATGTGTGTGTGCCATGCACAGTAGTCTCTCATACCCAGAAGGATTGGTATCCCTAATTCATTTATCCATATCTGTCAAAATACGTCCTCTAGGCATTTTCTAGCTCCTCTAATGTAGTTCCATTGTAGTTTTGGGCCAGAAGTATTTCATTTCAATAGGGCTAACTATTTCAATAGGGTTTTGCGTATCCACACAAAGTCTGGGAAAAAAATCCCTGGTGAATACAAGGGTCATACACTGATCTAGAAGCTATATAATGGAGTTCAGTGGGGAAACATACTTGAAGACAATAACATAATTTTGAATACTGCTTAAATAAGAGAATGTGGATGAAGCAAGCTTTAAAAAAAACTTTTGTCGCACATTCCATTGCCCTCTGTGTAAACCCAAATTAAGCGTAAAGGGCCATTGATTTCATATAACATCCCGAGGACAACTGCATTAATTTCTTTCAGAAAAGTTGACAGTCACAAATGGCTACAGGACTCTTTGCTGTTTGATAATAAAACTGGCATTTCTTTTAGGAAGATGTTTTGTTGGTTAGATATAATTCAGCCCAAACATTAAAATTGTATCCTCTGGGCAATATGAGAGTGGGAACCTCATGGGGCCTCTTTTATAAAATAAGAAGATGCATTGTTACTTTATGTCATTGACTATATAGAAGCATAGCACACAACCCAACTTACACTAGAAATTAGTCAAAGTTGTGGGATAGATGCATTTAGTAAATGGGTACTACAAGAAAAAGGCATTGACTTTTCCTTCCAAGTCTGCTTTCTGAAGCTGATGCAGGAAAGTTGTGTCCAAACAGGGAGTGGTAAGCATCTGCACCACTGTACGAATTCTTTTTAGTGATAACTATGTGATCACCACAGAGCTAAAGTCAGAAAAAAAATTTCTGGTCTTCCTGAAGCAGCTGGTCCAATTATGAATCAGAATCAGACATGCAAGATACAAAGAACCAGTTAAACTGGTTGAGATGTTATGCAGTACAGTGGGCCCTCCAGATCCATGGGGACTGCCATGGATAGCAAAAAGGATAGATGTCCATTGCCCATATTATTAAATGGTGAAAACATGAATGCTTTTGAATCAGTCTGTTTGTGTACACCACAGTTTTAGGCATAGGCTGCAATATTCTGCAGTACTGCTATGGCTGACAGAGAAGCCAAAGAATAGCTCTGTTCCCTTATTTACATCCATCTTTTAGTAAATACTGTTGAAGAACTCTATATAATATTCTCCTTGTCTTTCAGCTAGAGAATGGTGGCGACATGGTATTTCAGAGAGACTTTAATACTCAGGCAGTGAGATTTGGCTTGGTGCTTACAGAGGTAACTACACTAAGATATGAAGAACTACAGAGGAGGAAGGAAAGAACAATATATCAGTAAATAGGGACATCTCATGAAATGTTGTTCCTGTGATATTGGGGAGTAGACTACCCTGTTTCCCCAAAAATAAGACATCCCCTGAAAATAAGACCTAGTAGAGGTTTTGCTGAATTGCTAAATATAAGGCCTCCCCCGAAAGTAAGACCTAGCAAAGTTTTTGTTTGGAAGCATGCCCACCAAACAGAACACCAGAGCATGTAGGATGGGTAAATGTACATATCATAGATTGTTGTACATGGAAATAATGGTAGTAACAAGAAATTCGTGATGGGATTCACAGTTTGGTTATGTTGGTTTGTGATGACAACTACTGTACACTATATAATAAATGTTCATTTTTTGTTCAACAATAAATGTGAATTCTTCTCCATGGAAAAATAAAACATCCCCTGAAAATAAGACCTAGCGCGTCTTTGGGAGTGAAAATTAATATAAGACACTGTCTTATTTTCGGGGAAACACGGTAGTGGGAACCATAGGGAAGATTTCTGGGCCTTCTGGAGGCCACTTACTTTATTCCCCAGTCCCTACTACTGAAGAAGGAAAAGTGGAAAATGAAGAGCAAAGAGCACTGTAAGCTGAGATAGAAATTGAGGGTATGTGGAGCCATTTTTGAATGGTTGCCGGAGCAAAGGCACTATGAGAAAGTGGTGAACTAAGGTCCTCATCACATTGAGGGGAGGATTTGCCACAGACTGTTGCCCCACGCCCCGCATCGCCCAACTTGCCCCTCACCTCATTCCACAGGGGGAAGCGTCGCCACCCGGCTTCCCCCAGTTGTTTCCTATTCAACATGGGAAGCCTCCCGTGTTGCCGGCACTGCTTCTTACGACTCTTTGACTTCACTTACGGCACAGAGCCCTGTCGGAAGTAGATCAACATTATGTCATGGGATCTGGTGGGCTCCGTGCCTCAAGTGAGGTCAAAGTGTCATAGGATGGGCAATTTTGCCAGTCTGATGGGGTTGTAAGACAATGACGTGTGTTACAGCATAAGATGTTTCATCACTTCCCTTTTCCATAATTGCTTGGTGCCAGCAGGAATTTTATAAGAACAAGCAAACAGAACAAGAAGACAAGGGCTCCATGATGCCCCTGCCTTCTTCTCTTTTAGTAGAATATCAAGAGGGGCAACTGTTATATCAATTTCCACAGCTATCCTCATATTCTTCTCTTCCATCTTAGATGTTAGGAAGTGTGTAGGCAGAGGCAGATTTTTGTATATGTCTGTTTGCCTGAACTCATTTGTTGAGGGAGGGTGCCAGTGTTGAATAGCCATCAAAATAGCTGCTCTATAAAAAAAAGAGTCTGCTCTCCCGGCATGGCAATGGCCATGGGACAACACCATGAAGACATTCCTACTTCTTGCTTCTGAGCTGCCAGCTTGTAATCTACACTGGTGTAAGTAAAGTGTGGGAGTATTGTAACTATAAGGGAAGAGGAGGGAATACATTGAAAATATGTGCTCAAGTTGGCAGATAGGAGGGTAAAACTTCAGCCAGAATTTGTGAGATGAATTATATTCACACCTACCTACCTTGTTGCCTGCAATCTTCCACCCTTTCTCCAACAAATAAAAAATCAAAATAACTTTCAGAAAATGCAGCTTAATTATTCCAGGTAGCTGCATAGGTGACAGATGAAAACAGCAATTTAAAATAACATGAACAGAAACCACTTATTCAGAAAACGGAGGAGTGTATAAAACCTTTTTAAAAATCCAATAAATAAAAAAGGCTCCATGAAAAATAAAAAAAGATATTTTCCTTATATAACATAATTTAACAGTATGTACATTTAAAGGTGTTATATAAATAAACAGTAACAACAGCACAATCCCCATACCTGTGGCACAGTACCCATGACTTCATCTACCTGCATCTGACAAAATACGTTCTATCTAGGAATTCTTTAGGTCCTCCAGGCAATTCTCTCTCTCTCTCTCTCTCTCTCTCTCTCTCTCTCTCTCTCTCTGTGTGTGTGTGTGTGTGTGTGTATATATATATATATATATCTCCACTAGAGGTTACTGCAAAATCTTGCTGGTGGATGTAGCAAATTCCTAGAAAGGATACCTCTCTAGGAATTTTCTAGGCTTGCCAGCAAGACTCTATGGTAAACTTCCAGTAAGTAAAGGTAAAGGTTTCCTCTTACATTAAGTCTGGTTGTTAATTTCAATAGGGTTTGTTATTATCCATGGTTTTCAAGATACGTTCAGGCATATATCCCCAGCAGATATGGCGGTTGCAATGTACTGCTTGTAACATAAGAATTGGACTTTCAAATAATCTGATAATGTTTCTATTAACCAAAGAATCACATGGTCTGTAAGCATTTGTATTTTTAATATGTTCCAGTTTTGTAAATCCATTGTAATTTGCTTTAGAACTTATTCCTAGCAAGTCACAAATAACAACATTTTCACTATTTTTAATAAAGAAAAAAAAACATGATATAGGGACATGGGCTGATTTGGATATAAATGGCTTAGGAAAAAAATATAGAATACGATCTTATAACCATTTACATTGAACTCAGTTGGCCTTATTTCCGAGCAGACATGAAATTGTACTCCACAGCGAGACTTCTCAAAGTGAGAACAACATCAGTTGCCAAGCTATTAGTTGCTGCTCATTTATCAAGGGTCTGGGGGGGAGGGAATTATAACCAATGGGCACAAATATGGTGCCCATTCCTAACACAAGATAATTGCTGGTCCCCAACTCAGGCGAAGCATTGCTCCAGAAAACTTGAAATTCTACAGTTTTAATGGCAGAGCTACAGTATAATGTTGCATCTGTATACTCCAAAGGAAGGGCTATTGAGTTTGATATCACTTTAAAATTGCAGAATTAAGTACAACTCTCCAATTAAAACAAATGGGACTTCAGAACACTTCACTTTGTTTTGATTGTGTATCATCTTCAACTGTATGGAGAGATCTTCAAAACTACTTCAATCACAGTACTAAAATGCTCTTTACAGAATCTCTATTAGTAGCTTAATTGTCTTTCAGACAAATGTGTGCCGTTTCACTGTTCTGTTATAGTGCTTACAATTTCAAAAATAATTTAATAATCATGTTTCCCCCTTGACCTATGAGTTATTTCTTCCTGTTAAAGAGATTCTTTGCTGTTATTTTTGCCGACATAGTTTTGAAATTAGTTGGGATAAAGCTGCATTAATAAAAATATGCTGGCTACTTTAGGAACCAAGATACCATGCAGAAATTGTTTCCATATATGGATTCTTCTTTGAGATAAAAGCAGTCAGGCACGAAGCTTCAGCGTACAGTTTTTATATGCAGGTAAGAAAATCATGTGAACAATTATCTGGATTTCACAGTAACTTTGGCTTTGATATTGGGGGTCTTTGGCTGTACCAAATATGGAAGGGGCTACATCTACTCCAGGGGTTCCACATTGCTCAACCTAGCTATATACATTTATTTGAGAGGCTGCATTAACAGAATCAGACCATTAATCCATCTAGATCAGTGGTATCCAATCATTGGTCCGCCATGTGTTTGACACTCTAACTCCCAGAAAACCTGGCCAGCTTGTCCAATGGTCAGGAATTCTGGGAGCTGAAGTCCAAAACACCAAGAGAACCGAAGGTTGGACGCCACTGATCTAGATAATTGTTATCACTGGCAGAAGCTTCCCAAGGTTTCCGGTGATATTTTTAATAACCCTAAAAATAATAATAAGCCTAAAGATGTAATGGATTGAATCTGAGACTTCTTTTGCATGCAAACTATAAGCCCTACTGCTCAGTTGTAGCTACTGACCTGCAAAGAAGTATCCTAAAAATGGTTAATACACCCAGTTTTACCCTTGTTGTTATATAAAATGCTCCTTGCTGAATTTAAAACAAGCCACACTCAGGTGTAATGAGTGAAGTACAGCATAAGTATATTGGATCATCCTCAGTCTACAGATAAAGACTAACCAAGGCTACCTAGTTTTAAAAATGACAAAAAACCCTATACAATTGTTATTTGGGGGTGAAAGGAAGATGGAGATCAGGGAAGTTAATTTTAAAAAATCAGCCATATTTTTACTTGACAAGAAGTGCTTTGAGAAAGGAAGCAGTCATCATCCCTCCTGTCAGTCAATAAATCCTGGCACACTAACCCATTAAGCCTTGTTTCCGCTGCATGAGTGGATCTGCCCAGGGAATTCTGCTTCTATTCTCAGCAAAGAAGAGAAAACACAGATTAATTTTGTGTCCTCAAATGCTCTCTCTTCCAATCCCAGGTCAAAGGTGATGATGGGAAAGAAATGTTGTTTAAGTGGTTCTTCAGCTTCCTTGACACACCTACCAGTATGAATTACGATACCACAGAGCTGGTACACACCTAAGTCAACACTGCTCAGAAACAGCCTTAAAAATATACAGAGTTATTACAGGGGTTTGGGAAATAGCAGGATGTAAAGGCAAAAATAGCGCAGGGGCAATGAGCATTATGACGTATGTGTCATGTGCAATGCAAGTAAGCTGCATTCATGGCCCATGTTTCCAATGCCGCCACTTGAAAAAACCAAGCCTTGGTGGCACATTGCAAAGACAATGCCAACTCCATGGGTTCCCCAATTTGATTCTGTGGTTGCAGCATACTGATGATAATATACTAAAAGAGGGATATAGAGAAAATTAAAGGGGAAATGCATTTGTGTGACTTTTAACCCTGTTATTCTCACTATTTTATTTATGCCTCTTTGGCATCTTTTCCCCCCTTCCTTTTTCATCTATCCAAAAGTAAACTTCTCTTAAACAAACAGAACAGTCTATAAAGTAGTCAACATCACAACCACATTTGCCTGAGCAAAACGGCGCAATTTGAGTGACAGTAATCTCTCCTGAATTAGAAATTTTTGAGGGGGAAGCATGCAGACTTTTGAGTAGCTTCAGCACACACACACACTGGCAACCCAAGAACTGAATTTAACTCAATGTCATTTCAGAGAGTCAAACATGCAGATCCAATTATATCCTTTTTTACTGCCGAGCGCAGCCCTGTCAGCTTAAAGCAGGAGCGTGAAGTCAAGTATGAAATAAAAGCCCAGTGCCAGATAGATGGGAAGTGGGAAGAATTCACTACCGAGAGACTTACCCAAAAGTTTGGTGTTAAGAAACCTGCTTCCAAAAGTAAGGTAAGGAATAGGAATGGATATTGTGCCATCTTGCAAGAAAGCATCCTTACACTGAAGGAAAAATGAGATACCTGACGTGGATTCAAAAAACTCTAGGACTATATAATGTGCATACCCATTACATTTGTGGGTTTAACTTTTGGGGATTTTATTATTCGTGGATTTAGTTAATATGATCTCTCTCAGAATCTCTAGGTTCTCCAATGAGACTGTAAGATCAGCTTTAGCTGGATGTTGACCATATATAGAATTGTGCTGGAAACGCTATAGAGATTCCTAAAGAGACAATTAGAAATTGACTACAGAGCTATATGGAGGACTAAGGCCTCATCTACAATCCAGATTATCTGCTTTAAACTGGACTATATGGCAGTGTAGACTGATATAATCCAGTTCAAAGCAGATAATCTGGATTTCATGTGGCTGTGTAAATGTGGCCTGAGAGATCCCTAGATAGCTGTTCTCTCAGATAAATAGTGGGGGTTTTTTTGTTTTTTGTTTTAAAAAAAATGTTTTTCTCACTCTCGCAGGAATCCTGAAGGCCCAGCGAGCATGAAGGGCCTACTGTGTATTATATTTCTATGCATCTCAAGAAGGATGCACCTTATGACTCTTGACCCATTTACATAACCAGTTATCAAGAGATGGCACAAGCATAATCTAAACAAAAATAAGCTTTCAGTAACTGGGCTGGGGCACTTTTACAAGAGTGACAAAATATTTATATGGGTGTATATAATTTATGTCCTGTTTTCCCATCAAACTAGTTAAAGCAGATTATAGCGGGGTTGGACAGAAGGTAGATCTAGATCTCCTGCTAGTTTTTGAATTATTTGGAGTAGTTTGACTAGAATTCATGGGGGCCAAAGTGGTACAGTGGGTTAAACCTTTGTGCCAGCTTAATTGCTGGCCTGAAGGTTGGGTTGCTGACCTGAAGGTTGCCGGTTCAAATCCGCAAGACGGGGTGAGTTCCCGTTTGTCAGCTCTAACTTGCCGGGACATGAGAGAAGCCTCCCAGTAACACATCTGGGCATCCCCTGGGCAATATTTCTGTGGACAGCCAATTCTCTCAAACCAGAAGTGACTTGCAGTATGTTCTCAGGTTGCTTCTGACATGATAAAAACACTAGAATTCATATCTCCCAGTTATTGAACAATTGTATCAAAAGGAAAAAATACCTCCCTGTTCAATATTATACTTCTGAAATTAAGAAAGCTTACAGTGATTTGGAAAAGATTCTTGCCTGGAATGGCTGTGAATTTGCCCAGCTCTGATTATCTAAACCAGCGCACAGATTCAGGATTAATTTTAAGCATGTGTCTAGTCTCTGGTTGGAAAGTCTCAAACAAAGCAGATCACATGGTCCTCAAGTCAGTCTAACCTTAGATTTGAGTAACAATTTAAAATAAAAAAAATCTCCAAGGTAAATAAAAAAACTTGGGAAACAGTAATTTTAAAAAGAGTGGGAAAACAAAACAAAGAGCTTAAAACACCCGTTTGGCAAGCCCGATAAGAGAGAGAAGGTCCCTTGGCATTATGCTGCAATATTAAGGGCATCTGCTTCCAAAGAGACCTTAGCAGTCTAGGCAGGTTTGTGGAAAAGATTCCTATATTCAGAGTTTGGCCAGGCATTATGGACAATTTCTCCAAGGGATGTTAATGATCAGAAAGGCTTGACCAAGAAGGGACCAACAGTTTAATATCATCTTTCAGGAAATTTATGTGACTCAAGTGCCTCATCACACTAGAGCATGAATCCACTTTAAATCCAGTTTCTGCCTCCTGCAGAATTTTGGGGTTTTGTAGTTTGGTGAGGCCCAGGACCTGTCTGGCTGAGATGTTTAAAGCCCTCTCCCTAAAGTGGATTTAAGGTGGATCCAAGCTCCAGTGTGATGAGGTCCCAAGGATAGATCCATAGTGCTTAATGCCACAGTGATTATCCCCAGATCTGTTTCTTACTGTAGCCCTCATAACAGTTAGTGGCATGCATCTCTAGTCATCAGCATGTCATGTAAAAGTGAAAATGCTGAGTGTGATGACACTATGACACATGCTGGTAAGTAATCCAATAGCTCCTGTAATTTCCCCAGCTATTATGGTCAGTGAGTAATACTACATATTCTGGAGAAGAATTTGATGTGGCGGTGCTGGTTTCTGAGGCAACATCATGTTCTCTATAATGAATAGTTTCTTCTACGTAAAACAATTCTATAATAGAGCAAAAGATTACATCAGCTCCTCTTTAAACAAAGTGACCTTCTGATTCTCTGACTATATGCTTATAACTTGTGCTAATATCCGTCCACTTCCGTGAGTAGCTGTGAATACAGGGTCATAATGTAGGATATAACCACTCAGATATAGACCTTTCTTGTATTGATAAATCCCATGCAAGCTGAGACAAGGCTGGACCAAGACATTTTCGTAGATGACGGATGTGTTTTCTCAACTATGTCCAGGTGCATACGATCCAAAGTTAAAAGCCACAAACACTACTCTCCATCTCTGAAAGTTAAAATAAAATAAAACATTTGCTAGTCTTCTGTGGCAATCCAAGATCTGCCTGAGGGCAGGATCCTGTTGGCACACTGCACTGGCATAATTATGCTGGTGTAGATAAATGAGAGAAAAGACCATATTGGCCTTGGAAAAAGTAAGAAACAAATACTTGAAACAAATACTTTGTGGAGATAAAAAGTGGGGAATTAATAATAATAATAATAATAATAATAATAATAATAATAATGAATTATTGTATGTTTCATCTATAATTTATGCACATATGAGTAGTCTGAAAGTAATTTTACACAATATTTTTAATATTTTTGTGCACAAAACAAAGTTTGTGTACATAGAATGATCAGAAAACATAGCAGGGTCACTGTCTCAGCCACATGAACAGGGACAAATGTAAGATAGTTTGCTTCAGCAGAAAAAAATGGAATGCAAAGATACAGAATGAGGAATGCCTGGCTGGACAGCAGTACGTGTGAAAAAGACCTTGGAGTCCTCGTGGACAACAAGTTAAACATGAACCAACAATGTGATGCGGCAGCTTTAAAAGCCTATGGGATTTTGACCTGCATCAATAGGAGTTTAGTGTCTAGATCCAGGGAAGTCATGCTACCCCTCTATTCTGCCTTGGTCAGACCACACCTGGAATACTGTGTCCAATTCTGGGCACCGCAGTTGAAGGGAGATGTTGACAAGCTGGAATGTGTCCAGAGGAAGGCAACTAAAATGATCAACGGTTTGGAGCACAAGCCCTATCAGGAGAGACTTTAAGAGCTGGGCATGTTTAGCCTGCAAAAGAGAAGGCTGAGAGGAGAACATGATAGCTATGTATAAATATGTGAGGGGAAGTCATAGGGAGGAGGGAGCAAGCTTGTTTTCTGCTGCCCTGGAGACTATGATGCAGAACAATGGCTTCAAACTACAGGAAAGGAGATTCCACCTAAACATTAGGAAGAACTTCCTCACTGTGAGGGCTGTTCGGCGGTGGAACTCTCTTCCTCGGACTGTGGTGGAGGCTCCTTCTTTGGAGGCTTTTAAGCAGAGTGGATGGCCATCTGTCAGGGGTGCCTTAATGCGATTTTCTGCTTCTTGGCAGGGGGTTGGACTGGATGGCCCATGAGGCCTCTTCCAACTCTATGATTCTAAGGAATGTTCAACCTGTCTAGCTGAAGAAGACACTCTCTCTGTCTCTTGCAAACTTTTTTGATAAACTTGTTACTTTCGTCTCCTTTTTAATTTAACAAATGATCCTTTTTTACATTTTACTTACTTGCAGTATCAGCCGTGAATGTGTGCTAACATTTGCATCTTTCTCATTGTAGGTCCTGAAAGCAAGTATTCCCTCCGTTCCCATCTATGTGACATTTTCTTTTCTTTTCCCATCCTCATAAAAGACAACACACTCTCCTGAATCATCCATGGAAGAACTTATTTTGACACCTGTTGTAGGATACATGCTTGAAGGGCCTGAGCTACTCAGGCAGGAGATCAAATTTAGCATCACATGAAAATAAACTGCAGTCTCCATTAATGCAGGGTTTGTTTGGATGTGCATCTCATCTTTATTCTGCTGTTGTTTCCTGTAGCTAATGCTGCTGATATTTTATATGCTCTTAGGCATGGATACCAATTACTGGTTTAGTTCTTATTAGCAAATACAGGGTTTGATCTCTTCCAGAGAAAACTGTGCACATCTGATTTTATTATTCATTTTTTTTCTTCCATACTCTGCAGTTGTTTTATCCAGCTGCATTGCAATCCTCTGAGCTATTGCTGATAATCGGAAATTATTAACATGCTTAAAATGCTGCTCATAAAGGTACTAGGCAGCCAACCTTTGTCCAGCTTCCACCTCAAAGCACAGGCTGCTTCCTCATAAAACACAAGTTACTTAGATATCAAGAGACTGGGAAAAACCTAGGGGTCTGTAGTTTCATTCTTGCATTATATCCAGTTCTTTTTTTGCTATTCCCGTACTTTACCTATGTATGTTTGTGTATGTTCATGTGTAGAAAACTATGAAGCACACAAACATTGACTAAATATTATGTTTATCCTATTGTTAAGCAAAAAATACATCACAATTCATAAAGTATTACACAAAACCCTTAAAAATGTAGTAGCAGGTCACCTCTCAAAAGCATATCCATAAACAAATAATGTTTCTAAATTATCAAGTTAATCCAATACACAAATCACATGGAAGGGATAACATTTCTTCTCCAAGGTAAAACTGCCATATTATCTTAGAGGCGCTTAGGCCACAAAGGGAAGGGAAAACACTCTAAGGAGAATAAAAAATTAAAGACTATAAATCAATCACATGATTGGGAGGTCAGCACTCCCTGAAATTTCAGGGGCATGATCTGAGTTGTGATATTATGGGTAGAAGTCATGGTAATATCACTGAATTGGGGCAGATAGGGGTTGGTAGTAAGACACAGCTGCTTGTGAATCAAACATTTTGGTACCAACTTGGACAGCTCAAGCTTTAAAGCCATTACACATATAAATATAGTAAGACTCCTGTTTCCATGGGGAGTATGCTCCCATCTAAACAGACACTACCCAAAACCATGGATATGACCAAACAACACTACATTACACAAGCCAACAAGTTTTTTCATCAGATATAATTTTAGGTCATTCTTACAGAATTTGTTTGTGCTGAATTCAGATCTGTATTTATTTTTCCTCTATCACATGTTGTTTTTGCGATGAGGCTAATCAAATAATGAATGCATTTATGCACTGATATCAATTAGATTCTAGTGATATCAGTGTGTAAATGCATTCATTATTTGATTGGCCTCATTGCAAAAACTACATGTGATAGAGAAAAAATAAACACAGACCTGAATTCAGCACAAAAAACTCTATAAGAATGATCTAAAATTCTATCTGATGAAAAATACTTGTTGGCTTGTGAATAATTAGATTTAATTGATATCAGTGCGTAAATGCATTCGTTATTCAATTAGCTTCATCACAGAAACTGCACGATAGAGAAAAAAGAAACACATCTCAATTCAGCACAAAATTCTATAAGAATGATCTAAAATTATATCTGATGAAAAATACTTGTTGGTTTGTGTTACAGGAATATGATGCAAAATGTGCAGACTTTATAATAGTCTGTTGTAATGTACCATATGCCATATTTCAAAAAGTTGACATGATGGAAAAAATAGACATATTTAAAATCAGAATAAAAATTCATTTAAACTGTGCTACTCTCATTTCTGTTGATTACAAAAAGTTTGAATTTGTTGGCTTATGTTATCTTACTTCCAAACCAGCATACCATAGAATTGCATTGGAGGACTAAGTCCCCATCTACAATGCCATATAATCCAGTTTCTGAACCCAGATTACTTGCTGTGAACTGGATTATATGGCAGTGTAGGTTTACATAACCCAGTTCAAATCAAATAATTTGGATTCAGAAACTGGATTATATGGATTATATGGTGTAGATCTAGCCTGAGAGATTCCCTGAAAGGTATTCTAAGGCTGGACTGAACGGTCCTTGATGCATCTTCCAACTCTAATATTCTATAAAAGATTCCAAAGTAGAGAAGTCTCATGGAATAACAAGAGGAACTTTAAGGGAAGTTTGCAACTCTGTGCTTTGACAATACAAGCAGTGCATTGTTCTGCTGCGCCACCAATCTGAATGCCTTACATAAAATTGTAATTTAAGATGGAATTTGTAACTCTGATTAACTCATTATTATAGCATGTTTTCAATATAAATGTATTTCCTTAGCCTTTCAAGTAATAACCATAGCAACTATTAGCTGTTAAAGGATGTATACATTTTTAGGATATCCTGTAGTTTAGGTTTCACTGACTTCTTGTCTATAGGATTTGAGAAAAGCACTGCAGCATTAAGACTAAAAATTGAAAAGGCTGAAGTAACTGAAAAGCTTTTTTTGTAAACAAGCTGAATAAGACACACTTTGTTGTTCAAGATCAAAGCGTTCCATAGACCATGATATAACAGTCTCAACTTCAATTATGAAAATAATATGCTAGAGACTCATAAAGGCTCACTTTATCAGTTAAATAGAAAGAGTAGGTCCTGGCTGATTAATATGCAAAAAGTTGAGCTTTTACTTTATGATTAGGTAAATAGAAAGGGTAACAACTTGTCAGTTACAGTAATACAACTGCTTACTTTGCATTTGTGGTTGCTTGCAAAGGTGGTGCTTGCCAACCCTGAATGAACAGTTGGCCCTCCACATCTGTAGATTTGATTATTCATGGATTTGATTCAAATAGTCATTCTAGGAATCTCTAGATCCACCAATATGATTTTAGAATTGTGCTGAAGGACCTTGATATTCCTTGGTATTCTCTCCGGTAAAAAAAATAGTATTTGGTCCTCTGGCCCTAACCCTAGCAAATGTTGAGGCCTCACTGTATTTGAAAGGAGGAAAAATTATTATGCAATGCTCCCTCCTTTTTGAAGTTTTACAAATGCAAAAGGTATATCAAGCTAAGTAGCTGAGAGGAAGGAAAAGGGAAAACTGAACAAAATCACCAGCTATGCAAAAAGTACAAGTTTCCCCACTAAGTTTCAACCCCACCTTTTAAACTGAAAGATGCTATACACACACCTCTTTCAAGAAATGCAAAAACTGGAAGCACGGCATGCATCTAAGAATAAAAATACCCATGGAGTCAAAATGTGGGTGTTACAGGAAGCATGGGTCAGTATGTCAGTGTGGCTGAATATAGGAAACATGATGTAATTGCTGGGGGATGTCAGAGGTATTTTTGTATTAGTAAACAAAGTGTTCATAACAGTGCCAGAATCTTACCACACAGGCACATACTCCCCCAGTATGGAAAAATACTGATACCATACCACAAATACAGTGACACACACAGAAAAAGCCCTGGTTATTTCTATAAGTAGTACCTGCTGTTCCTTAATTTCAAAACCTCATTCTGGTCAGACTTGTTGAACTACAATTTCCATCAGAGGATTATGGAAGTTGTAGTCTGACTACTAGAGAGCGCCAAACAGGATGTTTTTAATAGAAAAAATAGTGGTGAGAGGAGAGGAATTATTAGCACTGCACAGAAATCGCTTGGGCTGTTCACCATGATATGATAGTGTTAGTTCAGAGTTTTCCAAACTGTGTGTCACAGCACATTAATGTGTCGGATTCATTGTGTAGGTGTGTTGCACAAATGTAACGAGAAACCTCTGAGTCTATGTGAAGCAATTAATCATATATTTTTAAAAATATAAAGGAAGGTTTTCATGAGATATGCTGTGTCTCCATACATTCCATTATTACAATTTACGTAAGGGGTTGGTTTAAACACCGGATTGCTATTAAAATTGAATTACTGTGTGCCAAAATGATGCATGTCTAAAAAATGTGTCACCAACATGAAGTGTTTGGAAAGCTCTGGTTTAGTTGAACATCGTCTGTGACATAAAGATGCATAAAGGAATGGCCTTGCCCTATTCCAGACTTGTGTTCGTTTATTTCCTCTTTAGTCTTTTCAGCACAAAAATAACTCAAAGGGCACAATCAGTTCAATGCACAGAAAACACACCTTTGTTTCTCAGTTGTTCCTCTGTAGCCTGCAGATTGTCTTTCTGAAAGATTATGTTTCTTCTGTAGGAATACAGTAATTCTCCAGTCTTAAAGCTGAAAGAGTTTGGGAGTTGGTAAATGTATTTATTCCCTCAATGCCATCTGTGTGCCTTCAAATGTTTGGTGACCAGCAACAAAAGTCCTTCAATAACTGAAGTACTGGCATTTGATTAGGTATGTCATGCCTCCCTATTTTCCTAAGTTCTCAATCTTTTATTTGGGGATAGACTGGTTAAATTTTATGACAGTAGTCGCGGGGAAATCGTTTGAAAGTTTCAAATTAATTCAGAAAATGCAAAAATGAGCAGAAAGTGTTTTTGCTTATTTGTGCTGGAATACATTGCTGAAAATGTTCCTGTATCTATCACATTACTTGACTCCTGGAACATATCTATAAATATCTCTCTACACCAGATTGTAATAATATTATCAAAAATACTGGTAACTGTTTCTAATGGATTAGTGCAGTTGGAGCTTGCAAGTACAGTTGAGTCTCACCTATCCAACATAAACGGGCCGGCAGAATGTTGGATAAGCGAATATGTTGGATAATAAGGAGGGATTAAGGAAAAGCCTATTAAACATCAAATTAGGTTATGATGTTACAAATTAAGCAGCAAAACATCATGTTATACAACACATTTGACAGAAAAAGCAGTTTAATGCTTTTCAATACACTATATCATGGTGTATTGAAAACATTGACTACAAAAATGCGTTGGATAATCCAGAACGTTGGATAAGCGAATGTTGGATAAGTAAGACTCTACTGCATTTCCAACATGGTTGTGTTCTGCTCGTATAGCTCTGCTTGCCAAAACTAAACACTCAAGGACGTTCATTTTTTGTCCACTCCAAATAGCTTTAAAATGTATTTTTAAAAGACACACATTTGGATATTTTTATCATTCCAAAAAGAGGTCAAAATGATTGGCACTTGAAAATCAGCCAGCAACTGAGCAAACAGTGTGTGTGGGTGTAATTACAATAGCCTCTGGCCTGCACATATAATTCAAACCACTACCATTGAGTGTTGTTTTAGTTTATAAATAATCCACCAAAATGGCATGGTTATCTGCCAAATCTATTTTCTGTATTAATCCCATTTTTTAAAAATGTAAATCAATCTTTTGTAACCCTGTGCCTTGTAAGTGTGTTGGAATGGGAGTTCTAGTTCAACTATTTGAAGGGCAACTGGTTGAGGCAGATCATTATAATGTTGACCCTGCACATTTGCGGATTTACCTTTTGCGGATTTGGTGAATCACAGATTTGATTAATATGTTTTGTCTAGTAATCTCTAGGTTCTCCAGTGTTCCTCTGGCATAAGTGAAATTAGAGTCAAGCTAAAGGACCTCAAGACGCCTAGAGATGTGTTCTCTCATGTAAAAAAGGGTAGTGTTTTTACTTGCAGTTTTCCCACAACCAGCGAACATGGAGCCCAAAGGATTTCCATTCATTTTTAATCATTAACCAGCAACTCTATGTCCTTCCAGGTGAGATTTGGGAGAGGGGACATCTCTGAACCTCAGTAGGCACTGAAACCAAAAAGGTTTAGTCCCTGTTTTGAAATAAGTAGGCCCTTGCTGAATTTTATCTTAATGAGATAGATTCTCCTGGTTTTGCTACTTAAAATTAAGAATCAAAAGAACAGGTATGTGCTCCCACACTAAAATTGTTTAGCAGAAGAGCAGAGATGTATGAGGAACATCATGATGATAAACTTGAGTGATGATGATGATTATGATGATTAAAAAAATAAAACATAACGTATGTTTATGGTATTTCAACAATGATTTAATCAACCCATGCTCAGAGTTCCCTGTGTTTCAAATAGTTGTGTTGTTGGGCATAACCACACCAGAAGAAACATTTAAAAGGACCCATAATACTCAATGACACACAGATAACACAAGTGGAACAAATTTCCACACATTTCTCCACATCCCAAGATATTTCAGCTCCAGTGCTGGGGAATTGCAGTATTTATACAAATAATGCAGAACCATTCAGGTGAGAAACTTGCAGTTGACAAATGAAATATAAAGCTGGATTTGTAACATATTGAACTGACTATGCCCTCTAAGCGATTCTTCTTTGTTGAAAGACAGGATGGCCAAAAGAAGGAATCGGCCAACACAACTGTGATCAAATGACTAAAGGAAATGGCATTGTTTCCAAAGAATAGACTGGGGAAGCCCTTTACCTGCAGTGACATGGCAACTCTCCTCCTATCCAAAACAAACAACTTTGCAAAAAGGAAGGTCACAGTTGCCTGTGTGAGAGTAAGCTACTATGTACACTCTTCCCAACAGAGACGTATAGAATAACAAACATTTCTGAACAACAGGAAAGTAACAAAGAGAATAAGAAACTCAAAGGAACAAAACATTAACTAGGAGAAAAGAAACCAAAAAATTGGGGAAGGAAGCTCATTGATTTTATTTTAAGCTTTCCCCGTGTTCACCTCTACATGCTGAATGGGTTCCTACAGATGTGTATTCTCGCCACAGTAAATTATTGTTGTGCCTTCAAGCCAGTTCTGACTTAAGACAAAGTGAACAGTCAATATGCTGCTATAATTTTCCTATCACTGGTAGGTTACAGCAATAATGAAGACTACCACCATTAAAAGCTAAACATAATATAATATTCAATAAAATATAGATACTTGTAGCCTAAAAGAAAAACAAACAAAAGCTAAATCTGTAAAGTTTCCCAAAGCACAGTGCTTCTTAAATATTTCCATTCAAGATCCCTTTTTGGCCCAAGAAATGTTATGTGGCCCTGGAATACAGATATATAAAACAGATACAAAAAGCAAACATTTGCTGATAAGAAACCAGCATTTGCTAGGCTTGCTAAACAGGCAGATTTTCCTTTTTATGAACTGCAGCTGAAGCATCTTCTGCAGAGTCCATTGTAAACACTGCACAACGGATTTATGGAAATTATCTAAAACAGCCATTAGATGACATTCAGATAACTTTTACTCTTGCCAAATGATTCAGGACCCCAACGCTGAGCTAAGGGGACTTCATTTGGGGTCAGGACCCACAGTGTAAGAAGCAATAATCTAGCAGACACACTTGCAGACAGTCATTTCTTACAGCAATTTTGACCATCTATTAATGATATCTGTATGGCTTCATCCTCTAGGATATAGTTTGGTAAAGATTAATTTGCTAGATGTTGTTGGACTGCAGTTTCTATAAATCCTAGCTAGTATGGCCAATGAGCCCAACAGTGTCTAGAGAGCTACACTTGGTCCAATGTGACCAAGGGTGCATCTGTATCAGGCCGGCACACCTTGTCAGTAGTAAATGGCCGAAATTAAATAGGACCGCAGATAGGTCTGTAGACCGCAGATAGGTTTTTTGTGCCTCACTCCAGGTTTGTGAGAGGGCACTTTTCCCTCAGAGCAAACAGCAAAGTGGATTAGTCTTTGCTCGGACTGTGGCGCAGGCTGGAGAACAAGCCAGCTGTAACCAGCTGCAATGAATCACTCTGACCAGGAGGTCATGAGTTCGAGGCCTGCTCGGAGCCTATGTTTGTCTTGTCTTTGTTCTATGTTAAAAGGCATTTAATGTTTGCCTATATGTGTAATGTGATCCGCCCTGAGTCCCCTTCAGGGTGAGAAGGGCGGAATATAAATGCTGTAAATAAATAAATAAATAAATGGTCTTGATATCCCTACCTCCCTACCTCCCCCCCCCTCTGCATGCTGGCAAGTTGCAGTCTTTTTCTAAGGGAAAGAAGAAGTGCCACCGGAGCACCCACCACTGGAGGAGAAAACCACCAACTCTGTTCATTTTCCTCATTTGTGAGGGATAATCTTAGTTTCGTTATGAAGACCCCACAACGACTTCATGGTTAAATTATGTTCATCCCTCAGAATTGAGGGAAATGAACGGCACAGAGTTGGTGATTTTTCCACCTGAAGAAGAGGAGATGACAAGAGGCAAAGAAAAAAGAAGAGCAGAGTAGTAAAGAAAAAGGAGAAGCAAGTGAATGGTGTGATATTGGGGATGATGTCACTTGATGAGGAGATGACAGAGGCAAAGAGGAAGAGCAGCAGAGGCAAGAACACCACCTCCTTCTCCCTCTAAAACATCCAATCTAATGTTGAATTTTCACCTAACCTCGACCCTAAAAATTCATCCCTGCTCCCCACTCCTTCAGCCTGTTATCCAATAACCTCCCCAGGACATGTTCCTATCAGAGACTAGAACTTCCAGTATCCTAGCTGATCTATTGGTGGTGCCCCCATTACCACAGGTTAGTGTGGTAACTTTCATGCATACAGAAAGGAAACAAGTAGATGGAAAACACTTGGAGGAGGGAATAGCGGTTTCCGATTCCTAGTCTGCTGTCGCATTGCTTCTGATCTCCTTCTCTAAGACTTGACCTCAGACATCTGTGGGCTGCATCAAATCCTTGTGAGGGCTGCATTTGGCCCTCAGGCTGCATAGTGTGCAAGCCTGTTTACAGTGTAGAATAAATGCTTGCTGCTGCCTTCATTTGCCGGACCGGGCGGCCTCGGCTAGGCTTCCTGCCTTCCTTCCACCCTTGGCTGGGCTTCCTTCCTTCCCTCCACCCTCGGCCGTGGGGGCCGCGCCGGACCGGGCGACCTCCTCGGAGCTGTTCGCCGGCTTGGGCCCGTCGATTGGGGAGGCCTACCCCCATCCCAGCTCCAGCTGCCTCCTCTCCGGCGGTGGGGCGTGCGCCGAACCGGGCGGCCTCCGCTCCCCCCCTCCTCGGGCCTTCTCTCGGCCTTCTCCATCGGGCCTTCCTCTCGGCCTTTTCCATCGGCCTCATTAAGACTCTGGAAGCTGCGCCGAACCGGGCGGCTTCCTGGCATCGGTCTCAGTCTGTTGCTGGCTGCTCAGGGGGGAAGATTCAGACCTCCGGAGGCCGCGCCGAGCCGGGCGGCCTCCCCCCCCCTTCACAGACCTTTCCTTCGGCCTTTGCGGAGGCAACGAACAGGGAGGCTGCCGGCCATTGGTCTTGGCCTTTTCCTGGCTACCTGGGAGAAGGATCTAGCCCCTGCAACAGCGCTGAAGAGACTTTGGCCCTGCCTCAATCCTCTTTGGCCCCTACATAGGAAATTCTAGCCTCAGGAGGTTGTGCCGGACCGGGCGGCCTCCCTCGGCCCATTGCATCGGCTGCATCGGCTATACAAGCAGAACCAGGCGTTTGGAGGCCACGCCGGACCGGGTGGCTTCCATTAGTCTTCTTCTGACCTCGTGTTACTAGGGAAGACACTTTCGCTAGCTCTGCTCTCCTGCATCTGGAATTTACATCAAACTAGGTGGCCTCGAGACATCTTTAATTGGGTGGACTTGTATTAAGCAGCATTTATAAGATCCTCATAGTCTGCTGCCTGCCTTTTTTTTTTTCCTCTTTTTGTGTGTATGTGTTTGTGTATGTGTGTCTTACAGAGTCGGGAGTGAGAAACTTTTTATCTCTATGCAGGGAAACTGTATTGACCGTGATAGGTAGCGGGTTTTAACCTGGTATTAATGTCATAGGAAGCGATCACTTAGGTTTGAGAGTACCGTGAGTTTACTGATGGGTAATTGAGGGTTTAGAATGTGAATTGTTGGTCTGTGTATGTTGGTGGATATACTGCTGAGTGAAAGCTTGACAGAAAGAGACTATAGGATTGAGGTGCTAATTTTGAAAGAGCAGAGTGGCATACTATAGGAAGGCTTTCTGAGAAGGTAATAAGAAATGAGTTGGAAGGAAACTCCGAGCAATAATGAACTCTCGCACTTATGTGATCTGTTGGGGAAATCGTTCGGTACTGTTCTGCAGCAGCTGGAAATACTGAACGCGAAGCTCGACCATCTCTTCAAGGGAATTTCCCTGATTGTGAAATACCCTTCTCCTACAGACACTATAACAACTATACCAACCAGGCTTATTAACTCAAATGAGGAACTAAACACTCCGGAAGGCCATGGAGAAATTAAGCTCAAGGAGCAGAAGGTGGTCGTCGGTCCAGGCCTTAGAGGGACTAGAGAGGAGGGTGGGTTTTTATCTGGGGGAATGGGTCTGGGGAGGGGGGATGGGAAGGAAACCAATAATGTCCTGCAGAAGTCTAACACTGTGCTGCCCTCTGAATTGGCCGGACAATCTTTGGAGACTTCCTGCAACTCTCAACATCTGTTACGAACAAACAAGGTTGCAGTGGAAGTTTCAGACTCGTTATTAAACAGAGGCAGGTGGACTTCTAAGCGAGCAGTCCAGGTATCTCTTGCACAAATTTTATCCATAAGCTGGTCGGAAGTGAGAATCAAGACAATCGACTGGCTTTGTAGAGAATACCAATCCTGGAACCGCTCCTTGCGTCTTATCATTGGCTTGGAAGATAAAATATTAAAGGAAAAATGTTTTTGTGTGGGCCCAAACTGCAACAATGGGGCATCACTCTCAGGAGGGTTCTGGTAGACCCACTGATTCGCCCCTTGGACATCGGGCTGAGTATTGACATTCAAGAGTCCCCAATTCTAAGTCATGCTTATTCTACCTCCGAATCCCACAACAAGACTCCAGTCTTGTTTAGTCACCTTCCCATTCATGTTGATGATAAATCAACTGACCCCTCTCTCCCATTAGTGGAGAGAAGCTCCTTCTCTAAACAAACAAGTACCCTTGGAGGCTCTCCTTGCCAGGACAGCTGACTAGTCCCGGCAACTGGTAATTCCACCCAGTTTATCCATCAGGGGGAAGAAGGCTTTCATGGAGGTGGCCCCATTGAGGTGATATGGGGGAGGAGAAAGCACGGTCACTATCGACCCGGGGAGAAGCGCAACAGAGTTTTTGCGACCCTGGAGAGGTCTAGGTGCGGTAGTCTTCAGGACAGACCCCCCAACCTCAAGGTCCTGCTTTTGAACGCCAGATCCGTCAACGGTAAAACAGCTATCATCCAGGATTTGGTCCTGGATGAGGGGGCGGATCTGGCATGCATCACCGAGACGTGGCTGGATGAGCTGGGAGGTGTGAATCTCACCCAGCTGTGTCCTCCAGGTTTCGGGGTGCATCAACAGGCCAGGGTTGGGGGGCGGGGAGGAGGAGCTGCGGTGATCTTTAGGCAGTCCATCGCCCTGATCAGATGCGCCGTTCCGCAATCTCCGAGGTTCGAGTGTGTTTTCCTGAGGGTGGGAGCCCGAGACAGCTTGGGGATTCTGCTGGTGTACCGTCCACCCCGCGACCCAGCAGTCTCTCTGTCTGAGCTAGCAGAAGTGGTCTCCAATGCGGCTCTTGTCTCCCAACAACTGATAGTGCTGGGAGACTTTAACATTCATGCTGAGACCACATTGACAGGAGCAGCTCAGGATTTCATGGCTGCCATGACAACCATGGGGCTGTCTCAAATTATATCTGGGCCCACACATCAGGCAGGACACACCTTGGACCTTGTTTTTGTTGTGGACGGTGGGACAGTCAGAGTGGAAGAGCAAAATATTCTTCCATTGTCATGGTCTGACCATCATCTGATCTGTTTAAGTATCGCCGTTTCTTCTAACCTCCGCAGGGGTGGTGGACCCATTAAGATGGTCCGCCCCAGGAGACTGATGGATCCGGATGGACTTCTGAGGTCTCTTGGGGATCTTCCTGTCTTGGAGACTGGCGATCCTGTCGATGCCCTGGCTGATCGCTATAACAGGGAGTTGGCAAGGGCACTGGACACGATCGCTCCCGAACGTCCCCTCTCGCTACGTAGAGCCACGTCGACTCCTTGGTTCACTGAGGAGCTGGCCGTGATGAAGCGTGAGCGGAGGGGACTAGAGTGCATCTGGAGGAAATCTCGGGATGTGTCTGACCAAGCACGGGCTAAAGCCGCTATTAGGGCTTACTCCGTGGCTTTGCGAGCAGCCAGGAAAGCTTTCACGACTGCCCGCATAGCGTCTGCGGCCAATAGGCCATCGGAGTTGTTCCGAGTTGTTGGGGAGCTCCTACGGCCTCCTGAGGCACAGGGGCTTCCCGATGACTCGGCAACTAGGTGCAGCGATTTCGCTCACCATTTTGCAGGCAAAGTTGCTCAGATACGCCTTGAGCTAGACTCCAGTTTAATTGTAGTTCCAGAGGAGGTAACCGAGGTACCTGTCTGTTCGATCTTATGGGATTCTTTCCGGCTTGTTCTTCCTGATAACGTGGAGGGGATTCTCGGGTCTGTGAGGGCGACCACCTGCGCTCTGGATCCTTGCCCCTCCTGGTTGGTCAAGCTGGCCAAAGATGGGTTGTTGGATTGGTTTGTGACCATAATAAATGCCTCTTTGGTTCAGGGGTTAGTTCCAGCCTGCTTTAAGCAGGCGGTAGTAAAACCACTATTAAAAAAGCCTTCGCTTGATCCATCTATTTGTAACAACTACAGACCAATCTCCAACCTCCCATTTTTGGGCAAGGTGCTGGAGCGGGTGGTTGCCAAGCAGCTCCAGGAGTTTCTCGATGACACTGATTTTCTGGACTGCTCGCAGTCTGGCTTCAGGCCTGGGCACAGTACCGAGACGGCTTTGGTCGCCTTGGTGGATGACCTCCGCAGAGAGCTGGACAGGGGGAGTGTGACCCTGCTGGTTCTCTTGGACATCTCAGCGGCTTTCGATACCATCGACCATGGTATCCTTCTGGGGAGGCTCTCTGGGATGGGGCTTGGTGGCACTGTGCTGCAGTGGCTCCGGTCCTTCTTGGGGGGTCGTTCCCAGATGGTGAAGCTGGGGGACTCCTGCTCGGACCCCTGGCCATTGACCTGTGGGGTCCCGCAGGGGTCTATTCTATCCCCCATGCTATTCAACATCTACATGAAACCGCTGGGAGAGGTCATCCGGAGTTTTGGAGGGCGTTGCCATCTCTACGCAGATGACACGCAAATCCACTACTCCTTTCCATCTGAATCCAAGGAAGCCCCTCGGATGCTGAACCAGTGCCTGGCCGCTGTGGCGGACTGGATGAGGAGGAACAAGCTGAGGATCAATCCTGACAAGACAGAGGCCCTCCTGGTCAGTCGCGCGTCGGATCGGGGTATTGGGTGGCAACCTGTCCTGGACGGGGTTGCACTCCCCCTGAAATCACAGGTCCGCAGTTTGGGGGTCCTTCTGGACTCAGCGCTGACGCTTGAGGCTCAGGTGTCGGCGGTGGCCGGGAGGGCCTTCGCACAACTCAAACTTGTGCGCCAACTGCGACCATACCTCGTGAAGTCTGACTTGACCACGGTGGTGCATGCCTTAGTTACCTCTAGACTGGACTACTGTAATGCGCTCTATGTGGGGCTTCCCTTGAAGACGGCCCGGAAACTACAATTGGTTCAGCGCTCGGCGGCCAGATTAATTACAGGGGCGAGCTACAGGGAGAGATCTACTCCCCTGTTCAAGGAGCTCCACTGGCTGCCGTTCACCTTCCGGTCCCAATTCAAGGTGAATACCATCATTTATAAGGCCCTAAACGGTTTGGGACCCACCTACCTTCGTGACCGTATCTCCTATTATAAACCTATTCGATCCCTCCGCTCATCCGGGGAGGCCCTTCTTTCGCCACTGCCTCTATCCCAGGCCCGTCTAGTGGGAACGAGAGAGAGGGCCTTTTCTGCTGTGGCCCCCCGACTGTGGAATTCATTGCCCTCTGAGATCAGGCAAGCCCCCACCTTATCGGCTTTTAAGAAAGATCTAAAAACATGGCTTTTTCGATGTGCCTTCGGGGAGTAAATGTTTTATACCTCTTGATTACCCCCCTTGGATTCTATCCTTTGGACTGTTTGGACTGTTCCATCTTATACCCCTGTTCTCTTTATTTATATGCCTCTCTCTCCCGAGTTTTTAATTAAATGTTCATGTGGCCCGCCCTGTCTGCTCTGATTTGTGTTGTAATGTATATGATTATTTTTGTACTATTATATTGTGTTATGATATATTGTTTTATTTTGTGATATTGTATGGTGTCTGGGCATGGCCCCATGTAAGCCGCCCCGAGTCCCCATTGGGGAGATGGTGGCGGGTTATAAATAAAGTTTTATTATTATTATTATTATTTGCACCTCAAAAATGGTAATATGCTAACAAGAAGAACTCAACAAGTTCCTGGAACCACCTCAACACCATTCATCCAAACATCCAATTCTCCAGGGAAAAAGAAAAGGAAGGAAAACTGCCATTTCTAGATGTTCTAGTCATCCACAAACCCAATCAATAATTGGACCACACAGTTTACAGAAAACCTACATACATGGATAAGATACCTTCATAAAAGCTCTAACCATCACCCAAGTCAAAAAAGAAGCACAATTAAAGCACTGACAGATCGTGCACAAAGAATCTGCGAACCTCACCTCCTCCAAGGTGAACTACACCACCTAAACTGGGTTCTACGGGCCAATGGATACTCCACCACAGACATCAGAAGAGCTGTAAGGCCAAGAACAAGCCACGAGAGTCAAGACAAAGATCCACCCAGAGGAAAAGGGTTGTTTCCATACATCAAGGGAATCACTGAACGCATATGCAAGCTGATGAAGAAACACAACCTACAAACTATCTACAGACCTACTAAGAAAATCCAACAAATGATACGTTCAGTGAAGGACAAGAGGGATCATCTCACCTCGCAGGAGTCTATCATAAACCATGCAGCTGTGGACACTGGTCAAGTCTACATAGAGACCACCAAATGCAGTAGCATTGTCCAAACACAAATCAAGGAACATGAAAGGCACTGCAGACTAACTCAGCCAGAGAAGTCAGCCATAGCAGAGCACTTGATGAACCAACCTGGACACAGCATATTATTTCAGAACACAGAAATGTTGGACCACTCTAAGAACTATCATGTCAGACTACACAGAGAAGCCATTGAAATCCACATGCATGTGGACAATTTCAACACAAGGGAGGAGACCATGAAAATGGACAAAATCTGGCTACCAGTATTTAAAAAAACTCTAAAATCAGAACAGTAAATAAGAAACAACGCTATGAAAACAGAGGAATTCCAGACATGAATCAATCAGGGGCAGCTAATGACTCTGAACAAAGCATTCCCCCAAGCAGGAAGAAGCCAGGAGATGAAGCTTGCTAGACTATTCAATGCTAATCAACGTGATTAATTACAACATTCACACTGACCTCCAACAGACACGAGTTCTTTCTCCCACCCTGGACCTTCCATGGATATATAAACCTTCTTTTCTTAGTTTTCCCATATACCTCACAACCTCTGAGGCGGCCTGCCATAGATGTGGGTGAAATGTCAGCAGAGAATACTTCTGGAACATGGCCATACAGCCTGAAAAACACACAACAACCCAATAAAACTAACAGTTGTGCACTCTGTGGATCCAAGATATCAACAGTAACAATGCCTAGTGTCTACCCACTAATAAAATGTAATTAGGCACTTTTCAGGACCACTGATAGTACCAGAACCTAATTCTTTATGAAGCATCAGTGTCGGTTTTGCTAGCACTGGACTAATTATTACAAGTACTGTACTGTTTTGTCCTTGCTTTGTGAATCATAACTTACTGCTAGATTGTCTGACTATGGGACTGTAACTGAAAGATCACTTAAAATATATGAATAATTGTGAAACCATTAAAATCTTCTGGCCCACACTGTGGGTTTGACAGAAAGTGTTGCCATGGTAATTGCAACCTATTGTTCACCACTGACTCCATCATGCATTGTTGCTTTCTGATTGCAGCTTTTGTTTCACATAAAGTCTGGTTACTAAATGCCTGACTGCCACAAAGATGTATTTACATGCAAGATCTGAATACTGAGGAGGAGGCCTTTTAGATATTTGCCTATTTTAAGTCTGGTAGGAAAGGCCCTTTTTAAACTACTGCACACTAAAATATATTAACTATTCCAAAGGAAACAAAATATTGTAAAACTATTTTTATGACACCAGCAGAAATTATTGTTGGAAAGAATCATTTGAAATATCTCAAAACTTCCAAAATATTTGAGGTAATGTCTGAATTTGCGTATTAAAATGTAAAAAGAGAAAAGGCTAAAAACACATTTACTAAATAATAATAATTCTGTAGTTGTTGTATCCACTTCGGCAAGAAAAAATGTATACAGTAGAGTCTCACTTATCCAAGCCTTGCTTATCCAAGCCTCTGGATAATCCAAGCCATTTTTGTAGTCAATGTTTTCAATCTATCATGATATTTTGGTGCTAAATTCATAAATACAGTAATTACAGCATAACATTACTGTATATTGAACTACTTTTTCTGTCAAATTTGTTGTATAACATGAAGTTTTGGTGCTTAACTTGTAAAATCATAACCTAATTTGATGTTTATAGGCTTTTCCTTAATCCCTCCTTATTATCCAAGATATTCGCTTATCCAAGCTTCTGCCGGCCCGTTTAGCTTGGATAAGTGAGACTCTACTGTACTCTTAGCATAAATTGTTTCCAATTAAAGAAAGTGTTTCAAATATTTAGTATCATCTGTATTTTCTGATCAACTTGACCAAGGGTGCATTTAAAGTGTAGAATTGATGTAGTTTGACATCACTTCAACAACATTGACTCAATTCTATGGAATCCTGAAAGTTGTAGTTTGGTGAAGTGCCTGCTGTTTTTGAAAGAGAAGCCCCAAGACTTTCTAAAAACAGAGGTTGAATTTAGAGTTATGAACCACAGATATGGAGGGTCCTGTTTGGCATTTATGCTAACAGCCCAAAGTTTCAGATTAGAGAACGTACTCCAGGGTGAAGACAGCCACAGAGGTTTTAATTACGATCTGGCCAGTAAGGATGCAAGTATGGCTAGCACCAAAACGTACAAGAATAAACATGAATACAGATGGCATTGGCTGGGTTCTGCTGATATTTCAGGTGGGAATTCTCTCCCAGCTGGGACGGGATGGTTGTGGTTAGTTTCTGGCAGTTGTGAGGGATTACCCAGGAAGTTCCTGTGACAATATTTGGAATACATAGGGGGCTTCTGACTAGCATAATAGTCCAACTTTGGGTGATAAAGGTGGGGTTATGATAGTCAAGTGTTTGGGGTCCCTGAAACAAAGGGTGATGGTTTCTGTCATTGGACTTTGATGTATATTATGAGTCCTTGGTGATGAGGAAGCATCCTGAGGGAAAAACAAGGGTGAGGGATCTTGAAACAAAAGGTAGCGATCTCCTGTAACCAAACCTTGGATATTAAATAAAGGAATTAAATTAGTCTCTGTTTCTGTGGTCAGCCATCTCTCAGCCTGATTGAGACAATCAGTTGAGCAAGTATTGGCTGGTGATATCAGATCTAGAGCTGAGACCACTTGCTGATCCTTACATATACACAATGGACCTTGACTGACATCTTCGTCTAGGGATTTTGTTTAGCCCCAGATGTCTAGAAAATTCCTCAGTGTGATCAGCAGGAAGGTAAGGACTCCTGTGGCTTGCTTTGCAGAAATCACATAAATTATATATTCAGTATATTTGATATATATTATTATTTGAGGGGTGTGTGTGTGTGTGTGCGTGTGAACAGAGCAAAGAGAAAAGGATACAAGATAGACTAAAAGTTATCAGAAACAGATACATTTTATCAAAGGGTTTGGAAAGTATGGATTCTTTGTATGAGATTTCTGTTACAGATCTGGTCTGCATGTGTGCTGATATGTATCAACATATATTTCTGAACCTTTAATAAAAAGAATATAAAAATTAAAAATCAACTTTAAGGGAGAGTTGTGGTTTCTGGTCAAACTACTGGTCTCGCTCTTTGCTGGAGTAATGAAAGTTCAGTGGAGAAGGGAAAGAAAACCATTTTGTTTTATTCTGGTGTCCTTAGCACACTATAAATCATCAAAGTGAGGGGGTGCTGTGTTCAGCAACAAAACTATGCTTCCCATAATTCCGTAACATTGAGCCATGGCAGTTAAAGTGGTGTCAAACTGCATTAATTGTAGTGTAGATGCACTCTTTGTCTGATCACTATTCATGTCACAAGGATATTATGCAGTAGTTTAGAATTTAGTTTTGAGTGTAAACTTTCATTTCATATTGGCTACATAGCAGCATGGTATAAAGCCTGCTGGATCTAGCCTTAAATGTGCTTACTTGTAATTATTCCAATCAAAATAAGTATTTGAGTTCCATTCTATATAATTCATAAACCCTTATAAAATACGAGTCTCTGGATGAACAGTACAAATGTATCACTATTTTATACACTGTAATACTTTTTGATATATGATGACCATTCTGCAACCTACTTTGTTCGTTCTCTCCTATAAACCTCATTGGTCTCTAGAGTACTAAAAAGCCCTCCTTTATGTTCCCCATTAATTACTCCTTAGTAATGATAGTTATGGGCCTAAATGCCTTTAAGCCACTAGATTTCATCAGATCTTGAAAGATAAGTAGAGTCAGATATACTTAGTACTTGTATAAGAGACCACCAAAGAATATCCGGTGCTGTAGGCTATATTTCAAAATTGATAAAACCGCCTCTGAATATTCCTTACCTAAAAAAAACCTATAAAAGTCATAGGGTTGCCATAAGCTGAAAGTTAACTTGAAGACACATACACAAAACGATCAACTGCTCCCTAAATATATAACCATCTGATTGTCAGATTAGGCATGTGACCCCATCTGTTTAACTACATTGTTTAATCTAAGTGATTTCTGAATGACAAGAATTTCTGTCCCAGTTTGATTCTCTTTTCCTACCTTATTCCAATGAATAGAATAATAACAATAACAATAACAACAACAACGACAACAACAATTTATTTGTATACCACTCTATCTCCCTGAAAGGACTCAGGGCGGTTTCCAGCATAGGTAAAACATTCAATTACCAACATAGAAATATAAAGCATTCCCAAAATCAAAAAATAAAAATAAAAACATGAACATATTACTATTAAAACAATCAGACATTTTAAATTAGAAACCAAACAGCTTGGTCAAAGCTCCATTCAGTGCTAACATTCCTGGACTATTAGTTAATTTCTGAGTGCTTTCATTTCGCTTCAGGTCCAACTGATGAATCTCAATATTCTAAAAAAAAATATCAAAAAACCAAAGCCTCAACCTCATAAATCCTTAAAGACTGGGAACTGGCTGGCACTATTATGCAAAAGAAATGAATGAAAAAGGTGGAATTTAAATTATCCCACAATCCTATAAATAGTTGTAACCAAGGCTGTGTGTATTTTTGTTCCCCCGTTTTGTTATGATTATATTTTTCTAACTATGCTACCTGGACAGGACTGCTTAATGGCCTTTAAAATAGCAGTAAAGATCTAATAAATAAATAGTTATAGCAAAGATATCCCTCTTTGTGTTAACTCTTGTTTTTACATCTCACTTGGGCTTACCAGGGAGAATACTGAAAACAGCTCTTACATCTTTAATGGTTGTGCAGAAGACAAAATTTCAGCAGGCACTGCTTGTTACCTGGGGTGCATCTACACTAGATTATTAATGCAGTTTGTCACCACTTTAACTGCCATTGTTCAATGCTACAGCTTCCTGAGATTTGTAGCTTGATGAGGTGCTAGCAGTCTGGCAGATGTGCCGTTTTCTTTATTAAGGGCCTTGTAAAACTACAATGTCCATTATTAACTTAGTCTTGAGCCATGGCAATTAGAGTGGAGTTAAACTACTGTATATAACTCGAGTATAAGCCTAGTTTTTCAGCCTTTTTTTGGGACTGAAAAAACCCCTCCTCGGCTTATACTCAGGGGAGGGTCCTGGTGGGCTTACATTCAGGTCAGCTTATACTCAAGTATATATGGTATATTTATTATTTTTCTCTATTATTATTGGTATTGTTACATTTATTATTTTACTCTATTATTACATTCATTATTTTACTCTATTATTGTTACTTTTACATTTATTTTACTCTATTTTTATTATTATTAATACATTTCTTATTTTACTCTAGTATTACATTCATTATTTTACTGCATTTGTTATTATTATTACATTTATTATTTCACTCTTATTAAAAGGATACATATGCACATTTACATTGAAGAAGATGAAAATAATGATTTAATCAGAGTTGAACAGTCATATCTTAAATTACAGTTTGATGTAAAGATTCAAAAACATTTAAACTACTGAGGCCTCAATTAATGTAATTTTATTGGTATCTATTTTTATTTCTGAAATTTACCACCTGCGGCTTATACTGGAGTCAATGTTTTCCCAGGTTTTTTTGTGGTAAAAGTGTGCCACCAACATGAAATGCTTGGAAAGCTCTTCTATAGATAGAAGTGCAAAAATGTATATATATTTTAAGAGATGTTATCTATGTATTACTTTTAAAAGTTGAATTGAATTACAGTAGCAATGTGTAGTGTGATGTTTGCCTACAGCAACACTATCGGCTCTATAGGGAGGGAGATTTTATCTTAAGCATTTTTCTTCATATTTTTTCCTAAAATTTCCCGCTTAAAACCAGTCAGAGACCCAATGATATTCAATAGAAGTATCAGTATTTTATTTACTAAAATCTACATATAATTAGGAAAATGATGGAATACCCTGGCCCTTGAACATTCCAACTGGAAGTCAGCTGTTACCAACAGTGTTGTGGAATTTGAAGAGATACGAATGAAGAGCGAAAGGGAGAAATGTGTCAAGAGAAAGTTGCATCAAACCAACCCTTGTTGGGACTGCCTTCCACCTGGAAATTGATGTCCTCACTTCGAAAGAACATGTGGATTAACTATAGGTCTCTACAGTCACCTATGGGCCCACCATCAAGACCACACACTTGGAAGGCAATCAAACTCAGCCACGTGGGATAGCCTATGATGATGATATGGAATTCAAAAAGACGTCACACTATGCACTCCTAGTAAACTACAAACAATAACTTAAAATAATGCTTACAAAATAAAATGAGATTACAGGAAATAGAAAATTAATTAATTAAAAGTCGACTTCCAACTTTCCTACAGAGGACTTCATCACACGCAATAAAATCAGCGATTTTACACTTTTAAGAAACGGCTACCTATGGAGCCCATCACATGCTTCAAGCTCATACTGTTGGTTCCAGGTATTTCACCATTTCTAAAGTGTATTTTTCCCCTAGGTAATCAATTCCCCGTATAATGTCGAGTAAAAATGTGAAATTTAACGTGTGATGGGAATTCCCCATTGTCTGCTTGTAAAGATAATGATGATGATGTTCTGGAGGGATGAGTTGAGATAGGCAGTATAGAATACTTTCTTCCACCATAATCTTTAGAACCGAGGAGGAAGCAATGATAATTTATATCTTTTGTAACAATACAAATTCAACTGAGTTACCTTTTGAATTAAGTGATTGCTGTACTTACAAATTGTATAATAGAATAATAAAGAATAGAAGAAATCCCGTTTAATGATCTTGCGTTAAAAAGTACTTCCACGATAACAAACACAGAGAATTTTTTCAAGTAAAAGGAAACGGGGGAGGAGACCGTGGGAGGAGACTGTCTCCCGTGTAATGGGAAGGGCAAAAGGATAATCTGAAATGAAAGCTGAATGAAGGAAAACACGTGATGGCGGTAGGAAAATAATTTGTTTAATTTCCAACCGGGTGTTGCAAAGCTTAAGGGAAAAAAACAGCAATCTCCAACACTTTACTTATTGCATGGGATGAAGCCCCAATAGTGTATTTGACATTCAATTAATAATATGGTAGGCTCTCAGTTAATCGGCACCCATGGGGTTTGGTAGGTGCTCTGTCAATGTGGGCCCTTTCCACACAGATGTATAAAATCCACATTGAACTTGATTATATGGCAGTATGGACTCAAATAACCTAGTTCAAAGCAGATATTGTGGGATTTTCTGCCTTGATATTCTGGATTATATAGTTCTTTGGAAGGGCCCTGAGAGTTAGTATTAAAAATAGGTCTGAATCATGCTATAACTAACCCATACTATACCATACCATAAACTTGGTATTGAGCTGATATCAATATCTAAATACAGTAATCAAAAGCAAATTAAGACAAACTTCCTATAACACAATTTTACTGTATTGTAGAAACTAATTTTACTGTATTATAAAATTGCTTTAATTTTAATTTTAATTGAAAGTATTTCTTTAATCTTGTTGCCAGTTGCTTGAGAGTTCCAATTGCTTAAATTCCAGTTAACTGAGTTCCCTTCTACACTGCCATATAAAATCGATATTATCTAATCTGGATTATGTGGCAGTGTAGAAGGGGCCTGAGAGTCTGCTGAATTGTGTTAAATAAATAAATACATGAAAATAAACATAACAATAATAATATAAATGAAAGGCAAAAAATTATCCAGTTTTCCCACTTTTTTGGAGGGTGAGGCATTCAGTATGCTGACCTTCTTTAATGTATCATATTCGAAAAAATTAAATAGAAATAAAATAAATACAGAAATAAAAATATGAAGTTATCACTTGGGGGTGGCATTCACTAAGCAGAGCTTTTTTCCCCTCATGTCACACGCTAAAAATATATAAAAATATAAAAATAAAATTAATAAAATTAAAATATATGTACAAAAAATAAAAAAAACATGCAGTTTCCATCTTTTGGGGGGCATTCAGTATGCAGCGTTTCACATATAGAATGAAATATTAGAATAAAATAAAATAATTTTTAAAAAATTGTGTTTAAGATCTAGTCAGGAGTGTGCTGTGGTTTTCAACTTTGAATATGTTTTGATGAATTTAAACTGAATTTTTTAGTGCTGTTTGTTTAGTTCTGTTTTAATGTTTATATGTTTGTATAAACATTAAAACAGAACTAAACGTAAACAGCACTAATATGTTTGTATACTTTAAATTGTATGCTAATGCTTTAATGTCAAGCCTCTTTGAGTCCCCTTTGGGGAAATAAAGTGGGGTATAAATAAATAAATTATTATATTAATACAATAATAATAATAATGTTAAATGAATAAATGTAAATATTCACAAATATAATATAACATAAATAATAAATAATATGTAGTTCTCCCTTTTTTGGGCGGGGCATTCAGACCCCTTCTACACTGCCATATAAAATCCAGATTATCAGCTTCGAACTGGATTATATGGCAGTGTAAACTCAGATAATCCAGTTCAGAACTGATCATGTGGATTCTCTGCTTTGATAGGTCTGGATTATATGTCAGTATGCAGAAAGGAAAAGGCCAGCTAATGAAACTAAGGCCCCTTCTACACACCTATATAAAATCCACATTGAACTGGATTATATGGCAGTGTGGACTAAACAACCCAGCTCAAAACAGATAATGGGGATTCTCTGCCGCAATATTCTGGATTATATGGCAGTGTGCACTAAACAACCCAGCTCAAAACAGATAATGGGGATTCTCTGCCTTGATATTCTGGATTATATGGCTGTGTGGACTCACATAATCCAGCTCAAAGCTGATATTGGGCATTCTCTGCCTTGATATTCAGGGTTATATGGCAGTGTAGACTCAGATAAACCAGTTCAAGGCAGATATTGGGTATTTTCTGTTTTGATATTCTGTGTTATATGGCAGTATGAATTCAGATAATCCAGTTCTCTGCCTTGATATTCTGGGTTATATGGCAGTGTAGACGCAGATAAACCAGTTCAAGGCAGATATTGGGTATTTTCTGTTTTGATATTCTGTGTTATATGGCAGTATGAATTCAGATAATCCAGTTCTCTGCCTTGATATTTTGGGTTATATGGCAGTGTAGACTCAGATAAACCAGTTCAAGGCAGATATTGGGTATTTTCTGTTTTGATATTCTGTGTTATATGGCAGTATGAATTCAGATAATCCAGTTCTCTGCCTTGATATTTTGGATTATATGGCAGTGTAGACTCAGATAAACCAGTTCAAGGCAGATATTGGGTATTTTCTGTTTTGATATTCTGTGTTATATGGCAGTATGGATTCAGATAATCCAGTTCTCTGCCTTGCTATTCTGGGTTATAAAGCAGTGTGGACTCAGATAATCCAGTTCTCTGCTTTGATATTCTGGGTTATATGGTTGTGTGGAATGGCCTTCTCTTTTTATAAACCCACTCGCAGCATCCTCCACTTTGCTCTGCAGAACCACCTCTGACAGGTTAAAACGTGAAGCCTCTTTTTCTGAATACATACCCCGGCATGCAACACTCTCCAAAAGGCATCAAGCGCCCCAAGACTACAAGTCCCGTGATGCTTTGGGGCAAAGGAGCCGGCTCTCTCAGCCTCCCTTCTGCCGCATTGCCTCTTTGGGAGACGTCGTTCTTTGGCGCGACGGAGCTTGACGCATGCGCCGTGATCGGGAGAGGCAGTTCCTGTCTGTAGGCTTGGCCGAGGCAATAAAGTTTCTGCTGTGCGGAGGAAAGGAAGGGAAAGCTCGGAGGGGGAAGGAACGCAGGGGCGGCAGGGCCGGTTTCCTGGCAGGAATTTCCCGGGGTTTGAGTGAGTGAGTACCGGAGGGGCGGAGGGAGAGAAGCAGGGCCGAGGGGAGACCTCATATTCGCCTCAGAGGGGCTGAGGCGAGGGAGGGGGAAAGGTAAGGGCGCGCGCGGGAGGCCTCAAGAAGCGCGAGGGCTTTGGAAGCCTGAGGAGGGGTCGTGAGGGAGGGAAGGAGGGAAGGGCAAGGAAGGAGGCGTGTGTGGGGAAGTGCAAGAGGGTTATTGTTTGGGGAGAAGGCATGAAGGGGCACCTCAAAGCTTCCAAAGGCGCTGGATGCCTCTGCACTGTAGAATTGATGCAGTTTGACATCACCTTAACTATATGTGTAGGGTTGGGTTGCTGTGAGTTTTCCGGGCTGTATGGCCATGTTCCAGAAGCATTCTGTCCTGACGTTTCGCCCACATCTATGACAGGCATCCTCAGAGGTTGTAAGGTTTGGGTTGCTGTGAGTTTTCTAGGCTGTATGGCCATGTTCCAGAAGCATTCTCTCCTGACGTTTCTCCCACATCTGGGGCAGGCATTCTCAGAGGTTGTGAGGTCTGTTGGAAACTAGGCAAGATATCTGTGGGAGAAAGAACTCTTGTCCGTTTGATGCAAGTGTGAATGGCGCAGTTGGCCACCTTGATTAGCTTTGGATGGCCTTGCAGCTTCAAAGCCTGGCTGCTTCCTTCCTGGGGGAATCCTTTGTTTGGAGGAGCCTTCGACAATATATTGTATGAGGGTATTTTTTGTGGAGAAGGCATGAAGAGACACCTAAAAGTTTTCAAAGGCTCTGGGTGCCTCTATACCAGGCATGGGCAAACTTGGGGCCTCCAGGTGTTTTGGACTTGTGGGAGTTGAAGACCAAGACACCTGGAGGGCCCAAGTTTGCCCATGCCTGCTCAACACTGTGGAATTAATAAAGTTGGATATCACCTTAACTATGTATTGCATGTACGAAAGTGCGTGAGGGTTATTCTTTGGGAAGAAGGCATGAACAGTACATCTAAAAGTGTCCAAAGGTTCTGAATGCCTCTGCATTGTGGCTTTAATGCAGTTGGACATCACCTTGACTATATATTGTGTGTAGGGAAGTGCATGAGGGTTATTGTTTGGGGAGAAGGCATGAAGGCGACATCTAAAAGCTGTCAAAGGTCCTGGATGCCTCTACAATGTGGGATTAATGCTATTGGACATCGCCTTAACTATATATTGTGTGTAGGGAAGTGCAGTATATGGGAAAAGAAGGCAATGAAGGAACACACAAAAGCTTTCAAAGATTTGGGGTGCTTCTACACCAGGCATGGGCAGATTTCAGCCCTCCAGTAGCTGTTAGGAATTGTGGGAGTTGAAGTCTAAAACACTTGGAAGGCCCATGCTTGCTCTACACTGTGGAATTAATGCACTGGATATCACCTTAACTATATATTGTGTAGGGAAGTGCGTGAGGGTTATTGTTTGGGGAGAAGGCATGAAGGGGACATCTAAAAGCTTTCAATGGCTCTGTGTGCCTCTACATGGTGGAATTAATGCAGTTTGACATCACTTTAACTAGATTGTCTGTGTAAGGAAGAGCATAAGGGTGGTTGTTTGGGGAGAAGGCATGAAGAGGCACCTAAAAGCTGTTTGGATATCTTGTAGTATTGATGCAGTTGCACATCACCTTAACCTATATTGTGTGTAGGGAAGTGCATATTGTTTGGGGAGAAGACAATGTAAGGGATATTTAAAAGCCTTCAAAGGCTCTGGCTGCCTCTACAGTGTGGAATTAATGCAGTTTGACATCACCTTAACTAGATTGTGTGTGTGTGTAGGGAAGTGAGTGAGGGTTATTATTTGGGGATATGGCATGAAGGGACACCTAAGGCCCTTCCACAGTCATATAACCCAGAATATCAAGGCAGATAATCCACAATACCTGCTTTGAATAGGATTATCTGAGTCCACACTGTCATATAATCCAATTCAATGTGGATTTTATTCAGCTGTGTGGAAGGGGCCAAAAAATCTGAGTGCCTCTAGACCAGGCATGGGCAAACTTGGGCCCTCCAGAGGTTTTGGACTTCAACTCCCACAATTCTAATAGGCAGTAGGAGTTGAAGTCCAAAGCACCTGGAGGGTCCAAGTTTGCCCATGCCTGCTCTACACTGTGGGTTTATCTTCACTGTATTGTGTGTGGGGAAGTGTATGCATGCTCTCCTGGGAAAGAAGGCAATGAAGGAACACTTGAAAGCTTTCAAAGATTCTGGGGAGCCTCTACATTGTGGAATAAATGCAGTTTGACACTGCTTTAACTGCATTGTGTGTGTTGTGTAAGGGAAGTGTGTGAGGCTTGGGAAGAAAATGATAAAGGATCTCCTGAAAGCTTTCAAAGATTCAGGTTGCACCCACATTGGAATGAATGCATTTTGACACTACCTGAGCTGTATTGTGTGTGGGTGTGTTGTGCAGGGAAGTGTATGCACGCTCTCCTGGGGGAAGACTGTAATGAAGGATATCCTGAAAGCTTTCAAAGATTCAGGTTGCATCCACACCTTGGAATGAATGAATTTTGACATTACCTGAACTGAATTGTGCGCAGATGTGTTTGTTGGGATTGTAGGGAAATGTATGCACACTCTCCTGGGGGGAGATGGCAATGAAGGAGCACATGGAAGCTTTTGAAGACTTTGGGTGCATCTGCACTATGGAATTAACATAGTTTGACACTACTTTAACTATGTGGTATATGTTCTGTATGGGTGGGTGTAGGGAAATGTATGCATGATAGCCTTGGGGAAGAAGGCAACGAAGGAACGCCTCAACGCTTTCAAGACTTAGAGTGCATCTGCACTGTGGAATGAATGCCATTAGATACCACTTCAACTGCCATGGCTCAATGCTGTGGGATCCTGGGAGTTGTAATTTGGTGAGGCACCAGCAGAGAAGACTGAAGACCTTGTAAAACTGCAGTTCTCTTGATTCTACAGCATAGAGCCATGGCAATTAAAATGGTGTCAAACTGAATTAATTAATGCACCCTGTAATTACTCTATTTTCAGTTGCTGCCAGAGGCAGACCTACGTGCAGCTCACATCTTAAGCTTATTCAAACTAAGGATACATCCACACCATTGAATTAATGCAATTTGGCACCACTTGAACTACCATGGTTCAACGCTTTGGAATTCTGGGAGTGTGTAGTTTGATTAGGCACCAGTACCTTTTGACATAGAATGTTAAAGACCTTGTAAAATTGTAGCTTTCATGATTCCATTATATTGAGCCATGGAAGCTAAAGTGGGGTTAAACTATTACTGTAATTCTTTAGTGTACATGCACTTGTAGATGGGTTAGTTTGAATACAGGTTGTATATCCCTTCTCCAAAATGCTTGAGACCAGAAGAGTTTTGGATTTTATTGTGCGTGTGTGTGAGTGAGAGAGAGAGAATTTTGGAATATTTTGGATGCTCAACTTACATTGGTATGTGAAAGAATCTAAGTTCTACGAAAACGTATGCAGCGGAAGGAGTCTCTCAATTACTGTAGAATTACATATTGTGTGCCTTATCAGGAAATCTGAAATGATCCAAAATTGTTCACATGAGTGGCTGAAATCATGACACTTTTCAAATGCTTCAGTGAACACACACTTGGTTTCATACACAAAATTATTTTTAAAAACATTAAAATATTCTGTATAAATTGTCTTCAGGCTATGAGTATGAGCTGGATATGAAACCTAATGTGTCCACTCAGCCTTATTTATCTACAAATTCTGTATCCACAGATTCAACCATCCATGGTTTGAATTTTTTAAAAAGAATTCCAAAAAGCAAAGCTTGGTTTTGGAGTTTTGTATAAAGGACAGTATTTTAAGTTTTGTATAAAGGACAGTAAGGTAAAGGTAAAGGTTTCCCCTGACGTTAAGTCCAGTCATGTCTGACTTTGGGGGTTGGTGCTCATCTCCATTTCTAAGCTGAAGAGCGGCGTTGTCAGTAGACACCTCCAAGGTCATGTTGCCAGCATGACTGCATGGAGCGCCGTTATTTTACTACACCATTGTATATAGGAGTATTTTACTAACACCATTGTATATAGGAGGATTTGAGCATCCATGAGTTTTGGTATACACGGGGCTTTGTGGAACTAAATCCTAGTGGTTACCAATGTCCCATTGTATTTCATGTTCTTATCTCCAAGATTAAATATATAGAAATATTGCAAAATCGGGGGAAAAATCCCAAATTCAAAACACTTCTGGTTCTTAGCATTTAGGATAAAGGATGCTCTACACTTGTGACCTTTCCATGGTGGCTGGTAATGGTGCTTCTGGAGGAGGCACAAATTAAAGGTCAGGGCTGCTGCTGTTACTTTCATGCCTTGCTTCTTGGAAGTCAGCCCTTGCTGTGATATGAGATATGGTAATTATGGTTGCTAGTTTAGGGTCCCCTCTACACTGCCATATAAAATCCACATTGTCTGTTCTCAACTGGATTATATGGCAGTGTAGACTCAGATAATCCAGTTCAAAGCAGATAATGTGGATTATCTGCCTTGGTAATCTGGATTCACTGGCAGTGTAGAAGAGGCCTAAGAAGACTTCCAAGAGGAACTTTTGGAGGCTGGTACTGTTACAGAGCTTGGGATAGTTACCTTCCTTTGGATGACAACTCCCATAATCCGCAAGCAGAATTGTCCCTGAACAACATTTGCTGGGGGCAGAATTCTAGAAATTAAAAGTTCAAAGAGTAACTTTTCAAGCTCTAGTCTTTCAGTGTTTTGTTATGGAAGCAGGGAACCACTGGCACTATAATTCCACTTTAATTGTCATTGTTCCTTCCTGAGAAATTGTGAGATAAGCATTTTAGGAATTTTTATAATCTTTAGCCAGAGTGCCTCAGACAAAACTACAAAACCTAGAATTTCATAGGACAAAATCAGTGTAGTTAAAGTGGAATCATAGTTTTGTAATGAGTTGCTGGAGAAAAGCAGCACAGGGTTATTTATTTTCCTCCTTGACAACATTTTGTCAGCTATTGGGTGTATTGCCAGAAGGCTTTTATGGCTGGAATCACTGGGTTGCTGTGAGTCTTTCGGGCTGTATGGCCACGTTCCAGAAGTTTTCTCACAACCTCTGAGTTTGCCTGCCACAGATGTAGGCGAAACATCAGGGGAGAAAACTTCTGGAACGTGGCCATATAGCCCAAAAGACTCACAGCAATCCAGCTAGTGTGTGTATTATATGGATCTTTGTGTGCTCCAGCAGGGCTCTTCTTTCGTTTTTGGGAAATGGAAAGGGGAGATATTTGTTAGAGTAGTTGAGATTTCTCAGAAGCACTAACAGTTTAGCAAGAGTGGATAGAGGGAAGTGAATTCATTCCAGGATAGACACAAGATATGCTGTATGTTGTGTTAGATGTGCTAGTGCTGAGTTTAAAGAAAGCAAGCTAGGAGATGAGCAGGAGGTGGAAGAGATAAAGGACTGGTTTAATAAGAGTGTTGGATATTACCAGTTTAATGAGGATTGTCATGAAAGGCTTTTCTCTGTTTTTGCTTAGCTCTGCATCTTGCAGCATCTTCTCTTAAATGTCCACCTACTTTTTCACTTGACTTTTCAATATTAGTTTTTGCCCTGAGGAAAATGCTGCAGATTATGGTATAATTAACCTGGTAAGTGTTTTAGACTATGCAACATCCCCAGCGGTCAGGGGCTGATCTTGTTACCGAGTAATTTTGGTTACTTCAGTGTTCTGACTGTGACGTTTAGACTCCGATCTTATCTGCCTTGAATCATAGAGTGATTTGTGCTGTGGTTGCATGCAGTGCTTGTGTAAAAGTTGGGTGGGGGCACAAATGACTTGCAAATGTCTCCAGTGACTTTTTATAAATTGTGCATTCGTGCTTGTGCTAATACAAATTGAGATCCTGAAGCAACTGTTAAAAGATGTGAGACGTGTTCAAATTAAAACTGGAATCCAGTATAATGTTTCTTTTATGACTACTTCAAAACTCTTCTAATATTGGGCTTGCTAGATTCATTAATAATTTTAAAATGTACAAAAACTCCTTATCTATATGATTTATATGGAGCTCTGAAAAGTTCTTTTTTAGATTATGTTATATGAAAAAGTTTTCTTGTTAAGATTTTTTTAGGAAAATATGCAAATTACTCTGTCTTCTTGATGTGCTGGGAAACTCATAGCTCCGAAATTAATTCTTATGCAAATCTTGCTCTTTAGAATTATGCCATTATAGTCTGATCCTACAAAGACCTCAAGTTGGGTGCTGGGAAATTAACAGCAGAAGCAGAGTTTAATAAAAGCTAAGAAAATTATTTTAACATATTTTAAGGTGACTTCTATACTCAATAAGCATTTTTACATAAAAAGCACAGGTTAAAGCATTATAAGTGTTATTATGAACACTCGATAATTTTATTATATGAATTATGTGACAAATCATTGTCTATCTAATTGTATTAACAGCATGCTGCAGATCAGATTTTAAATCTTGGTCAGGTTCTTTTTGTATGCTTATGAATACAATTTAATATGCAGAACCAACCAGTTATTAAATAGAATTTGAACTGATATAGTGAGGTACTAAATGTAATGCACCTTTTTAAAATCAGTTACATGCATTTTAAACTGATTTCCGTTTGTGGTATTTTGATAGTCATTGATACAATTCACAGGTATAGGGCAGGGCCTAGATCTCCTTCATACAATAGCAGGCAGATAAATCAGATTGCTATTGAAGATGTCAATCCTTCTGGCCGATTCTAGGCAATTCAGTGGTGAGTGTGACAGAAGAACTAATTCAGAATATCTGGAGTTTTGATGGGTTATGTCTTATAATGCTGAAGACGATTTCCTTCATTTGTACTTCTATTTTTCATTCTTGTTAGCTGCCCTCAATTCAACTTTGAGTTATGATGACCTTGTGAATGAGAGCTTCCCTGTTAACCCTATTATCAACAGCTCTGCTCAAGCCTTCCAGAATAGGGCTGTGGTTTCCTTGTTTGAGTCTATCCATTTGAAATGTGGTCTTCCTATTGCCTTTTACCTTACCAAGCATTGTTGTCTTTTCTGATGAGCCATGTCTTCTTGTGATACGTCCAAAGTACAACCGTCTTAAGTTTGGCATCTTAGCACTCTCACTCTTAAACTTTGTTCTAAAGTTAGTGTAGATATAATTGAACTTAATTGATATTCATACATTCAGGCACTCTTATAGGCAAATATGACAAATGTGTTTCGAGGTATTCCCTTTCAACTACAGTAGAGTCTCACTTATCCAAGCCTCTGGATTATCCAAGTCATTTTTGTAATCAATGTTTTCAATATATTGTGATATTTTGGTGCTAAATTCGTAAATACAGTAATTACAACATAACATTACTGCGTATTGAACTACTTTTTCTGTCAAATTTGTTGTATAACATGATGTTTTGGTGCTTCATTTGTAAAATCATAACCTAATTTGATGTTTAATAGGCTTTTCCTTAATCCCTCCTTATTATCCAAGATATTTGCTTATCCAAGCTTCTGCTGGCCCGTTTAGCTCGGATAAGTGAGACTCTACTGTATTTGTTTGCACATAATTGTTCTGCATTTGCTATATCTAAAATAGGACAAAATATAAGATCATGTCAACTGCAGATAATTAGTTTGGACCAATTAATAATAGTGAGTTCCCACTGCTGTGCTTTAGTACTGCACAGTTGTCCTGACAATAATAATTATCCTTGCTGACTGTAGCAATATTATGTGGCTGTCATTCTGTTCTAGTGTGTGACATTAGAATCCACATGGAATTTGCTACTTTGACAAAATACTAAGGACTACTTATTTACATTTCAGCATGGAAACTGTATGTTTTAAGTTATTGGTGCAATTGCATAACTTGTCTCTGTTTAGTCTCAAAATCATATTACCTTTCACTTGGTTAACAAAGGACTTTTACTCAGCCCATTCTTGTGCAGAAAGTCATTCTGTAGCATCTGTAGCTATGAATTCTGGTTGTGTACAGCAGGGGTTCTCAAACTTTTTCAGCCGTGGAGACCTTTTTTAAGCAAAAGTTTCTCATGGAGCCTAAATAAATGTTTATAGATAATATTATATATAATGCATATCAGGCATGGGAAAACTTTTTGATGCATTGTGTTTTAAAATTTGACAGATGGACTGGGACAGTGGCAGATGGATGGAGTGTTTGTGTGAACTAACTGGAAAAAATGAACAAATTCCTATGCACACTGCACCTATCTCATTTGTAGTGAAGAGAAAAAAAAGGAAAGAAAGAACAATACAATATTTAAAATGAAGAACAATTTTAACCAACATAAATCTAACAGCATTTCAGTGAAAGACCCCAGTGGCCATACTGTCCAACCCCCTTCTGCCATGCAGAAAAGGTGCAGCCAAAGCACCCTCAACAGATAGCCACTCAGCCTTTGTAATAATAATAATAATAATAATAATAATAATAATAATAATAATAATAATAACAGCAGAAACCTCTGGGGCCATCCAGTTCAACCCCTTTCTGCCATGCAGGAAAAGCACAATCAAAGCACCACCAACAGGTAGCCTATATCCACACCCTGCTTTTGTAATAATAATAATAATAATAATAATAATAATAATAATAATAGGAACAACCTCAGGGGCCACCCAGTCCAGCCCACTTCTGCCATGCAGGAAAAGCACAATCAAAGCACCCCCTGAGCAGTGGGATGGAAATAGTGTTTTGGAAGCAAGCAAGGCAATGGGGAAAGATCTGGATGGCAAGGGGAAAAGGCTTTTGGTGGCAAGGGGATGGGGGAAAGACTTTTGGGGCAAAGGAGGTGGGGAAATAATAACTTTATTTTTTTTGTATGCTGCCTCCCTCTCCCCGAAGGGACTCGGAGCAGCTCACATGGGGACAAGCCCAATCAACATCAAATATCATAAAATATACAGTTTAAAAAACACATACATCATAGTTAAAAACAGAGGAATAAAACTGAAGTTTAAATTAACTTAAAATTATAAAACATAAGATATAAAAACAATCTTAATTGTCCACGAACCATTGAGAGATCTAGCTAGGCATGAGTCACAACTCACTAAAAATTTAAAACTGATGAATAAAGTGCATGAGTAAAGTAAATGTATAGGGTGGACAAAACAGGGTGGGGAAAGATGATCTTGGGGTGTAGAACAACAGTAAAGTGCCAGTGCAAATTACAAATCGGAATGGGGACAGTTATAAGGACTTGACTAATCAAATGCACAGCAGATCATCCATGTTTTTAGTTCTTTACGGAAGATGGAGAGGGTAGGTGCTAACCTAATCTCCCTGGGAAGGGAATTCCATAGCTGAGGAGCGACCACAGAGAAGGCCCTTTCCCACATCCCCACCAACCGCGCTTGCGAAGGGGAGGAAGCAAGAGAAGGGCCTCCCCAGAAGATCTTAGAGGTTGCATAGATTCATAGGGGAAGATGTAGTCACAAAGATAGGCCAGTCCTGAAAAAGATTTTGGGGGTGAAAGAGGCAGGTTGAAAAAGCTTTTGTTGGTGAGGGAGGTGGGGGAAGGGGAGGAGGGAAAGCCTAGAGGGGGAAGAAGGCAGAGGAGGATACTGCATGGCCACTAGGTATTCTTCATGGAGTCCCAAGCGCCCTGCAGAACACACTTTGAGAACTGCCCATTTACAGAAATGACTGTTAGGATCCAATTACCCAAGAAAATAAACCAAGTAGTAGTTTGTAAATATGTATGCAACAGGGATTGTGCTTGGAAACATGTAGCAATGGTTATATGTCTGCAGTTAATTACTCAATTGTTTACTGACTGTTGTTACTGAATTGCAGAAATGAATTTGATATAATTTATAGTTGCTATACACAGTTTTAAATTTTGTTCTCCATGAATGGACACTTAACTTGAACATTTTAATGAGTAGACATTTCTGTGTTGTTACTTTACGTTTTGTGTAATATGAATAAGTTTAAGAACAGTCACCATTCTTAGCAAAGTTACCTAATTCAATACTGCTGAAAGTGATGGCCCATGGTTCAGTATCAGACCATGATCCATTGGCTGTTGTCCCCTTGTTAGCTTTCAGAAAAAAGCAAAATACCATAGTGTTAGCCATTGGGCACAGATAAGGGACCAGCATGGGGTGAGGGATTGCTAACTTCTCACTTCAGGTAGTTTGAGATGCACTGAGCAGTACAGATGACTGATTGAGAAAAAAATAGATATTGGCTTCTACATCTACTGTTCATTTTTTAAAGAAATGTGTTCATTTGGGGTTGGATACACAATTATTCAATAAATATTGAATGAATATAAATACATTAATTTACTAGGTTAGTTTGGATCTTGCAAGACTGTATTTTACCATGCATTTCCTGCTCATGCAAAATACAACAGGGTTTCTTTTGTTCTAAAGGAAGGAAGCTGATGGTGTTGCTTTAAATGCAGGCTTATTTCCTTGAGGAAGATGCAAAAACATCAGGGTGTGTAGGTGCTTAATTTTGCAGAGGACAATATAATCAAGGTTTTCATGACAAGAATAATGATATACAGTTGTTGTCACAGTTTGACATTTATCTAGTTTCAGAAACATGCTACATAGGCATTAAATAATTGTTTTATTTGATCTGTTTCTTCATTTATTAAGAACGATAATGTGAGTGAAATAATATAATATCATAAACAAGAATTCCTAAATATATCAGTTTCTGGAATTGTGACTTCCAAGGCTTCATTTTCTTTTCTGTTGCATTGTTGTTACATTCTTAAAAGATATTTTTGGTATGTTTTAAATAGTATGTCCTTTAATTTTATGACACTCAGTAGCTTGGACAGAGAAGTGGCATACAAATGCCATCATGATTATATGGTGACAAGGGTTAAGAAGAATGGCATCATTCCAAGCATTATGGATGCCTGCAGTTACAGTACTAAAACAAGAGGAGGATGATATACGGGCCGGCAGAATGTTGGATAAGCGAATATTTTGGATAATAAGGAGGCATTAAGGAAAAGCCTATTAAACATCAAATTAGGTTATGATTTTACAAATTAAGCACCAAAACATCATGTTATACAACAAATTTGACAGAAGTTCAGTTACAGTACTAAAACAAGAGGAGGATGATATACAGTAGAGTCACTTATCCAACATAAACGGGCCGGCAGAATGTTGGATAAGCGAATATTTTGGATAATAAGGAGGCATTAAGGAAAAGCCTATTAAACATCAAATTAGGTTATGATTTTACAAATTAAGCACCAAAACATCATGTTATACAACAAATTTGACAGAAGTTCAGTATGCAGTAATGCTATGTAGTAATTACTGTATTTACTAATTTAGCACCAAAATATCACAATGTATTGAAAACATTGACTAAAAAAATGCGTTGGATAATCCAGAACTTTGGATAAGCGAGTGTTGGATAAGTGAGACTCTACTGTATGTGAATTGGAAGCATTTGTTTTGTATTAAGCTTCTATACAGTATATTTGTTGCACAGTGGTTGCTATTATTGAACCTACTAAAGCAAAAGTGGTTTGTTACAGAAGGCATGTCAAAGGGGAAAATACAGTCTTAGTTATATTTCTGCCACCATTACAAGAACAAAAAAAGTAAAGAAGAAATGCTCCTTTGCTCCCTTTTCAAGAACAAAACATTACATTTTCAAAGTGGTTAAACTGTTTTTTACTTAGAAGCAGTAGCAGAATTAAGATATATTTATAATATATATATATATATATATATATATATATATATATATATATATTACATACCGTGTTTCCCCGAAAATAAGACAGTGTCTTATATTATTTTTTGCTCCCAAAGATATGCTAGGTCTTATTTTCAGGGGGTGTCTTATTTTTCCATGAAGAAGAATTCACATTTATTGTTGAATAATTGGTTGCTATTATTGAACCTACTAAAGTGGTTGCTATTATTGAACCTACTAAAGAAAAAGTGGTTTGTTACAGAAGGCATGTCAAAGGGGAAAATACAGTCTTAGTTATATTTCTGCCACCATTACAAGAACAAAAAAAGTAAAGAAGAAATGCTCCTTTGCTCCCTTTTCAAGAACAAAACATTACATTTTCAAAGTGGTTAAACTGTTTTTTACTTAGAAGCAGTAGCAGAATTAAGATATATTTATTTTATATATATATATATATATATATATATATATATATATATTACATACCGTGTTTCCCCGAAAATAAGACAGTGTCTTATATTATTTTTTGCTCCCAAAGATATGCTAGGTCTTATTTTCAGGGGGTGTCTTATTTTTCCATGAAGAAGAATTCACATTTATTGTTGAACAAAAAAATGAACATTTATTATATACTGTACAGTAGTTGTCATCACAAACCAGCATAACCAGACAAATTGTGAATCCTATCAAGAATTTCTTGTTACTACCATTATTTCCATGTACAACACTCTATGGTACGTACATTTACCGCTCCTGCATGCTCTGTTGTTCTGTTAGGCGGGCATGCTTCCAAACAAAAACTTTGCTAGGTCTTACTTTCGGGGGAGGCCTTATATTTAGCAATTCAGCAAAATGTCTACTAGGTCTTATTTTCTGGGGATGTCTTATTTTAGGGGAAACAGGGTATAAGCTATATATACACACACATACACACCCCAAGCTCTCATACTAACATGTTAAAAGTCTGTCAGCAAAAGGAAAGCTGGGGAAGGGGGAATTGACTTGTTTCCTGTGGAATAAAGTTTCAGTGGGAGCAGCCATTAATAAGCCATTGGACTAAAGGTACCAGAAGTAAGTGCAGGAAGAAGGCTTGCAAAGGGGAGAACGGCCACCTAACTATTAATATGTGTAAATATTGAAATAAATATAGTGCCCCTACTTCACGGAATGTCACTTATAGTGGGTGGTCCTGGAACGTAACCCCCGCGATCAGTGAGGGAACACTGTATAAGCAGTCATTCCCGGCATATGTACAATGCATGTACATAATATATTATTGAAAATAAATTTTGAATCGCTAGAAATATTACAGTACTAGACACTTACACTCACTGTCATTCTCCACTTGTTCAATTCCTGATTACCTAGTTTGGGATGCTCAAAGCTAGGCTCTGCACAATCACAAGACATCTTCATGACATTCACTTTCTCCCCCCCCTCCCCACTTACAACAGGAGGTGAGCAGAATACCTTCCTGTTTTAAAAAGGACTTCTTGAGAGTTGATATTGGTTTAAGGGACATTGGGGTGCACGCCCTAGACATTTTTGAGCAATTTTTTTTTTTAAAAAATGGGACTTTGGCCAAAATTTACAGAATCACAGCAATTCAGTACTTTCCAGTTCCAATCCAGATAGACAAACTGGAAGGATACTTTTGCTGATGATAATGAAAGTATTTGACTATTGGAAGCAAGTCCATGCTCCTATCTTTCTCTTGGCCAAGGTCATCTCACAGGACAGCCAAGAACATTTCTGTTGCAAAACCAAATATGAAAGATGATTTAAAGGACCTGGAATGTGGGTGAGGAAAGTATGCCCACCCACAACATCACTGACACTCCCAAAGCTGCTGGAACCTCTTTTTTATTACAAAAGAAGTAAAAAAAAAAACCCCCACTTCAGAATACTAAGTGTCTGGTACTAGAAGAGTAGTTTAAACTCTGAATGATATAGTCAAGACAAAAATCCAGGAAATGCAAACCAGAATTAGACTTCAGATCGCTTCTAGGTTGTACTTTTGAATAATGAATGGTTAGAAAGCTTTTGTTTATCACACTGGCCAAGAAGTCTTGAAATATATTCAGTCCAAAGACTTTTGTCAATGTGTCGAAATCTCTGAGAACAACCATTCTAGGGAATCGGAGGTCATATTTGTCATCTGTTGTCTTAGGCACAGAAACTGCTAGAGAAGGATTGGATGTACTGGTATTTGCACAGCATGAGATATGAACACTCTAGATATCAAACTTTAAAGCCATTGAGCCCTTTTTGAAAGAAATGTTTCTCGTGGAGCCCCAATAAACTTTTGGATACAGGAGCCGCATTGTACTTTAAAATTTGGCAGGCCAGGCCAGTAGCAGATGAATGGAGAATGTTTGTGTGAAATAACTGAAAAAAACAAAGAAATTCCTATGCACACTGGACATACCTTGTTTGTAGTGCAAAAAACAAAACAAAAAAAAGAACAAATGAACAAACAATGCAACATTTAATGAAGAACAATTTTAACCAACATAAACCTAACAGTATTTCAGTGGAAGACCCCAGGGGCCACCCAGCCTTTGTAATAACAATAATAATAGGAGCAATCCTATGGGCCATCCAGTCAAACCACCTTCTGCCTTGCAAGAAAAACAGTCAATGCACCCCCCAACAGATGGCCATCCAGCCTTTGAAATAAGAATAATAATAGGAGCAACCCCATGGGCCACTCAGTCCAACCTACTTCTGCCTTTCAGGAAAACCACAGTCAAAGCAGCGGTGGAGAAACCCCATTGGTGGTGCCAGGGAGGCCCTGTAGGTCATGGCAGAGAGACTTTGTAGGCTGTATTGGTGGTAACGCGACTCCACAGGCAGCATTTTTCCTAAACAGTGGGGCCATGGAGCCCCTGTGATGTCCCTGACTCTGCTTTATGGAGCCCTGAGGGCTCCACAGCACACAGTTTGAGAAGCACTGCTCTAGATTGATGCACAGGTGGATAGAAAATTGATTGCAAGATGAAATTTCTATAACAAGTCTTACACCTATACTATAATTCTGAGCCTATGGCATTATGCATGAAAGGAGAGGGAGAAGCTTACCACTTGTTCCTGAATTCAGACCTTATTGATGCAAAATGGATTTGACCCCCATACCTGTAATGAAATTGTGAAAGTGATAGTTTTAATTTTGAATTGGTCTGACATTTAGCAATAGTACACCCATAGGCAAGCTAATAAAGCAAATCAGAACCGTGCATGGCAGGAATATAGCAGGAAATCAGGAAGAAACAATTGTAATATGTTTAATTTCTTGTTTCTTAAACAGTTATGGATCATGTGAAGATACAGGAGAGGATCCTCTTTGCAGTTGCGCCCCTGTTCTAGAAAATCACTCATTTGGGAAGCTGACTGAGAATGATACTTGCTTTATTTTGCTACTAAGTTAAGGCTAGGCTAATGGCTATATACCTGGCTATCTGTGACAGCACTTAGGTTTGCCATCACAGGCACATGCCAATAGTATATTTATAAACAAATAAAACTTCCAATCAACAGAAAGAGCATACAGCTTGTATTAACCAGGTTTCCTAAAAAACACATCAAACTTAAGATTTTGTTCTGTTTTTTGAAGTGGGAAGAAACACACAACTGAGCATCCTTCTGTTCTCCTTTCTCTTGAAAGTCACTTGATCACCAAAAAGGAACTCAAGATTAAAAATGTAAATAAGGTGGTGGATATATTTCCGAGGAAGGAACTGGCAAAACCACCTCTGAGCAGTTCTTGCCAAAGAAAACTATGTAATCCACAGGACTATTATTTATTGCCTGTTTATGCCACCTTTCTCCCGGGGTGAGACTCAAGGGTGCTTCCAAAACAATCAGTTAAAAGATATTCACAATAAAATTTAAATCAATTCTGCATAAAAATATTTTAAATGCACACATATATAAGTTAACAGGTGACTGGAGGATATGTGTGTCAGTGCATACCCACATCCATCCAAGAATGTACAGCTTGGAACTTGACCAAAGTTTCAGGGAAATATCTCTGCCCAACCATAAGAAAACTTTAGGGTCATTTTAAAGCCCAGTGAACAGGCATCTCCTCATCCCATCTGGCTTGTATGTAAATTTGCCACCATTTCCTTTGGCAAAATAAGTAAAGTTAATAAACTGTGGTATAAGGTTTCTGTTGTCAGAAAATGTAGGATAGGAAACATTTGTTTTACCAGTTATACTCCAATAGGTTTTTGTTGATTTGCTGGCTGGTAATAGCAATGCAAATGGAGAAATTATATGAGCTTACCAGAACAGGCCTTGGGGTTGTAGAAATAATTCTTTTGTATGCTAAATTTGGGGGAAAAGATAAATTTAATCAATGTTATTCCTATTTTGCACCACTTATATGGCATATTGTCCATATTAATTATTTCAACATGCTGTGATTTTCTTTCAATAATTATCTATTCCCTGGAGCTGAAATTGGCCAAAAATGTGAGTGCTGTAACTGCAAGAAATTTGGTGGACAATTCATTAGCATCAGGGAGAAATCACAGAATTAATTTTATAGGTTCTCCCCCTATTTTGTTTTCTCACTTGCAGTAATTTTAGGCAAGCAAGTATTGGTCCCAGTTTGAGAACACTTTTGTAAAAGCCTGTGTAGCTTTGTCCTGTAACTGATTTATAAATACTTTTATCATGTATTGAGAGCTGCACATTTACTTGGAGAATATCTGGCTAGAACTGCATTTGATATTGATGTTGCTATAATTTGTAGTATACTTGGACTTTGAATTTCTCAGAATATCATTCGAAAATGAATAGATGTTCCAGTTGTCAATTTAAATTATGTTAACATCTAGAGAATGTCCAAGCAGTTACCAGAGATCTGGAAGCTGCCCAAATCTCTCACCAGATCATGAAAGAATGTACAAACCCCTGTATCCTACCACTTAAAAAACAACAACAATTTTTACTCTAAATTTTACCCCCACCAATATGGAGATAATTTTATTATTCTTTCCCCCTCTCTGGCCCAGAAGTGTCATTTATAAAGCAAGAGTTAAATCAGAAGTGACTTCCAATTTATTTTCTGCTTTTTAAAAAGGACATCTCTTGGATTCACAATAGTTGAATGGGTTCAAAATGTGGACAACAATATTTTGAAAAGGAAAACACAATTAAGGGAATTTATTTGCCATTGATGGGTTTTGTAAATGGCCTTGGGGACCACATGTGGACCATTTCCCACCTTATAGATCTGCATTTATGCTTGAAACAGAGCTCTTGAAATTAATTGTGTTTTTGGTTATGTCCCAATGAATTGGTACTATTGTAGTGCTAACTGATAGCATTCCCTGAATTGAGAGGTAAGTTATTTCATGAAAAAAACTATTTTAGTTGCATAATGGGTTATTCTGTGTAGTTACACTTAAATGATGGCTTAGAGCAGGGTTTCTCAAACTGGGCTACTCCAAATGTTTTGGATTTCAGCTCCTAAATTCCTAATAGCTGGTAAGCTGGCTGGAATTTCTGGGAGCTGAAGTCCAAAACACTTGGAAAAGCACAGTTTGAGGGCCCTTCCACACAGCCATATAACCCAGAATATCAAGGCAGAACATCCTACAATATCTGCTTTGAACTGGCTTATCTGAGTCCACACTGCCATATATTCCAGTTCAAAGCAGATAATGTGGGATTTTATTCAGCTGTGTGGAAGGGGCCTAAGAAACACTGGCTTAGAGCAGTGGTTCTCAATCTGTGGGTCCCCAGGTGTTTTGGCCTACAATTCCCAGAAATCCCAGCCAGTTTTCCAGCTGTTAGGATTTCTGGGAGTTGAAGGCCAAAACATTTGGGGACCCATAGGTTGAGAACCACTGGCTTAGAGGATAATAGCCAAAGAAATAATAGATTAAGAAGCAATGAACAATTCTGGTTACTGCTTAATGTCCATTTCCCTAATTCCTTTGCTCTGAATCTTCATTTTCCTCCCAGTCTTTCTTCACTGCTAGTGTTCATTTCATTCTGCCTAAGATTGACAAGTACAAACAAGAATAAACATGAAAAAGTATATTGAAACTTCACGTATATTTCAGTTGTATCGCATTTCTGAAGCACCTGATCTATTATGTGCTGTTATGGGAAAATGTTCAAGCTCTAGCAAGGTTTTTGAAAGTCTGGTCTACCGGGACTATATTTTAACAAGTGACACATGAGCCTTGTTGAAAATACTAGAGTAATACTTCAACCAAGTAGGCAGCTATATGCATAGATGTCACCAGATTGCCAATATGGCAATCAAATAGTCCAGGGATACTTAAAACAGTAGTTTGCGGGAAAGTGTTAGCCCATGAGCTGTCACATGCAGGTCCACAGTGAGTTTCCAGGATAGTAAGAAATAGTTGTAACCAACTAGCACATGGGGTCAATGTAGAAATGGTTACTCCTGTATTTTAGCAATTCTGATCAGTGCTGAAATAGACTACAAACCATATTTAATTGCATAATTGTTGCACCCCTCTTTTTGGGTTCCCAGATAGGGTCTTTTTATATTCCCTGCATAATAGTCGCAGCTTCTGTAATTCCAAGGAGCAGGCGCAAGAGTGGGTGAAGGTTACCGCCAGCCGAGGAAGACTTGTTAACTCTGGTTGGTAAGCATACAGGTGGGTGAGCTTTCACCCACTCACGTACCTCCCATTGGGTCTTGCTTGTCCACACACGCCAGTGGGAGAAGTTTACTGGGTTTCCCTCAGCTGCTTGGCTGGGGGAGGCCCTGCAGGCCTCAAAACATTTCACGGCATAATAGTCATGCCCCCTTTTTTGAGGGGGGAATAGGAAAAGTGTGACTATATGTAGTGAAATATGGTAATTGGAAGCAGATGGTAGTGAAGCTCCCTTCTTTGTAAAAATAAGACAAACCAGATCAAACATTGGAATAAAACCAAAGAAGTACGCTAGTGCCAAATTATAGATAACTATCATGGCATTTGAACGGCTGAATCCTATTAGTCCCAACTAGGGTAGACTCTAATGACAACACTTTTTACTTATGCAGTTTATCTAAATAAACCACATTTGTTCAGTGGGCTTTTCCAGCTAGAGCTAACAGTAAGCCAAAGCATGTAGTATAACTGCATAGGAACTTCTAAATATTTTTGGCATGATGTAATACATTTTTGTTGTGTGTGTTCAAGTTGTTTCTGACTACTGTGACCCTAAAGTGGCCTATCATGAGGTTTTCCTGACATAACCTACTCAGAAAAGGTTAGCCATTTCCTTCCTCTGAGTCTGAGAGAGAATGTGGTTTTCCCAAAGTCACCTAGGAGGTTGCCATGGCCAAGTGGAGATTTGAACCTTATTCTTTTATTGCCCTAACCCAGTGCTAAAATCAGTGTACTGCAGTGGCTCTAATGATATAGTGTCTTCTAATTTTTTTTATAAACCACAAGGCTCGGTCAACATTCTGTATACTGCATTAATGCTTTATAAATGCCTTAGATGGTTCAGGTCCACACTATTTGGCTGACCGGATCCTCTTGTACGAACCTGCCCAAGCCCTGAGATCTTCAGAAGAAGCTCTTCTCTTGATCCCACCTCCATCTCAAGCCTGGTTAGTAGTAATCGGAGAACAGGCCTTCCCAATAGCTGCCCTCAACTCTAGAACTCCATGCCCAGGGAAGCCAGAATGGCCCCCTCCTTGCTGTCCTTCCAGCAGTAGGCTTATTCAGGCAGACTTTTAAAGATGAAAGTTTTTAAGATCAATTCAAGGGATGCTGTGGTTTTTAACTTTGAACATGTTTTAATGGCTTTTAACTGGGATTTTTAAAACACTGTTTATATTTTATCCTGTTTTAATGTTTGCATATTTGTATATTTTAAATTGTATTCTGATGCTTTTATGTTATTCTGTTTTGAGTCTCCTGAGGGAGAGAGAAAGTGGGGTATTATTATTATTATTATTATTATTATTATTATTATTATTATTATTATTAATGTCATTAATATGTGAAACTATGTTGTTCACTAAAGGTATTCTAAATCTTTGCCGTGATGATGGAATTTATGCTGTTTATGTGTTTCCTTTTCCTGAAAATGAGCTACTCAGAGATGGGTGTATTAAATGAAACTAGTGATGGAACAAATTCAATTCATACTCTTCTGGTAAAGCAAACTTTGGTACTTTTTTTGTTTTTCAGTGTAATGTTCAAGTTTAGAAATGCCTTATGTGGATCGTCAAAATCGTATTTGTGGTTTTCTCGATATTGAAGAAAATGAAAACAGTGGAAAATTTCTGCGGAGATATTTTATACTGGACACAAAAGAAGACAATTTGGTGTGGTACATGGATAATCCACAGGTACTCTAATCTGAGATTACTTCTCCTTTTCGCCATCGAATTCAAAAGCTCGTATGTTAAATTTAGCTTTTAAAAGCTGGGCAGGTCTTTTCAAAAATTGATTTGTAATCCTTGCATTACATATTTGATTGTTTTATATATTTTATTAGAGTTGTGGGGCAAAGGGGGAATTTATTTTCATAGTTGACGTATTTATCATTGGAAATTTGGATACATTATGCTGTCTACCTGGACACATTTTTTGAAAGGCCATTTAAAATTATTGAAACTCACCTCCAAATAAATGTATTATCTGGATAAATGGTCATATCTGATCATATTCTTGCTGCACGTGTCTACTTACAACAGAAGAGGTAAACAGTAGCTGTTTCCAGACTCTCTTATTTAGCTTTCATAAGCAGCAAAGTAGAAGGAAAAAGGGAAAGCAAATAAGTCTGCTTCACCCTTAGCGTGATTTTAAAAAAAGATCTCTATTTGGCCACCAAAATAGAAATAATAAGTAGACACTTGTGAAAGGAAAAAAATCATTCCTGGATAGAATTTCAGATTAAGTTTCAAGTTGTCTCTTGTGTAAAACTTATTTACTTATGTAAAACTATTTCACATGTGCACATAGTTTTGAATAAAACACTTTCTGAAATATATATTGAACTGTTTTTACTTTTTGTGGTACTGGAACCTCCTTATTTTTTCTGTAATATTTCTAACTCTAGTATCAAATTTTCTACAAAGAAATAATGCAGTGTTTAGGAACATATCTGTTTCCTTAAAAGAGGTATGTCTGTATGTCTTAATTAGTAGCTTTCATTTTACATGCAGTTTATGTTCTTGACTACAGAACCTTCCCTCTGGATCTCCACCAGTTGGATCCATTAAACTTACCTATATTTCAAAGGTATGTGCACCCCGGAAAACATTATATTTGCAAATGCATTCTGATGATATTTTAATAATTTAAAGACAGTTACGTGTATACATTTGGTCTAATGGTTTAAGACTATACTGGAAGGAAGTTGCATTGTGGCTGTGCCTTTTGAACATCTGATTGGTATGGTGTAAAGCTAGAATTCTGAAATCATTGTCAAAGCTGTGTGCAGAATACAGTATGCATACTAAAATCTACGTGTTGACAGTGTGCGTGTCAAGCCTAAACTAGGAACTACAGTTCATTATCAGAATACTTTAAATAGTGGTCTTTCAAGCTCTGTTTCCCCATTGCTGGGGAAAAAAATCAGCCTAAAAGCAAAGCCTGCGGGGGGGCAAAATTGTATGAATTCTGTTTTAGCACCTTCCTTGTGCCTGAAGTAAGCTTCCAGTTACTATTATTTTTGAACATATTGGTGGGGACAGTCACAGAGACCTGGGTGATGGAAAATTCCTCTGCTCCCCCCCCCCCCTTTTGCGGTTGTCTACCCCTGGTTTATTTGAAAAAACCTAGGATCTTAAACTATGTGTTGAAGTTGGGTAAAAGGATAAAACTAATATCATCTTAGTTTGGACACAGTGGGTTTATGGAAATGATTACATTGTGGTTTAATAAGCATGATTTTTTTCCTGCACTACTGTGTGACCACCTTTTCCCATGGCACTTCATCCTTTGCCTCATCAAGTTGAGGTAACTGAAAGAAAGCAAAATAATCTCCACAAAACCATAGCTTCTCATTATGTCTAAATTAGAAAATTGTGGTCTCCTAACAAGGCAGGATGTGGCCTACACTTTTAATGTATGGCTTTCTGACCTGGCTCAGTTGGAAGCTATGTAAAAGGAATATGGTTAATTATGCCTTCTAGGCTTATTAAGTACTTGAACAAAGACAGGTGTGGTGGCATCTTTAGGTAATGCCTGGCTTGTGATTATTGGAATTGGGTCAAATGTAGTGGAAATAAATGCTTCTCATCTTCTTGTGGGCACGCCAGAGTAAAGAGATGTGCATGAGACCTCTAAATCATGTTGTGAAGTTTATTTACAATACAATCATTATGATGAGAACAACTTTCAATATATATGTGTGTTGAGTTTATATCACTGTAAAACAATGAAACAAATTCACTTGGTGGGTGGGTGGGTGAGGGCAGGGGGGCGATTAAAGATTTAGTTTATAATTCTTAGTCTGTTAATCTAGTATTTCTCATTTGATTTTAGTTTTATGATTACAGTTTTGTGTTCATAATCCAAACATAAAAAAGAAATGATATCTATGCTGCTTACTTTCCTGTTTTTTTAGCAGTAATATAGTTATATATACAAGTGTTCCCTCACTTATCGCAGGGGTTACGGTCCAGGACCACCCGCGATAAGTGAAAATCCGCAAAGTAGGGGCGCTATTTTTATTTTAATATTCATACATATTTTTAAATAGTTCGGTGGCCTTTCTCCCCCTTGCAAGCCCGAGGGAGCCAGTGAAGCCTTCCCTACCAGCTCCCGCGGGCCCCTTGCTCTGTTCCCACCATGTTGCTCTGGCTGCCTCTGCTCCGGCAGCTAGGGAAGAAGGAACGCTTCTCCGGCTTGGTGAATGAGCAAGCAGGGCAGGGTGGGTGAGAGACTGACAGAATGGGGGCGGGCGGCAGCGGGAGCCTGGAAGAGGCAGCCAGGCTCCCGCTTCTATCGCCGCTCCAGCCAGGCTACACTGGGAAACGTGGAGGACATGGAAGAGGGGGCGGAGACCTCCACGAGTCCTGCCCCCTCTTCTGAGTCCTCCATGTTTCCTGCCATGGCCCGGCTGGAGCGGTGGCAAAAGTGAGAGCCTAGCTGCCTCTTCCAGGCTCCTGCTGCCGCTGCCACCCGCCCTCACTCTCTCACTCTCTCATCCACCCTGCCTTGCTCGCTCATTCACCAAGCCAGAGCAGTGTTCCTTCTTCCCTGGCTGCAGGAGCAGAGGCAGCCAGAGCAACATCTCGGTGGTGGCTCCCCGGCTGTGGAACACCCTCCCCACAAATATCCGACAAGCCTCAACCCTTCTGGGTTTCAGAAAGGCCATGAAAACATGGTTGTGTGCACAAGCTTTTAATGAGTAATACGATAACGTCGACATGGTCCGATTGAAGGCTGAAGCATGAGGTTTTTAGACAAACTGGTCTAATTTACATATGTTTAAAATGTTATAATGTATTTTAATGTATTTTTATAGTTGTAATTGATGATATGTACTTTTTTTGTTTCATTATTATGTTCTTGGCATTAAATGTTGCCAACTGTTGTAAGCCGCCCTGAGTCCCCCAGGGTGAGAAGGACGGGGCATAAATGCTGGAAATAAATAAATAATAAATAAATAAACATGGTAGGAATGGAGCAAGGGGGCAGCCCTGAGGAGAAGCAGCAATGGGGTAAATAAATAAATAAATAAATAATTTTCCTGCGAGACAGCGAGTCTGCGATAAGCAATCCGCGAAGTAGCGGGGGAACACTATAGCTGTTCTGTAGTCCCTTATTAAAACATGTCTTAAAATTGGAAAATGGTTACTTGATTGATTGACATTGCTCCTGTTCTTGGATATAATATTTGAAGGCAGCAATATTTTCAGGTTGTATTTTTGTTGTTTATTTGTTTTACTAAAAGAAATACCACAAGGATATTTGGAAAACAGGTCCAAAAGTTCTAAAATATGACATCTGGAAATACTTGGTGGAGAAATGTCAAGTGTCAATCAATCAATGATGCCTTTATTACAGTCAACAAGCTATAAGGCAATGCAATAATTATATACATCTTAAATATAAAATTTTTGCTTACTGGTAATAAGGCTGTGTGGCTTTAATGTACATTTTATTGATATAATTGTTTGGTTTTAATTGTATCAGTTTTGTACTCAATTTTAAACATATTTTATTAAGCAGTTTTTACAATATCTTTCCATCCTTTTCATTATATCCTTTTGTACCATCCCAACATGGCCTGTTTCTATTTCCCAATATAGTGTGCACACACTTCTTTCTATATGTGTATAAGCATACTTCTTCCCTGTATTATTAACTGCCATCAAGTTGACTTTGGCAACACTATTAATGAGAATATCCCAAAGTCAATCTATCATCAAAAGCTCTGCTTAGGTCCTGCAAACTCAGGGCTCTGGCTTCCTTGTGTGAATCCATCAACGTAGTCTTTCCCTTTTCCTATATTGCCTTCCACCTTACCAAACATTATTGTATTTTCTATTCAGTTAGGTTTTCTCATGATATGTGCAAAGTTTGTTGTTATCTTGGCTTCTATGAAGAATATCAGGCTTGATTTTCTCTAGCACCAATTTATCTTTTTATCAGTCCACAATATCCGTAGAACTCGACTTATTTTGAACATAACTTTGGATTTGTTAGTTCTCATCTGTCTCTGAGTTTTCAGGCTTCAGGATCAATGAACTGTGGGGTGTTTAGATGTTTACACAATAAAGAAACAAAATAATACTTAAAACAGTTAAGGAGGTGTAAATTTGTAGAAGTCAATTTTTGGAAGTTGATGAGTGCAGAATCAGAATTGAGTCTTTCTATTACAAAGATAGTTGCATGCCAAGATTTGAAAGATATATTGTTTACTGGTAGCAAATAATACAACTAATTTTCTGTAATCATTGTGACATCTCATTATATTAATGAAATAACTGGATTTTCACATGCTAATTGAATACATACAGTTGCAATGGCTTGATTTTTAGAGCTATTATCTGACCTTTTTTTGTTAAAAACAAGATGTATTTCTCATAACATGAATTTTGTTATTTTTGTTAGGTTAGTGATGCAACTAAACTGAGGCCAAAAGCAGAATTCTGTTTTGGTAAGTTTTTAAAAACAGCTGTTAATTTTCCGTTACTTTAAAATTATTTTTTCTTGTAAGGCACAAATGGAAGTATCTGGGTAGCATATCCTCATAAGAAATTTGCTAGGCCCTCTAGTGAGAGACTATGGTAACTTCCGGTGGAAGTATACCATAGCATTGCCTGGAAGACCTAGAAGATTCCTTGAGCATGTGCATTTTGTCAGATGTGGGTAGGTGAAACTGTGGGTATTGGTCCAGTGGGTACAGGGATTCATACAGTACAGTATTAGAAATTAAAATTGATGTAGTTTTTAAAAAAAATAAAATGCCTGAATTGATAATTATATTTAAAAACGACTTAGCAGTAATGTGTTGAAATCACTTTTGTTACACAGTATAAGCAGTCTCCAAGTTACGAGCAAGATAGGTTCTGTAGGTTTGTTCTTAAGTTGAATTTGTCAGAACAGGTAAATTTTTTAATTGTAAGTTGGGAAGGGTTAACACCCCAGTTGTGTTTGTTTTGCTGTCTGTGCCCCTGTTCAAAAGATTTCACCTCACTTTCTATCCCTATGATAATGATTTTGAAAAAATTGGATTGTTGTAGAAACAAGGATTGGTGATAAAGCTTCAGTATAGAGATTGTTGTCCCATGAAAACTCTTTCAGTAGTGAATTTCCCTTCTTAGAGGTAGATTTCTCTCATTTCCTGTTGTCTCACCCCCATTCTTAACTATGAGTCGTTTGTAACTTGGTGGCTGCCTATAGTTGAAAATGTCTTCTGATTGCTCTCCTGTTGGTCTCAAAAAGGTTTATACTATACTGTCCGAAGCAACATTAATTTCAGATTTCTGGTATAACTTTGCACATTAGAAAATCCTGCTACTAGTAAATATGCAGTTATTTGTTCAGATTTATTTTTGGTTTTTCCTATCTGAAAGAGGATTTGATCATTACTATCGGATCCTGGGTCCTATTGTTGCAGCAGTAATTTGTGATCATTTGCCACTTTGACTTAACACAAAGTAGATATTTCTGCATTTTTGTTGGATTTCACATTCATTTTACAGAGTTTTTGGGAAATGTATACATTGATCCCAAAGGTACTGTCATGCTTACACACAATGTACTGTGAGATATTAGTTTGTGAACATGTTCTCTCTCTAGGACTGCTTGCTATTAAGAGATCTGCAAATGTTTGGATTTGGCCCTTTGCTTAGAATAGGTTTAGACTGCTGTCTTTTCTGAAGTGGTGCAAATTTTAATTATTTAGTCTTCAATTTTAAAGAAGCTGAACCAAATGCAGAATAGTGTCAGAATATGAGTCATAGTGTTGGACCACTATAATGTGTGATAAGGATGTTTTTAAAGGTAGCTGCAGACTGTGATGTGTCATCTGGTTGTGAATTTTAGTCTTGCCACAGGTTGCATGCAACAGTTTGCCTCGCATCTGATTATGATGAAGCACTATTTTCCCTAGGCTTTCGGCTTATCTGTATTTATGAGAAAATAAAGATGCACACTGAACAGAATATTTCTGAATATTAGTGCACTGGTAACAATTCACTTTCTCTTTTATCACTATTAAAGTAAGTGGACTGCCCACCCCATATGAACATATATTTTCACATCTACTACTCTGATATACAACAGTATAGAACAGTCTTTATGAACAGTATTTCAATTCATTTTTCCTATACACAACTACATAAATTATGAGAACATTTTGTTGAGGCTAAATAAATTCATATAATTACCAATCACACGCAGATTACTTCTATATTTTAATTTTCTAGTAAAGCAAGAATTCTGTCATTTTGCTTGAAACATTTGGGTTTGGAAAAAACTCATAGTAGATTCGTATAGGTTATTACATATACTTCTTTATGCTTTAAAAACTTGCTAGTTTTCTTTTCCTCTAAAATGTCATTCAGACTCTAAATTTAGATCTGACACCATTATATCCACCATATCACTAGGTATTGTTGATTTTGTAAAGTGGTTAGTGTGTATAAAAGAAGATAATTCTTCTGTTCCCAGGAAGTTATTCTGTATTTCTTTGGGTTGCATGTGCATGAGTTGTGACCAAGCAATTCTTCAGTAAAGATTGGGAATCAGTTCCTATGTCGGGAAATCATTGTTGCTTTTTTTCTTTTTCACATAACAAGTATATGCATGCTCCCTCCTTAACTTGCACAATGTTTGGAGGGATGGAGAAACGAGGATGGGGGTGGGGACGATAGTGTTTTGTAAGCCTGGCCAAAGCTCTATAAGAGATCTTCATAAGGATGTCATAAGTTGAAGGTGACTTCATGACACAGATGTGTTACTAAAGCATTAAATGTAGATTTTTTGCAGATTTTGAGACAAGAAAGAATGAATAATGAGCGTGGTGTCCTTCCCTATCTCTAAATGTTTTTATATTGCCTAGACCAAGCTATAAACCTTTTTAAAATTAATGCATTCCATTCACTTTTCTGTCATTTATAAAAGTTATGAATGCAGGGATGAGGAAATACTTCCTACAAGCCAATGATCAGCAAGATTTAGTTGAATGGGTAAATGTCCTGAACAAAGCTACCAAAATCACAGTAAGTAACTTTTGGGTATGATAATAGGGTCATTCCACATATACATTTGTTATTTTTGGAAAAATATAGAAATAACTTTTTTATATTGCAAGTTCAAGTCTACTTATTAGGCATGAGGGGAGATGTAATTTAAGACCCCATGTACGTATCAGTTGCCACTCGAAATCCGTTTCATAAGTATTTTATGACTTAAGTCAATCTAGAAATTTTCACAGATCTAAGTTTCTTGTTCAGAGTAATATGAAAGCCCATTCTAAATTTCAAGATACCAATTTGATCGTGGGAATTTGATGTATCAAATTGGTGTGTGAATTGTGTTCCACCTGACCAGCACAGCTTAGACACTATGAAACTGGAATAATTTAATCGGCTGTGTGGTAGTCGTTTTTCAAAGGGTTTTAGGTATACCCAGGCAATTCCTGAATACTGCCCTTTTTGCTTAGTGAATTTACCATGGTCTAATCCAATTGGTAACTTGCTTGTCATCCTTTCTGTCCGATTTGTTATTAGTAATGAAATTTTATTTTTTGTTTGAAAGGGATACCCACACATAACCTCTGTATCATGAAATTTGATAATTTTAGTCTTCTCATGCAGGGTTTCAGAAAAGTGTTTTTTTAATGGAAGTCTTGGTATAACTATCTTGTTCTTGCATTTCAAAACATTCCATAGTTTGAACTATTGCTGTTCACTTTCTTGCTGTTTTTGTGACACAGCAAAGGGTGCATTGTAAGATTAAACATCTTTTTAAAAAAAAAAAAAAAACCCCACCAGAAATAGTAGACAAGTCCGTTATAACCTGCCCATATCCACATTGAAACTTGCCCTGTCACTTTATAGTTTGATTTCTGTTTAGATTTATCCTCCCCGCTTGTTATCTCTATTTCATGTATGTTATATTCTGTTATAGACACTCCCTTCATCAGTTTGACTGTCACCCAGACTGTTGTCCTATATTGGACCTTTTAACGCCTTGGATGATTGTTTAATATTATGTCTATTTTAAATCATGACTTGTTAATTTGTTTTAAATGCATTCTTTGATGTCTTAACTATTGATTTTATGATATTATATGATTGCATTGGGCTTGCCCAATATTATTATTATTATTATTATTATTATTATTATTATTATTATTATTATTATAAATTATCAGAGTCAGCACAGAATAAATAATAATTTAATATATATTTCATAAATTTAAAGTTATAAAACTTTACTAGAATACTGGCTTTTAGCCTTCTCTACTCAAGAATGCTAATGACTTCTTAGAGTCATTTTGGGGGGAGAGGGCAGGTTAGAAATAAATTATTATTATTATTATTATTATTATTATTATTATGCTTTATCAAACTTGGTTCCATAGCATTGAGTCATGCCAATTAAAGTGATGTCAAACTGCTTCAATTCTACAATGTAGAGACACTTTTTGTCAGAACACAAAAGCTAGTTTAAGTTTAAGCCCTATTTCAACAAGTGGGATCTGGAGGGGAAATTAGGAAGCTTCAGGCAAATTCACCTAATTCTGTCATTAATTAATTGTTGAAATTGAGTAAAGAAAATGGCTTGAACGTGAGATCATCCTCATATGTAAATTTCTGTTGAATTTAACATCTTCAGCAGAATTCAGAGTCCCACCCTCCCAAGGATTAGACTGAGAATATAGAAAACAGGGCTGTTTTTGGTAGAAGACTCCCCCACCTATTGACTCCAGAAGACGTCACTCTAAATCCATTTAAATTGAACTTCTGAGAGTTTGTCAAAATGTTTTAATATATTAATTTATTATACTTCTGGCTTTAGAACTACTTTTAGACTATTCTTAATACGTTTTATTTCTATTGTGTTCTATACTGTGACTTTGTTGTCCATTGCACCCAAGTTGCAGTTCTTTGCCCAAGTTCCAGATAACTGATTTATTAATACTTTTCATAAATGAATGAAGATAAGAAAAATTTTTGTAAGAGAAAAATAAGTATGACATTTACAAAGTCTTATCTCACTAGTCTGTTCGAATTTTAAGAATATTGCGTACACCCCTGTTTATAGGGTTTAATACAGTCAATTAAACAGTGCATATATTTTTCAGGTACCAAAGCAGGCTGAGCCACTGACTCAAAGTGATAATCTAGCATGTCACACTGAAAATCTAGGGTTAAAGAAGCAAATGTCTTATCGAACAGAGATTGTTGGTGGTGTTCCTATAATAACCCCTACTCAGGTATGATTGCATTTTATAGCATTTACATGTTTGCTTAAAGGTACTAGGTGATCAGAATGTTATCCCTATAGGTGGATAATTTCCTGCAGTAAGAGGAATAATAAAATTTGCCCCTTTTATAAGTGAATATGTGCATTGCTGTGGATTGCTTTGCATACACAATCCAATATTTACTGTTGTGAATTGATAAGGAAAGAGCCAATGTTGTGTAGTGGTTTGTATTTTGACGTAAGGCTCTGGAGTCCAGGGCTGAAATTATCGCTCAGCCATTGAAACCCACTGGTTAAACTCTCTCAGCCTCAGTGGGAGTCAAAGACAATCCCCTGAAAAAGCTTGCTAAGAAAACTCTGTGATGGGAATCACATTAGGGTCACCATAAGTCGGAAACTACTTGAAGACGCTTAAACAACAAGTGTATTTGTTATAAATTGTGATATCTAAATATATCTTCTGTATATCATTACTTTAACATCCTGTCATAATATTCATTAAATGATTGTGTTTTATTGTTTAAATCAAGTGTAGGAGTATCTATCTGTTTTGATTAGACCTAGACTTCTGTCATGGGAGAGGCTGAATTTCATCATAGGCTCTTGAAGGGAGGAAGAGTGGTAGCATTCATTGGTTAAAGTAGCCTTGCCACTTCATGCTCTGTTTCACAGAGCCCACTGAACATCTTTTCAGATGTTGCAGAAGCTATGGATGGGGAATCAGTAAAAATCTTTTCCTCCTTTTTCCAGTAGGACAGTCCTACTGGAAATGGAGTTCTGCTCATAGGTGGCCTGTTTCCCGTCTATACATACCTCTACCCACTAACACTTCTATCAAAATACTGTGCTTTTATTTATAAATTGCTGGTGTAGAATGGTTATAGCAATTGCAATTGAAGGACTCTGGATAGATAATTGTTACATAACTGATATGTTTGTGATAAATTGAGGTGAAGGAATATTCGCAACCTGAGGATCTGACTTCCGGAAACTTTGAGACTTGTTCCTAAATTTTTTAAATGTTTCAGTTCTATAATAGACTAGTATCCAAGAGCATAATGCTGGATCTTCAGGAGAAAATCCCCCAAATACCTTGATTCTTAACAGGCTTAATTCTTAATTCTTGCAAGCAGTTCAGATTTATTTGTTCTACTATATTTTCAGACTTTTGGAAGGACTGTAAAAGTTTTAATTTTGGTTTGTATAGATAAAAATCCAGAACATATGTTATAGTAAGGGATTTCTATGGAAGAAATAAATCTGGGATAAGCTGCAAACACATTTGTATACATAGCTCCCATGTTTGCTGAAATCCTGGTTAAAGTAGTACCCAGAATGGGAGTTACATGAAATAATGCTAAGAAAAAAGGTTTTTGCTTAATTAATTAGTAGTGAATTTTAGACCTAGCCTTTTAAGCTGTTTTGTTTACTTTTCTCTAGAAAGAAGAGGTAAATGAATGTGGTGAGGGTGATAAAAACTACTTGAAACGGTCCCAAAGCCACCTTCCTTACTTTTCTGCCAAACATCCCCCAGATAATGCTGTGATCAAAGCTGGCTACTGTGTTAAACAAGGAGCGGTGGTAAGCAAGTAGGATATGCTTCCAGATAAAAGAGGTTTTTGTTCTGTGTACAACAAGACCCTTTTGCCAGGCAGTTCAGAGGAGGCTATGTCTCTTGGTGAAAGTAAAGAAGAAATGGCGGAATACAGTGCTAATTTTAGAACTTCATCAAGAAAGCTCTCAATTATCTCATTCTACTTAACTAAAGTTATCTTGACTGAATGTTTGTTCTTGAATGGTTAAGTAGAAGCTGCTTGTTTGTTCATTTTATATATGTGTTTTTCTGAAAAGAATTTAAGGTAACAATTTATTAAACCTAGGATCCATTTGCACAAATTGATATAATGACAAATATGATTATCATTCTGTAAACAGGACTTCTTCCCACACTACATAGTATATCATGCATTACATACAATGCACAATGAAAATACGTGATCAGAATGAAATAAACTCAGTGTAATGAACTTCTAGTTTATGCCAATTTATTATGTGGACTACCATATGTTCACCAGTGGCTTTTTTTTCGTGTCGGGCGACTTGAGAAACTGCAAGTCGCTTCTGGTGTGAGAGAATTGGCCATCTGCAAGGACGTTGCCCAGGGGACGCCCAGATGTTTTGATGTTTATATCATCCTTGTGGGAGGCTTCTCTCATGTTCCCGCATGGAGCTGGAGCTGATAGAGGGAGCTCATCCGCGCTCTCCTCGGGTGGGATTTGAACCTGGCAGCTTTCAGATCAGCAACCCAACCTTCAAGTCACGAAGCTTTAATCCATCGGGGGCTCCATATGGCTTATGGATGCAAGTAAAGTTGAATTGGTGTATATGACATGAGCCATACACTGTATAAGAATAAGGTAAATGCTTCATGACTTGATATTTTTATTGAGTGAAATGGCTCTGAATATGTCTATTTTTAGTCTTACCTTATTGGCAAATGGAATACCTATGGTAGCATCAATTGGAGTGGATCCTTCAGCTTGGGAGAAACCAGGGA